>NC_057833.1:32475000-33075000 GCF_910594005.1 Cervus elaphus | reverse complement strand
ATAACCTGTTTTTCTCTTTTCTTTAGCTTTTAGTTACCTGGTTGGGAGCACTTTCCAAATTCAATTCTTCTCTTTACATATGCATATACTTATGGAAATGTATTTATATATATGTATTTGTATATTTGTATATATGGAAATATATACATTCTTATACATATATAATAAATATATACATAAATATACACACAGTAAGTATATACACATATATATAAACATATATGGAAATATATATATATTGGTATATATACATCTGGGTCTCCTGCATTGCAGGCATATTCTTTACCATCTGAGCCACCAGGGAATCCTATATATACACATACATACCTATTTTATCATGTTAGTTTGTTTTTGTTTGTGTATTGATCTGTTTTCTTTTATGAATCTAAATTTGTTAAATACATTGAAAAATATTTTATCTCCTTAATTACTATATTTGTTTTAATTCAATGTGCTTCCAAATTTTCTATATAAGAGAACTTTTAGGGACAGCAATTTGATTGGAAATGGGGCTGAAGAGAACTTGTCCTGGGCTTGAGTTAACATATGAGGCACATTATTTTTATTATAATTGCATATCTGCTTGGGTAGTTTTGGTAGAGTGACTAATGAGATTGCTCTAGGGGAGATACCCTAATGTCTTTTAAGTAAACTTTGACTCAACTGTTGTTCTCAATTTGATAATCACTTCCCTCTATTTCACAACTAAAGAATTGAAATACCATTATGATAGTTATATAATCAAATATAATATGTTTTATACATCTGGAGACTGGGGACAGAGACAAGGTTTCTTTCTTCCTTTTAAATATGTAATGTTATGTTTTATTTTAGTTTATATAGTAAATAATGTTTTGTAATTTCTCCCTGTTCCCTCTCTTTGAAAATTAGAATTCCATATTTAAAATTACTCAAAAATTGGATGGTTTGAAATGTCAAATGAACTGGGACCAGCAAGCATTGGAGGCCTGGCTGGAAGAATCAGCTCATAAAGATAGTGATGCTCTCACTCTTCAGAAGTACGCTCAGCAAGATGATAATAAAATTAGGGTGAGATGTTGTACATTGTAGTGTTAGATTTTCTCTGAATCTATAGTAAAGCAACCTGTAATTTAAATTGGACTTACAATTTTAAAGTAGTGCTTAAACATTTTTGGGTCTAATAAAGTCAGTTATCCTCTCTCTAGAAAAATGAATGTACTCCAATACTCACACAATCTTGATGCAAGTTTTACAGCTCCTCTAAAGCCCTTTGACCATTTAAGGATCTTTGGACTCCAGGTTAAGAATCCTGATTGAGAAGATTTCTCAAAGTATTTCAGAAAATAAAGTTTTGTACTAGAACTATGTATTAGTATTTTAACTTACTTTGTGTAACAGTTTGAATATTACAGATAATTTTTGCTGATTTGAGACTATAGTGCTATTGATTATTTAGTGTATCATAATATATTAAATAATATAATTATTATTATAACCACTACTTAAAAATCTACTTGTAATTAAATCTGGTAATATGTTAGTATCATGAAACATTCTGTTTTCTAATAGGTTAATACTGCATGCATTAGTTAAAATAACCTTAAATGAAAATTTATTGTTTAATCTTTTTTTCTAACTCATTTTAAAAAGTATTAAAAGTCTTTTTAGAAACAATTGGGTTTCCATTGAAGTTAGAAGATAAAGAATATATATATTATTTGGAGTTATTTTAGATGTCAAATGAATATATGTAATATGTCTATAATATGTGTATATATATAATATATTAATATAAGATATGCTAACAGCTTTTATGTTAGTAAAATGATAATTATGAATATTTTTGTATGTAACTACATTCTAGGCCCTGACCCTGCAATTAGAAAGATTGACTGTGGAATGTAATCAGAGAAGAAAGGTACTTGACAATGAATTTGCAGAGACTCTAAGTGTACAGGTTGGTTTAGTAAGGATTTCTTTTTTCTTAATTGTCAAAATGATGTTCACAAAAGCACTTAAATTCACAGAAATATTATTTGGTCTTCATTTTACAGTTAGAATTGGATAAAGCAGCCCAAGATTTTCGACAGATTCATAATGAAAGGCAAAAACTCATTCTACAGTGGGAGAGCACAATAGAACAGATGCAGAAGAGAGATAAAGACATCGATAACTGTGCCGTGGTAAAGTGGTTGTTTGGTTCTTGCAACTTTCAGCTGTATTTATCTCTTTTTGTATTTAACTCATTCATTTCGAATTAAATCACACTATTATTTGAAAGTCACTTTTGTAGCATAATCCAATAGTTTTGGTAAATGTTTTCTAAAGCTGGTTCTATATCTATTTGGAAATGTGATTTTATGAAGGTTATTTACTTATGATATAATGCCGAAAACTGGCTTCTAATATCTCTGAAATGTGAAACAAGAGAAAATCAACAGACAGCTTTATTGCAGCAAAGCCAATGCCTTGACTCATATATACAGTGTTGTCCACGATGCCTTGGATTTAACATGTGTGCTGTTTCTGTGTGAATAAAAAGGTGTAGGGAAATGAGGCTCATGGGTAGCCAAGAAAGAAGGATGGAGAGTCAGGAAAGAAACCCTGACTGCAATAAATTGTCCCTTTTGAAACTGAGTTACCATCCAGAATGGGGTAAAACCTCTGAAGGGGAGGAACACCATGCTGATTAAACATGGGTCTAGTGTTATCTTTTGCTCTTTTCAGAGGTAATTTAGGAGAACTTTTTGGGGAAGTCATTAAAGAGTGAAATAGTGGTGAGTGAAAATGGGAAGATTAGGGAAGTTGGGGAGGGAGAAGGAATTGAGGAGGAAAGAAGGCATGTGAGAAATGTGAGAACTTCCATTCTGAATATACTCCATGGAAAGGCAATTGGCAAGCTATTCAGGTCACTGAAAGTTTGGAATTCTGATAACTGGATGTGGTTTACTTGTTACATGTAACTTATCTGAAAATGTTATTTCTGTATTTCTGTGAGTAATCATTTTATCAACAAAATGGCTTATGCCTCCTTAGAAGGGAGTTGGAAGAACCAATCTTAACTATGAGTTCCTCTTATTTCTTGCTACTAATGTTGGTTTCTCTTTCTTGCTTTATACTGGTTTCAAACATCAAGTCCTGACTGCTTCCTCTGTGTAGATTACATCTAAGACTAAGATCTAAGACTGCAAATCCATAATCTGAATGCTCATACAACCCTGTAGCTAAAGTTATTCAGCCTGCTGATTTGGTGGAATCCACAGCCTACAGCTCTCTGTTATATCCTCTGTGATTCCTTATTCATACGGTGACATCTCCTGGCTATATGTATTGAAAAAGACTAGGGAAGGTGCTTAGAAATGGTTCCATAGGTAGTGGGATGCCTCTAAGTGTTTAACAACTAGCTCTTGATTTGTGGTATTTTTGATCTGTGGCATCACCTACATGAAAACTTAACTGTGAATAGATTGCCCTGTTAATGCCTCTAATGTAGGAATTAAAGCTTCTGATTAAGTGGTAGAAAAATTAATATAAAGCAGGGAATTCTAGAATAATTATTTGACACATACGAATTTAGGAAGTTTTAACCTATCCTTTGGTTGAATGGGCACAGTAGAGCTATAGAATGTTACAAATATAGAATGTTAATTGTTATATAGATGGGAATACTAGAGTAAACAAATCTATAATGTGTTTTAAAATGCAGTGAATTTCAGATGTATATTGATTTAATATGCTAATATGTACAATATTACATGTAGCATTTCTAAAACTTACCAGCTTCAGAAACAGTCTCCCCTGACCCAGTCTCCTGAGATTAGTTGTTTGGTGAGACTCTATTTCAGAAAACTTGAAAGAAATTTATCTTAGGGTGATTTTTCCTTCTCTCTCCAACTCATCTAACATACTGTCATCAGAATAACCTGAAAACCCACATATGATCTTTTTATTCCCCAACTCTAAGATCTTTATTCCATATTGCTTAAAAGTTTACCTTCCTTAACATGGCAATTGAAAAGTTGAATTCTTCACCATTTGGCCCTAACCTCTGCCTTCCACCCTTCATCTCTGTCGTCTGTATCCATTCTTTCTTAACATCCCCCCATTCCATCCTTGCCCTCCCACCCTACACCTTAACCATGTTAGAGTATTTATGCATCCCTACTTATCTTTTTAGGCCCGACTCAAATGAAACCTCTTAGGTAATGCTTTTAATGATTTCTCTTGGGTAGATTTCAATCATCTCTTTGCTCCCATGGTACTTTGTCTACACCACAGTTACTACTTTGCATATTCTAGTTATTTTGTATCTCCACGACCAGCACAAAACCTGAGTGATGAAGATATTCCTATTGAAACAAATAACAAAAGTAATATTCTCAAAAAATGGAAAAAAAAACTGGTCTTGTTAAACTGGTCTTGGAAAATTTCATTGAAATGTGAAAACTATTCAGTACTGTTTTATTGTTTAGATGTCACCTTTTGTTGATAAAAGACTGACATTTTTCTTATCCCTTTAGCAAAGTACCAGATGGATGAAATAAAATATAGAGTTCTTTAAAAATATGAGCTTATAGATACTAGTGGCATACTAATATTTTATTTTATTCATTTAAAATAGTCTCTCCTAAAAATAAAATAAAATAGTCTCTCCTTAAATTTTGGTAAATAAGTACTATAAAAACTGAATTCCTTTTAGTTTTAGTTTTATTTGTCATATTACACATGTATTTAACCTATATTTCAAATTCTAGGCATTAGCAAGGATAAAGCAGGAAATAAGAGAGAAAGAAAATCTGGTTAAGGAAAAAATCAAGTTTTTGGAAAGTGAGATTGGGAATAACACAGAGTATGAAAAAAAAATTTCTGCTGCTGATCGTAAAGTTTTAAAATGTAGAATGGAATATCACCGTCATGAAGCTAATAGAATTCAGCTGAAGGATGAGGTATGCCAACTTAAAGGACTGGTTTGTGTGTTTATAACAAGTAACTATACAGATAAGCATAAAGGCTTTCCTTTGTTAAGGACCTGCCTTCTAGTTCTTTTTGTTACATCCCTTCATGTTGTGAAACTCAAACTTTTAGGGTACACGATTGAAACCTTGATTGGATAAAGGCAACAGGGGGCTGTCATTCACATCATGGGTGGTATAAAGGGTTCCCCTGGGGTTGTGCAGTGCTCAACTTGCCTGTCACACATGGTGTTTTGTTATTAACTCAAGAGAAAAGACTTCTGAAAGGTCTAGCTGGAAATCATAAGATAAAGGCAAATGGATAAATGTGAAGATGAATTATTGACATTGGTGATATTTTGAAGTGTCTTTCCAGAGATACATGTATATGGTGGCTTTACCACTCAAATTCTAGCAAGAACTACTCTTGAAGTTCAGTGTTTTACCTTGTTAAGGGAAAACATTTCAGTGTAGTAGTGGGACAATGTCTTTAAACAGAGACAGAATAAAATCTTCTCCTTTGGTCTTTTCTTCTTTTGAGCATACATGTCAACTGGATTATTCCATAGGTAGAGTTAGCAATTCCCGTAGTTAGCAATAAAGGGATCTTTGTGAAATTTGTGCCTTGAGGCCATATTATCTGAAGTTACTGCTATTTGGGTGGGAAATTGGAACATTGCAGAGCATTTCATTTTATAAGTTGTTATACTTTATATTTCTGATAAAGAAGGAAAGTTTTTTCTATCTGAAGAGAATAAGTAAGATCTTGCAAAAGCAAAAAAGTGAATTTCTTACATAAATTAAATGTCACTGCTAATAGCTCATTCTCAAAAATTTTAAAGCTTAAACCAATTGCAGAAAAGAATGCAGGTTCTTTCATTTATAATTTATTTATTGAAATAGAATTCATATATCAAATATACCTTCTTAAAGTGTACAATTCAATAACTTTTAGTATTTTACAGAATTGTTAAACCACTATCACTATTTAATTTTAGAGTATTTTGGACTTTCAAAAAGAAACCTCATACCCGTTAGCAATGGCTTTCCTTCTGTCCCTCTCCTCCTCCCACCCAGGCCCTGGCAACTCCTGATCTACTTTGTCTCTGTGGATTTGCCTATTTTGAACATCATACAATATGATGCATTTTGTGTCAGGGTTTTTTTACTTACATAATGTTTTGAAGGTTTTTATAAGCTGTAACATGAAAAAGTACTTCATTTTCTCTCAACATTTTTTTATTGTGGTGAAATACATACACAATTTACCATCTTAACTGTCTTCAGATGTACAGTTTAGTGTTAAATACATCACTAATGTTGTATAGCCATCACTGTCAACCATCTTCATAACTCTTTCCTTGTAAAGCAGAAACTCTGTACCCATTGAACAATAATTTCCCATTTCCCTGTCCTCCCAGCCCCTGGAAATCACCATTCTACATTCTGTCTGTATAATTTTAGCTACTCTAAGTACCTCATATAAATGGAGTCATAAAATACTTGTCTTTTTCTGGCCTATTTCACTTATTTTTCTTAGCATAATGTCCTCAAGGGTCATCCATGTTACAGCATATGTCAAAATTTTGTTCCTTTTTAAGGCTGAATACTATTCCATTGTGTGTATATACTATATTTTGCTTATCAGTTCCCCTGTCAATGACTGTGGATTGCATTCCCGTTTTGGCTATAATGAATAGTGCTGCTGTGAGCATGGGTGTAGAATTACCTCAGAATTGCTGGATCAAACAATAATTACATTTTTAATTTTTGGAAGAATTACCATACAGGGGTAGTACTATTTGATATTTGCACTAACAGTGCACAAGGGTTCCAATTTCTCCACATCCTCATCCACACTTGTTATTTTGAGGTTTTTTGATGGTAGCTACATTAATGGTTGTGAAATGGTATTTCAATGTCGCTTTGATTTTTGTTTACCTAATGATTAATGATGTTGAGCATTTTTTCATGTGCTTATTTACCTTTTGTATCTCTTCCTTGAAGAAATATCTATTCAAGATCTTTGCCCCTTTTTGAGTCAGGCTTGTTTGTTGATGTTGAGTTTTAGAAGTTCCCTATATATCCTGGATACTAGTCCCTTATCAGATATATAATTTGTAGATACTTCCCCCTCATTTTTTGTGTTGCTTTTTTGCTCTGTTGGTATTACTTTTGCTGTACAAAAATTTTTAGTTTAATGAAGTCAAACTTGTCTATTTTTCTTTGCTTGTCTGTGCCTTTGGTGTCATGTCCAAGAAATCATTGCCAGATACAATGTTGTGAAGCTTTTATTCTATGTGTTTTTAACTCATATATGTAGATCTCTATAATTTGTCAGTATCTTACAAGTCATTTGAAATTTAATATCAGATCAAAAAGAAAAATTGTTAAATATGTTACAGAAATATAGTTACTATGTTTGTCGGTGTTATGTAGGTTAGAAATGAATGTGTTCAGAATAGAAATTCTCAGAAATGGAATTACAAGATATAGAGTAAATATATAATTTCTGTCTGTTAACTAATAAATAGCTGGATTCTTTAAAAGCCACTGTGAATAGAAGTTCCAGTGATTTAGAGGCTCTGAGGAAAAATATTTCCAAAATAAAGATGGACATTAATGAAGAAACAGCAAGGTAAGAAAAAAGATATTTAAGAATGTTTGTAGTTTTTTAATATTTCTAGAAAAATTATTGAATATTGTTTTTTTGCTTCAATAACTATAAAATTATAGCTACTAAGTTGTTAAACAATTTTTCCTGAGTTTTTCAAAACAAAGCCTTAGGAGCAATATTTTTATGACCTACTAAATATATGCCGGTATTAAAAGGTTTATGGCAAAAGAAGCTTCACGTTATATGAAGAAATCTTAGGATAAACTGTTCTTTGTTTGTTTGCATTAAATATCTTTTATAGACATGTTTTCTGCTTTTTCCTCGTAATTCTCTATAGGTTATGCAAAATTAAAAATCATAATCAGATTGTAATAAAAAAATTAAAGCAGATAACTGAGAAAACTATGTCTGTAGAGGAGAAAGCTACCAACTTGGAAGACATGCTGAGGGAGGAAGAAAGAGGTGTGAAGGTAAAGTTTAGTTTCAGTTTTTAAAAAATTACAGCAAACTTAGTAATAGTGAATAAATTAGACTCTTGAGATCAGACGAGCAGGAGGTCTTTTAATGAAGCTGTGATTTCTGGGGTCATCACCTTTGTAATTAGATTGTTGAGTTGTTGAACCTCTTTTTATTTTAAGCTCTTAATTCTCCATTTGCTTCACTGTCAGCATTTAATTTTGATGTCGTCTCTGAAAGGTAGATCCTCTGAGATTCCATGTCCTCCCAACGCCTACTGTGTCCTTGTCCCTGTTTGCTATCCATATGTATTTTAAATTGCAAATGCATCTTGAAAAATGCCCTTGTTTTACCACTGATTTCTACCTGCCTATCATTTTTTGTTTGTGATCAAATTCCCTCCCAGTGGTCTGCATTCATTACCTATATTTCTTCAGCATCTGCTGTCTCTTTAAGCTCTTCCGGTTTGGCACCATTATTGGTAAATGGGCTTATAAATGCTAACACCTGACTAACTTCACTGGCACCCCCTTTCTACCGTAATCTGTTCGGCATTCTGGTAGCATTAAAGCCAATTTTTGAGGAACCGGAAAAGGCTAGTTTGCCATTTCCTCTTTGAAAACTCCAAACGATTTGTGTGACCTGTCACCATAGGCACTGTATAGGCACTACTTCTTGCTTTTACTCTTTTTTGTCTGATGGGAGAAGAGGAAGGGCAGCTCAAGGTGCTTGTAGAATCTCCCATTTGCAGAGGCTTCAGGTATGGTTTCATTTATATTTGGATAGAATCCAGCTTCCTCAGTGTGCCGTTGTATGTTTAAAATCCTGAGTAACGACATCATGCAACAGTCTTGATTTGAGTGGCATTTGAGTCCAAATCATACAACATTATTTAAAAAAATGTTGTGATTTTTTCCCCTCAGAAAGCATGATTTTCTGCTAGCACATGAAATGGGACAGTTTTGGAGCTTATCAGAAATCTTAAAGACTGTGAATTTTATATGAAATAAACCTTCTAAAGAAAGAATTAAAAAGTGATATTTGAAAAGAAATTAGCTGAATTAATAAACAGTAAAGTTGGCCGCATGTGTGAGCAGGGCTGTGTTCATGGGCTTTTGTTTGCTTGTTTGGGAAAAATCTCAGCCCTATATGTTTTGCTGACTTATTTACCACCAAGCACTGACTTTAAAATTCAGCCAGGCAGTCGTTGAGAAGGTCCTGAACCCAGTGAAAATTTTCTATTATATGAAAAGCAATGTATTTTATAAGCTTGTATATCAGATTAGGTTTCTTCATTTGTGAAAATTCAGATGTACCAATCACAGATTGCTTTGCTTCATATTGAGGTTCATTGGAAGCCAAAGAGAAATATGCTTACCTGGGTATAAGAGCACAGAGGGAAATTATTTCAACATTCTAAAATGAGAGCTTTCACTAGATCTTGGCATGTGAGATCTATTTGAAGCCTAGAATACATTAGTGTGACACTTTGAGGTCAAGATAGACCTGCCTCCTGAGAAGGGAGAAGTGAAAATGGGATACTGGTTTCTGTTTCCTAGTGGGCTGCATGGGTAGGGAAGTCAGCTGCAGGTAAGATGTGAGTAAGGAAAAGTGCCAGTAGTGTTGGTGCTAGTGCTTACCAGCTCACAAAAGCTGATAGTTAAATTTTCTGGAATTTTATAAGTCAGCTGCTAAATGTAGCTACTATTAAAAATCAAATTATATATACTCACTATTAAATAAATTATATTAAAAACAAAGTAAAAAAGTACTCAGCGCATATCACTTCTATATTAGTTTTCTACACTTTACTGTTGTCTATGCTTTTAAGGTTACTTAAAATTACTAACATCTATCATATCTGTATAGTGTTGTTGTTCAATCACCAAGTTGTGTCCGACTATTATATCAGTATAGTAGATATACTGCATAATGATCTGCAACTGCATATCTCTTCCCAGCTTTGCATTTAGAGGAATCATGTGAGTAGCTTAAAGTTGGCCTTAGTGGGAATATAAATAATTATGGAAATCAGCCTCTTCCTCCTAACCTCCCATCTACTAGAAACCTGGTGGTTAAGCATTTATCTGCTCACCACTGGATAGTGCTGCAAAGAAGGTAGGAGAGATCTTCCCTTAACATTTTCAAGACTTTAGTAAACTTTGGGAACTTATAAGCTGTGTGTCTTCAGTGTATTTTATGTTCTAAAGAAACCAGTGAAAAATGGTCAAGTTCTAAGGCTAAGGTGACATAGGGTAGATGACATATCAAGGTATATGATACAGGAATAGTGGACAAGAGTAGACTACAAGCAGTGTTGGGAATGTGTTGAAATTGTAAGAAGGGCTTTATACTCTCTAGGGCTAAAATGAGGGTTCATTGATGAGCCCCTAAATTATAATATTCATTCAGTAAAACATTTAAAGATATTATATTACATTAATCATTGTTATTCTTATTATCAGGAAGTAGAAGTTCAGTTGAACATAGTGAAAGATGTGTTATTTAAGAAAGTTCAGGAATTACAGACTGAAACAATGAAAGAAAAAGCTCTTGTATCTGAAATTGAAGGAACCCGTTCTTCTCTAAAGCACCTCAACCATCAGTTACATAAACTGGACTTTGAAACTTTGCAGCAGCAAGAAATTATGTACACTCAGGTAGATGTTACTCTTATGAATGTCTTCATATTGATTTGTCATAATTGTGATGGTCAAGATACTGCAGTGTCCTAAGAAAAAGATTTCTATGAACTCTTGAGGTTGAGGGGCGTGGACAGATGCTACAGACTGCAGGGGGTGTGGGTTTCATCTCTGGCCAAGGAACTAAGATCCCACATGCTGCACGGTGCAGCCAAAAAAACAACAACAAAACGAACTCCTAAAACCCCTGCAAAACTGTATGTTGTGCATACATCAGACTCCCCAATAGGTTAAAAGTATTTTTTAAGTTTTCCTTTTTGGTTCTCTTTACGTATTCTGTCCCATGTTAATTTCTTATTGTCCTCCCTCTCTCCATCTTAATTTCTGCATCTAATATATTCTTAATTTCTCAGAATTACAGATGCTGAAGTATAATTTTCAAAATATTGTTTAAAAGTTCATCATATTTGAGCCTTTCATGGCTAACAGTCTGTGACTCTTTTTTGCACTCTGTAGAAAAATATCCTCAAAAATCCATGTCCATGTAAATCTAGTAGATTTACTGATGTTCTATCATGATAGTATGATAAATACCCACCTAACTGCTCTATTATATTTTCAGATTAGTTGTGTGTTATTATCATATACTCTGGTTGTTAAAGAATAGTTTACTGTTTCTCCCCTTGGAGTAAGAAGGACTTCATCACTAAAGAATTAAAGTGACTTTAGTAAAGGATGACATCAGACCAAACTCATGAAAATATTTACAGCGTGTTTGTATCTACAAAAATGGTTTTAACTGTTTCTCCCTACTAACTTTCTTTAAAACCTGTAACAGGATTTTTACATTCAACAAGTAGAACGCCGAATGTCGCGCTTAAAGGGAGAAATTAATTCAGAAGAAAAACAAGCCCTTGAAGCAAAAACTGTTGAACTTCAGAAGACATTGGAAGAGAAAAAATCTGCACTTTGCCTTTTGGAAACACAGATCAAGAAGCTTCATGTAACTTAGCTAAAATACTTTTTATGCTTTAAATATCCTAGTTATTAGTCATTTTACGTCAACATGTTCCTAAGACTTTGGATAGGATGATTGCCAAGCTACCCACATATGTAATAAATGTATGAACTAATGCCCATATTTCTGTGCTTACATTCTCATATGGAAATATGAAAATAACGTTACCATTGACTATGCATTTGCTGTATGCTATGTTTATGGCTTTAGTGTTTTATTTCATTTAATCCTTATAAATGTGAGGAAGATATTATTACCTGTTTTCCAGATTAAGTAACTTGTTCATGATTTCACAGTGAGGATTTGATCCTTGGTCCATGTGACTTAAAAATAGTCTTAAATGGTACATGATTTAAAACATTGATAAGTTCTAGTTTCTATTATGTGTCTCCTCCCATAATAACTTGATTGCTTTTTATCACTGAAGTAGCATCTAAAAGAAGCTGCTCTTTTATGGGTCTACTTTTGTTATTCAAATATTTACTTAGTTACATATTTCATATGACTCTATATTTTGTTAATAAGGTTAAAAATGTTCTTCATCCTTAGGTACTTTAATATGTTTATGGTAATATTAAACCTGTGTTAGGGGAACCTATGTAATGTAGAACCTATGCTAAAGTTTAACTGGCAAGAATGAAGGCCTGAAAGCATGAATCTGAATTGGGGGGAGAGCTCCAATTTTAAATGTTGAACAGCTGGAAAGGCTAGTGATGAATGTCTTCTAGTGGTTAAATGAAAAATTGCCCTGAATTCCTTAAGGGCTACAAAGGTGAAAGGGAGCTATTACTTTTTTAAATTAGGAAAGAAAAAAAAAATTCAACATGACAAAATATTGGTTTTGAGTGGTTTATAGCCTGATTAAATTTTTAAAAGACTATTTCCTTGGTTTAGTAATAGGAGCACATGTTTTGGAATCAGAACTGGTTTTGAATGTCAAGGTTATACCTAACTACCTGGATTGGGAAGCTCCCCTGCAGGAAGGCATGGCAACCCACTCCAGTATTCTTGCCTGGAGAATCCCATGGACAGAGGAGCCTGGAAGGCTGCAGTCCTTAGGGTCACACAGAGTTGGGCACAACTGAAGTGACTTACACAGCACAGTGCTGCTTTTTTAAGTTTTCTGAGTCTCAGTTTACTCATTTTTAAATGGAAAACAATATTTGATTTTATTTTAGGACATTTGGGAGAATTAGAAGCAATGTGTATCTTAACACAGTGCCTTTAGCAGGTTCTCAATAAATGGTATTGTTTTAATTATACAGAATATGAGAATATTAGTGCTATAGAATGCTAGGAGGATGACATTCGTATCTGGATGTGTTTTTTGATGCTAACTCAATTGTGTCTGTTTTGCTGTGTGAGAGTGGTTCTAGTGTTCCCCGTTTTAACTACTGTGGGGCTCTGTCCATGATGCAGTAGGCTAGTACTTATGCCTATCCCAACTCTGGTTTTGACAGAGAGGTAAATAAATTAATAGACATACAAGTGAATTTTTAAAGATATTAAAGCTGGTTAAGTGTCTAATGAAGGTTTTCTCTTCTCGATAGTAGCGTTAGATTGTAAAGTCATTCTACATTCTCTTTCCCATGCCACTCCATCTCTTATTTTGAGTAACAAACAAATTTCCTCTAGTTGAAAATTACCTTAAATTAATATTTTAATTCTAAAAGTTAATTTTTTGAAGTCATATCTTTATGTGAAAAAAAAATCTTACTGTCTTGCTTCAATCTTAGGTTCTGATTGTTCAGAGAAATACAGGCAGTGAGAAAGGTAGGGGAGGGAGGAAGCAAGGGAGAGAGGGAGAGAGAGGGACAAGGGAGAGAGATCTTGGCACTAGAAACGTTTTGTTTTGGGTCCCCTAACAGGGACTAAGGAGGACAAAGAGAGCAAACCTCATTCTAGTTCTGGGTGGGAGGGAGGGTGCAAACTTGTATAAAGCTGGAAAACTGTATGAATGTATGACCCAGTCATTCATTCAATGGAATTAGATCTTATCTAGCATTTTTCTCTTCAGCAACATGTGATTATATACGTAATAATAATCATAACAACATTTCCCTGTGTCAAACATTGTTGCATATATTACAGTAACTTTTTTAACCCTCCACAACAGCCCAGGTAGGTAGGTGTTGTTATCATCTCCATTTTAGAAATGAGGAAACTAAGGAAGAATAGGTTGCCCGCTGGTGTTGGATGGCTGATAAGTAATGAAGGCCATCTAATTCCAGAGCTTGTAGTTAACCAAAACCCTATGCTTTCTCAGACTGTTAACATTTTTACCTTCTGACCTTGGGTTGAATCAAATGATGGAATCCAGAAGGTGGACCCTGTATTTAAACAAAACTCAAACTCTGCCCTCCCTTGTCTTCCCCTAAATGGCAATCACTTAATAATTCAGTTTGAACGGTAATCATACATGATATTTCTTAGAATTACTAAAATCAAACTGAACCCAAACATCAACAAATAATAAAAATGAAAGTGTTTCTATGTGAGTATCCATGTATATCCTATTAGAGATGTCAGAGTATGAAGGGATGAGGTTTAAAAATCTGATTATTATAAATATTTAATGGAGCATATAATTCAGTGTGTCATGCATTTAATATTGTTATTTAAAATATGTATTTATGTACCTTTTTTCCTTTTTACAGAATGATCTTTACTTTACCAAGAAGTCGAATAGTAAATATCGTGATGAAAAACAGTCCCTCATGACCAAAATAAATGAACTAACCCTTTTCAATGACAGATCAGAGAAAGAACTTACTAAAGCCAAAGCTTTCAAACAGGTGCAATAAAGTCATGTTTATATATAATATTAAAACCCACATATTTTCATGCTAATTGTAGAAAAAATTTTAAATATACCAAATTATAAAGGAAAAAATGTCAATATAATCACTGTACAGATAATAAGCAGTGTTATAGTATATTATCATCTTTTAGTCTTTTAAAGAAAATAGATTTATATATTGTATTCAAAAATTTAAAAATATATGATACATGTTTTCTAAACATTAAGTATCTTTAAAGACTTCCTACACTCCATTGCATGAAGTTACTATAATTTATTTGACCATCTATTTTTGGATATGTATTTTTTCCAGTGCTTGGCTATTATAGATAGTACTCTTATGTACTGTGCACATATTTCTTTGTATAGTTGTTCACATAATTCCTTAGGATAAATTTCTAGCTGTATAATTATGGTTCAAAAGAATGTATATTTCTAGTATCTTGAAATTATTTTCAAGCCATTTGCCTTCTAGAAAGTTCAATTAATACTCCCACCAGCAATGTATAAGCATTCTATTTTATTCACCACCACCAGGGCTGGATAATAATGTATAAAATTACTGTTAGTTTGATGGGCAAACATGGTATTTCATTGTTTTTAGTCTGCATTTTAAAGTTGTGAGTGAAGTGAAATCGCTCAGTCATGTCCGACTCTCTGCAACCCCATGGACTGTAGTCTATCAGGCTCCTCCGTCCATGAAATTTTCCAGGCAAGAGTACTGGAGTGGGTTGCCATTTCCTTCTCCAGGGGATCTTCCCAACCCAGGGATTAAACCAGGGTCTCCCACATTGCAGGCAGATGCTTTACCATCTGAGTCACCAGGGAAGCCTGCATTTTAAAGTTAGTGACATTTTAAAACATTTTAAGCATAAAATTTAAAATATTTATGTTTCATTGAAAATGTTTAAGCATTTTTTTCTGCTATGTTATTTTCCATAATTTTTCTTTTAGATTTCTAGTTCATTTTCTTGCATATATTTCCATTAGGTGGTTTATATTTTTAAAATACTTGGCAAAAGATCTTCGTATATTAACTCATAAGTATTTGTCTCATTGTCTTTAAACTTCTATTCAGTTTTTTTCCATAAAACTTTCTTTAAACATCATATGTTTAAGTGTTTTTCCCTGTATAATTTTTATGCTTAGAAACTTTTTAGTCACACTAAAAATATTTACTATTTCTAATGGCTGCATTTGGTTTCATCTCTTACATTAAGTTCTTTCATTCATCTGGAATTTATTTCTGGTACATGTGAGATACAGGGGTTTAATCTTTGCTCTAAATAACAAGCTTTGTCTTGAAATAGTAAAATCTTATATTCTGGAGTATTTTTTTCTGGGCTTTCTCTTCTGAAAATTGATCTGCTAAGTGTGATCTTGTGTCCGTACTCTGTTGTTGTTCAGTCACTAAGCCATATCTGACTCTTTGCAACCCCGTGGACTACAGCAAGCCAGGCTTCCTCGTACATCGTCAACTGCTGGAGCTTGCTCAAACTCAGGTCCATTGGTTAGTGATGCTATCTGACTGTCTCATCCTCTATCATCCTCTTCTCCTCCTGCCTTCAATCTTTCCCAGCATCAAAGTCTTTTCCAACAAGTTGGCTCTTTGCATCAGGTGGTGAAAGTATTAGAGCTTCAGCTTTATTGAGTCCTACCAATGAATATTCAGGGTTGATTTCCTTTAGAATTGCCTGGTTTGATCTCCTTGCAGTCCAAGGGACTCTCAAGAGTCTTCTCCAACACCACAGTTCGAAAGCATCAATTCTTCTTCGGCTCTCAACCTTCTTTAATGGTTCAACTCTCATATCCATAATGACTGCTGGAAAAACCACAGCTTTAACTATACGGACCTTTGTTGGCAAAGTGGTGTTTCTGCTTTTATAATACACTGTCTAGGTTTGTCATTGTTGTTGTTTAGTTACTAAGTCATGTCCGACTCTTTGTGACTCCATGGACTCCATGTGACTCCATGGAGCCCACTAGGCTCCTCTGTCCATGGGATTTCCCAGGCATGAACTGGAGCAGGTTGCCATTTTCTTCTCCAGGGGATCTTCTCAACCCAGAGATTGAACTTACATCTCTTGTACTGGCAGGCAGATTATTTACCACTGAGTCACCAGGTAAGGTTTGTCATAGCTTCCCTTTTAATTTCATGGCTGAAGTGACTGTCTGCAGTGATTTTGGAGTCTAAGAAAATCTGATCCGTCACCGCTTCCATTTTTCCCACCTCTATTTGCCATTAAGTGATGGGACTGGATGCCATGATCTTACTTTTTTGAATGTTGAATTTCAAGCCAGCTTTTTCACTCTCCTCTTTCACATCATCAAGAGGCTCTTTAGTTCCTCTTCACTTTTTGCCATTAGAGTGGTATCATCTCTATATCTCAGGTTGTCGATATTTCTCCCAGCAATCTTGATTGCAGCTTGTGCTTCCTCCAGCCCAGCGTTTCACATGATGTACTCTGCATGTAAGTTAAATAATCAGGGTGACAATATACAGTCTTGTCATACTCCTTTTCCAATTTTGAACCAGTCAGTTGTTCCATGTCTGGTTCTAATTGTTGCTTCTTGACCTGCATACCAGGTTTCTCAGAGGCAGGTAAGGTGGTCTGGTACTCCCATCTCTTTAAGAATTTTCCACAGTTTATTTTGAACCACGCAGTAAGCTTTAGTGTAGTTAAGCAGATTTTTTTTTTTTTTGGAACTCCTTTGCTTTCTCCATGATTCAAGACATATTGGCAATTTGATCTCTGGTTCCTCTGCCTCTTTGAAACCCAGCTTGCATATCTAGACATTCTTGGTTCACATACTATTAATGCCTAGCTTGAGGGATTTTGAGCATAATTTTGATAGCATGTGAAATGAGTACAATTGCATGGTAGTTTAAACGTTCTTTGGCATTGCCCTTCTTTGGGATTCGAATGAAAACTGACTTTTCCAGTCCTGTGGTCACTTGTAAGTTTTCCAAATTTGCTGGTGTATTTAGTGCAGTACTTTAAGTCTTAATCTTTTAGGATTTGAAATAGCTCAGCTGGAATTCAGTCACCTCCACTAGCTTTGTTTGTAGTAATGCTTCCTAAGACCCACTTCACACTTCAGGATGTCCAAGTCTAGGTGAGTGACCACAACATTGTGGTTATTCGGGTCGTTAAGATCTTTTTTGTACAGTTCTTCATATTCCTGCCACCTCTTCTTAATCTCTTCTGCTTCTGTGCTCTATTCTACTCTTGACTCTCTTTCAGTATTCTACTTATGATTGAACTATTTTAAAATAAAAATGTATTTACACATTATCTTTTTTTTTTTCATTTTCAAGTCCACTTCTTTTTTCTTTTTGGTGGTTTTTGCCATATATTGACATGAATCAGCCATGGATTTACATGTATTCCCCATCCTGAACCCCCCTCCCACCCCCCTCCTCACCCCATCCCTCTGGGTCTTCCCAGTGCACCAGCCCTGAGCACTTGTCTCATGCATCCAATCTGGGCTGGTGATCTGTTTCACCCTTGATAGTATACTTGTTTCAATGCTATTCTCTCAGAACATCCCACCCTCGCCTTCTCCCACAGAGTCCAAAAGTCTGTTCTGTACATCTGTGTCTCTTTTTCTGTTTTGCATATAGGTTATTGTTACCATCTTTTTAAATTCCATATATATGCATTAGTATGCTGTATTGGTCTTTATCTTTCTGGCTTACTTCACTCTGTATAATGGGCTCCAGTTTCATCCATATCATTAGAACTGATTCAAATGAATTCTTTTTAATGGCTGAGTAATATTCCATGGTGTATATGTACCACAGCTTCCTTATCCATTCGTCTGCTGATGGGCATCTAGGTTGCTTCCATGTCCTGGCTATTATAAACAGTGCTGCGATGAACATTGGGGTGCACGTGTCTCTTTCAGATCTGGTTTCCTCAGTGTATTTACACATTATCTTGTAAGAATTAGTTTAAAATATAAAAATTCTTATCCATAGGGCATCATATATTTTCTGGATATTGTAACTTTCAATTTTAGGAATAACTTCTTTTTGTTTTTTTATTAATAGTAAAACTTGAATTTACAATTACATTATAATAAAAGCTGGAATAGTCATAAACCCTTCTCTTAAAAGGGAAAGGCAGAGTTATGACTCAGAGCAATCTAAACTTAACCCTAATTAATATCTTGGAAAATGGTCAAATTGGAAAAAATTCTATTTTCAAGTTTGACTTTTGTAGCAATAGAAAAGAAACATATTTTGGATTGGTTATACAAATAATTGTTTCAATATTTGATGATTTTGTTATGTTGATAGGATTTGATGATTGAAGACAATCTTTTAAAACTTGAGGTTAAACGTACTCGAGAACTGCTTCACAGTAAGGCAGAAGAAGTTCTTTCTCTGGAAAAAAGAAAACAACAATTACACACAGCTATGGAAGAAAGGACCGAAGAAATTAAGGTTCACAAAACAATGCTTGCATCACAAATAAGATATGTTGATCAAGAACGGCAAAATATAAGGTAATAATTAGAATTTTTAAATATTGCTAATGAAGTTTGAAAACATAAGAGTATTGTTAGAAGAACTGACTGCTCCCTCCACCACCTTGGATGTCCATCTTTTTCTTATTTGTTCGAAAAGGCTATTAATATAATGTGTGTGTGTGTACTCAGTCGTGTCTGACTCTTTTGCCACCCCATAGACTGTAGCCAGGCTCCTCTGTCCATGGAATTCTCCAGGCAAGAATACTGGAGTGGGTAGTCATTTCCTTCTCCAAGGGATCTTCTCGACCCAGGGATCGAACCTGGGTCTCCAGCAATGCAGGCAGAATCTTTACTGTTTGAACCACCAGGGAAGATTAATATAATACATAGGCCATATTTTAGCAGCAAACCTATGCTTCTCTCTCTCTTTCTTTCTTTAGGTTAACTCCTTGTTCTGCAGATTTATCACTTTACGTTAAGATCACCAATCCCCTTGGAATTTAGTTTTGTATATAGTTTGTGGTAAGGGTTCAATAACCTGCTTTCCCTTATGGATCTGCCTGCAATGCAGGAGATGCAGGAGATGCGGGTTCAGGATCCTGCAGGGGGACCCAAGATCCCCCCTGGGTTGGGAAGATCCCCTGGAAAAGAGCATGGCAACTCACTCCAGTATTCTTTCCAGGAAAATCCCATGGACAGAGAAGCCTATTGGGCTATGACTGTGGGGTTGCACAGAGTCGATCATGACTGAAGCAACTGAGTATGCACGCATACCCAAGGGTCCAATAACATACTTTCCCTTATGGATACCCAATAGCTGCATTTATTGAAGCAATTTTCCCCTAGAGATTTCACCTATCTTGTATAAGATTTATTTCTGGATACATGCTACTTTTTAAATGTTACTGTCAATGTTATCTCTTTATAAAGCATTTCATATTTGATTTGTTGCTAGTATATAGAAATGCAGTTGGTTTCTATATATTAAGTATTCAGCAACCTGCTTTAACTTTTATTAATTCTAACAGTTGATCTGTAGATTCTACCTTCCAGGTATTCAATTGACATTATTTGCAAACAACAGTTTTGTGTCTTCCTTTTCAACCTCTATAACTTTTCTTGTTCTTGCTTTCTTGTCCTTGCTATTTAACCTCTGGTTCAATGCCTAATAGTAATGGTGATTGCAGGCACCCTTGTCTTGCAGATGCTTGATCTCAAAGGGAAGGTGTTCATTGTTTTATCATTAAGTATCAAGTTTACTATAGTGTTTTTTGAGATTCTTTTTACAATATTAAGAGAGATCCCATCTATTTTCATTCTTTGCTAAGAGGTTGTTTTAATTTGTTTAATCAGAAATGAATGTTGACTTTTATTATGTGTTTTTTTTTCAGTCGTTGATATGATATAGCTTCTTCAATCTGTTAGTATAATTGAAAACTGTATATTGATTGCTTTTTCAAAGTTAAACTAACGCACCTTCCTGTAGTAAATGTAACTGTCACATATTATATTTTGTATGTATCTAGATTTTGTTTGCTAATATTTTTATATAATTTTTACATTTTATGCTTATAGTTCTTTCTCTCCTGTCCTTGTCAAATTATCAGGTTATTAAGGTTACATCTACTTTTATAAAATGATTTTTGTGTTTCTTTTTTTTCTATACTCTAGGTAAGTTTGTAAAAGAGCAGAATTACATCTTTCTTGAACTTTTGAACACCTCACCGGTAAAGCCTTTGGACATCTGGAGCTTTTTGAGGAAGATTTAGTTCAGTTGAACTGTTGGTTCAGTTTATTTATTGGTTATGGGGCAGTGTGGATCTTGTATTTTTTCTTGCATCTGTTTTAGTAAATTTCTTATTTTTCTCTAGAAAAAAATTTCTACAGACTTCTTTAATGAAAAGTGGCTCTTATTTCTGCATAATCTTCTGTATCTCCTTTTTTTCCTCCTCTCAATCATATCACATTTGTTTTCCATTTTTTCATTCATAGAGGAAATTATCTTTCTTGTTTCCAGAGCTGTGGTAAGTTTTTTTTTTTTCCTTTTAATATTTTCTGTTTTAGGAAGGGGGAGACATATGTTTGTGCTTGGTTCACCATCTTAACCTGAAAGGCCAACAAGGCTTGTCTTTTGCAATCACATAAAGGATGAGTAAATATTTTCTGATAAAACAATATTAATACTTAAAAATAAGCAAAGCTATAACTTCTGATACTTACTATATTTTACCATCAACTTTCTTTAGGAGTAGGAACCTGGTATGTTGAAGATTTCTTTTCACTGTGGTTGGAAGACTTATTTTCATGAAGCTGTTAGCAGGCAAATGAGTCTCCATGTTGCTGTACATATATTAGCATTATTAGTATTATTACAAAATAAGTTAAAAATGATTTAAGAATATAAATTTACTGTAATAAAAGGAAGAAAGTAACCAGCAATTTTAAGGCTGTAAATCTCAGGAGATAATTCTCCAAAGGTTTCTCATATTTCTACATACCTTGCAAGGAGAGGCAATAGCTATCCTGTTCTGGACCATGTTTTTGAAAATTTTTGGTGAAAAACACCTAAAATTTATCTTAACTATTTAAAACTGTATAGTTAGTAGTATTAGTTATTTCACATTTTTGAGCAACAGATCTCTAGAACTTTTTCATCTTGTAAAACTGAAACTTTATACCCATTAAATATTAGCTTTGCATTTTCCCCTTCCCCTAGCCCTTGATAGCCACTATTTTTTTCTGCCTGTATGAATTTGACTACACTAGATGCCTCACATAAGTGGATCATGTAGTATTGATATTTGTTTTTTTGTGACTGGCTTATTTTATTTAGCATAATGTCCGCAAGACTCACCCATGTAGCATGTGACAGATTTTCTCTCTAAGGCTGAATAATACTTCATTGTATGCATGTATCACAGTTTCATCTGCCTATGGACATTTGGCTTGGCTATTGTGAACTATTGTGAATAATATATGAACATCAATGTGCAGACATGTCTTTGAAAACTGTTTTCTGTTCTTTAGGATATATACCCAGAAGTAGGATGACTGGATCATACAGCTATTTTATTTTTAATTTTTTGAGGAACTGCCATATTTTTCATAGTGGTTGCACCATTTTACTGTCCCATCAAGAGTTCTTAAAGGTTCAGTTTCTCTACACCCTCACCAACACTTTGTTATTTTTTTTGTCTTTTTGATAGTAGCCATTCTCACGGGTGTGAGGTGATATCTTATTGTGGTTTTGGTTTGCATTGGACTATCTTTTAAAGGCTATTTGGATAGTGAATAGCCTTGAGAGCTAGAGATAGTATCTCCCTCCAGAGCAAAGGTTAGGTATGTTTGCTTATTTCCCATTATGAAATATTTGGATTAGCTAAGCTTAAGTTCTTCAGTTGTGACATAAACCTACTGTATGTGCAGCATCCATTTGAGTCCCTCCTCACTTGCATGTGACTTCAAGAGCAAGGGGAACCAATGCAAATAGGCAGCTCATGCTACTTGGTATGCCAATGAGTGGTAAAGTCCTTTTTCTATGACCCAGATATCTTGTGTTTTCTGCCAACATCCATGAAAGTGGCAGACTAACTTGGTAGCTTTCAGCTTTCATATAGGGTGAAATCTGAGACCTTTCACAGTTCAGTTCAGTTCAGTTGCTCAGTTGTCCGATTCTTTGTGACCCCATGAATTGCAGCACGCCAGGCTTCCCTGTCCATCACCAACTCCTGGAGCCTACTCAAACTCATATACAAGGAGTCGGTGATGCCATCCAGCCATCTCATCCTCTGTTGTCCCCTTCTCCTCTCACCTTCAATCTTTCCCAGCATCAGGGTCTTCTCCAATGAGTTGGTTCTTCGCATCAGGTGGCCAGAGTATTGTAGTTTCAGTTTTAGCATCAATGCTTCCAATGAATATTCAGGACTGATTTCCTATTTTCAAACAGAAGTGTAAAACTGCAAAGTGAGAACCTATTTAAACTGTTTTAGTAGTAACACAAATACAGATGTCTTCTCTAAGAACAGTATAGTCCTTTAAAAAAGTATATTGTTTGTTTTTCAGTGTTTAATTTTTCTTTTCATGTTAGTGCTGAGTTTCATGAGCGGCTAAGTAAAATTGATAAGCTGAAGAATAGATATGAAATTCTTACTGTTGTAATGCTGCCTCCTGAAGGAGAAGAGGAGAAAACTCAGGCCTACTATGTAATAAAGGTAAGCTTAATGGATTTACGGGCTTCCCTGGTGGCTCAGATGGTAAATTATCCATCTGCAATGCAGGAGACCAGGTTTCGATCCCTGGGTTGGGAAGATCCTCTGGAGAAGAGAATGGCCCTCCACTCCAGTATACTTGCCTGGAGAATTCCACAGACAGAGGAGCCTGCTGGGCTACAGTCCCATGGGGTCTCAAAGAGTTGGATATGACTGAGTGACTTACATTTCCACTTCTAATGGATTTACAGTTGTGGTAAAATGAGTATCCGTTCAGTTCAATCACTCAGTCGTGTCCGACTCTGTGACCCCATGAACCGCAGCGTGCCAGGCCTCCCTGTCCATCACCAACTCCTGGAGTTTACTCAAACTCTTGTCCATCGAGCCGGTGATGCCATCCAACCATCTCATCCTCTGTCATCACCTTCTCCTCCTGCCCTCAATCTTTCCCAGCATCAGGGTCTTTTCAAATGAGTCAACTCTTCGCATCAGGTGACCAAAGTATTGGAGTTTCAGCTTCAACATCAGTCCTTCCAATGAACACCCAGGACTGATCTCCTTTAGGATGGACTGATTGGATCTCCTTGCAGCCCAAGAGACTCTCAAGAGTCTTCTCCAACCCCACAGTTCCAAAGCATCAATTCTTCAGTGCTCAGCTATCTTTATAGTTGAACTCTCACATCCATACATGACTACTGGAAAAACCATAGCCTTGACTAGACAGACCTTTGTTGACCAAGTAATGTCTCTGCTTTTTAATATGCTGTGTAGGTTGGTCATAACATTCCTTCCAAGGAGTAAGCGTCTTTTAATTTCATGGCTGCAATCACCATCTGCAGTGATTTTGGAGCCCAGAAAAATAAAGTCAGCCACTGTCTCTACTGTTTCCCAATCTATTTGCCATGAAGTGATGGGACCAGAGCCATGATCTTAGTTTTCTGAATGTTGAGCTTTAAGCCAACTTTTTCACTCTCTTCTTTCCCTTTCATCAAGAGGCTCTTTAGTTCTTCTTCCCTTTCTGCCATAAGGGTGGTGTCATCTGCATATCTGAGGTTATTGATATTTCTCCCAGCAATCTTGATTCTAGCTTGTGATTCATCCAGCCCAGCATTTCTCATGATGTACTCTGCACATAAGTTGAATAAGCAGGGTGACAATATACAGCCTTGACGTACTCCTTTTCCTATTTGAAACCAGTGTGTTGTTCCATGTCCGGTTGCTTTCTGTTGCTTCCTGACCTGCATACAGGTTTCTCAAGAGGCAGGTCAGGTGGTCTGGTATTCCCATATCTTTCAGAATTTTCCACAATTTATTGTGATCCACATAGTCAAAGGCTTTGGCATAGTCAATAAAGCAGAAATAGATGTTTTTCTGGAACTCTCTTGCTTTTTGGATGATCCAGTGGATGTTGGCAATTTGATCTCTGGTTCCTCTGCCTTTTCTAAAACCATCTTGAACATCTGGAAGTTCACAGTTCACATATTGCTAAAGCCTGGCTTGGAGAATCTTGAGCACTACTTTACTGGCGTGTGAGATGAGTGCAATTGTGCAGTAGTTTGAGCATTCTTGGCATTGCCTTTCTTTGGGATTGGAATGAATCCCAAACTCTTTGTTAACAACCAAAATGGCATTTTTTTTTTTTTTTTGCCATGGAATTTCAAATTTCATAGCACTCCAGTAGCTATTGTACATAATTAGGTCATAGAACTTGAGCTGCTAGATGGAGGTACTGAAGGACTATTAGTTTTATACACATGAGATCAAAGAAAGGGCTAGACCATTCTGACACAGGTTTTTTTTTTTTTTTTTTTTTGGTTATCATTTGTGTTATGTTCAGTTCAGTTCACTTAAGTTCAGTCGCTCTTTGCCACCCGCATGGACTGCAGCCCGCCAGGCTTCCCTGTCCATCAACTCCCGGAGTTTACTCAAACTCGTGTCCATTGAGTCAGTGATCCCTCCAACCGTCTCATCCTCTGTCGTCCTCTTCTCCTCCTGCCTTCAATCTTTCCCAGCATCGGGGTCTTTTCTAGTGAGTCAGTTCTTCGCACCTGTGTCATGTTATGTTCCCTCATTTATTCAAAATTCATAAACTCTTTTACTCTAAAACCTGCTGTCACTCTGGGTATCACATGGTTGTGACAATCCATGTAGCACGTTAGGCTCAGAGCTTCACTTCACTGTACCCACTCATGTGACCCAGCCTAGACTTTGTCTCCTGGAGCTCCACCGCCTCCGAATCTTACACTCCAGTTTACCACTGCTGTCCTGGTATGGCAGATATCCAGAGAGGAAGGGGCTGTTCCTGTGCCTTCATATTAGGAGACAAACAGACCAGATGAATTTAGTCTGATTTTTTCTGAGGTTTCGAGAGTTGACTGCCATCTTGTGGTTATCTTAGGGTTATGGTGTAACCCTAAGGGAAATTTAGAAGTGATCAGGAATTAGATGCAGTTTCCTTCCTGACTGCTTCTGTGTTCATCTTTCCCTTGCATAAAATACCCTGAACAGGTGTAATTTCCTTTGCAGAGAGGTATGAAAGTTACTCGAAACAGTTCAAAGAAGGAATGGAAATTGTAACATTAGCACATTTTTTTCTGTATTATACATGAATAGGAGTGGGGAGGAGATCTCCAGTTCATACTTTTAGAGGATGGCCCCTGTGGATGCACCCTCTATTTGACTTCTACTTACTCTTCTAAGTTTCCTTCTGTAGCCCTTCTTTTAGGCTGCCCTGAACTTGAGAAACCTGTATGCAGGTCAGGAAGCAATGGTTAAAACTGGACATGGAAAAACAGATTGGTTCCAAATAGGAAAAGGAGCACGTCAAGGCTGTATATTGTCACCCTACTTATTTAACTTACATGCAGCGTACATCATGAGAAACTCTGAGCTGGAAGAAGCACAAGCTGGAATCAAGATTGCCGGGAGAAATATCAATAACCTCAGATATGCAGATGACACCACCCTTATGGCAGAAAGTGAAGAGGAAGTAAAAAGCCTCTTGATGAAAGTGCAGGAGAGTGGAAAAGTTGGCTGAAAGCTCAACATTCAGAAAACTAAGATCATGGCATCTGGTCCCATCACTTCATGGCAAATAGATGGGGAAACAGCGGAAACAGTGTCAGACTTTATTTTTTTGGGCTCCAAAATCACTGCAGATGGTGATTGCAGCCATGAAATTAAAAGACGCTTACTTCTTGTAAGGAAAGTTATGACCAACCTAGATAGCATATTTAAAAGCAGAGACATTAATTACTTTGCCAACAAAGATCCATCTAGTCAAGGCTATGGTTTTTCCAGTAGTCATGTATGGATGTGAGAGTTGGACTATAAAGAAAGCTGAATGCCGAAGAATTGATGCTTTGGAACTGTGGTGTTGGAGAAGACTCTTGAGTCCCTTGGACTGCAAGGAGATCCAACCAGTCCATCCTAAAGGAGATAGTCCTGGGTGTTCATTAGAAGGACTGATGCTGAAGCTGAAACTCCAATACTTTGGCCACCTCGTGTGAAGAGTTGACTCATTGGAAAAGACCCTAATTCTGGGAAGGATTGGGGGCAGGAGGAGAAGGGTACGACAGAGGATGGGATGGCTGGGTGGCATCACTGACTCCATGGACATGGGTTTGGGTAAACTCCGGGAGTAGGTGATGGACAGGGAGGCCTGGGGTGCTGTGATTCATGGGGTCGCAAAGAGTCAGACGACTGAGAGACTGAACTGAACTGAACTGAACACATACTACACTGTGTGATATGTCTGCCACTTTGCCTCAGGAAATTCCATTCAACCTATATGAGAAATGAGTCCCAGCTCTCAAATGCTTCTTATATCTCATCAGTCTTTAGTACCTCAGGCTTCTGCCCACTATTAACAGTATTTTCCTCCTCTCAGGTTTTGAAGGTTCCCAAGGGGTGAATTGGAGGCTCTAAAATGTTAATTGTTGGGAAGTAGATAGATGCTGCAATTGCAGTGAAGTTTCTCTCCCAACAAGGGCTCTGATGAGAGTTACATAAAAAGCACTGGTGTTAAGAGTGCTTTCCTCCGAGTCTTAATTCTATCACTGATTAGGTAGGTGGCCTTGAATAAGTTACGTAACCACTGGGGCCTCAGTGTCCTCACTTGCAAAATTAGGATACTGTTACTTTTGTTGTAAGAAGTAAATGAGAAAATACATGTAAAGCCCTTAAAGTGCCTGGAACAAAATGAGCTCTCAATGAATGTTAGCTGAAATTATTGTTATTGCTGTTATGATGATGATGTTGATGGGACATATCCACTTTTTAGGAAAAAACAGGCAGGTCATATGAGGAAGAGTATTCCTTTGTGTCAATAGTTCTAATATGTGACATTAATCAAGGCTATCAGTTGTTCTCAACTTCCTGATGCCACATTCCACTTTCCATCTTCTCCAGGGTTCATAGCTTGCCACACAGTTATTTACATGTTTTGTTTATAGCACATTTAAATGTTTTACTCATTATACCTCATGTGTGCCAGATGTATAAAACTGAAACTTTCTTTAATAATTAAAGTCAGTCTGGCTTATGTTGAGAAAAATCATTCATGGTCTGAAAATGGGGAAAAGCAATCAGTGGGTGTGCAGTGATGCCACTGCATGGTGACAGAGAAGGCTTGCCATTTTCTAGCAGGCCCTCCAGGGATTATCTGATTCTACAGGAATGCACACCTCTGACTGATTTTCTGTTGACTAATCTATTTTACCATTCTCTAGAGGGATAGACGTTATCTTATGGAAAAAAGATGGTAATGCATATGATTCTCACTCATAACAATGCAAATGAATTTTTCCCAGTGTAATACAACTCACTTATGCTTGTAGGAAAGATTACCCAAACATTATATTTTATTCCCTTAAAAGATATTAGCCAGTTTTATAAGAAAATTAATTTCAGCATTTCTGACTCTGTATGTATATAAAATCTGTTCTAATTCTCTTTTTGAACTTGTCTAAATGTCTTACTGGTTCCTTCACTAATGAATTGGATAAAATCTCTGACATGTTCATATAAACATGATATTTAACTTTTTGAAAATACTGTTTCAGCAGTTTTACTGCTGGAAAAAACTTACAAGCTAAACATCATTTCTAGTTTTGAATGTGGTAGATTTACGATGTAAATTCACTCCATTCAGGCTCCTTTCCCTTCCTTATATCCTTTACATTCCTCCTGAAGGTGGTCTTTCCTGATAGGCACATACATGTATGTTTATAGCACTGGGGGAGAGGAGTTTGGTTACAGAGCAAACCACTCTTTTATTTTCTGCATACTTTATTTCATGAGTAAGCAAACCATGGACTCTGGGCTAAATGCTGCCCACTACCATTTTATAAATAAGCGCTGAACCACACAATACATAGACTCATTCATTTATGTATTGTCTCTGGCTGCTTTCATGCTACAATAGCAGTGGTATTAAATACTAGTGGTTTAGAGACTGACTGGCCCATAAAGCCTAAAATATTTACTCTTTCCCACACTGTTTTCTGACCCCTTGTATTATAGAGCTGCTATAACACAGTGTCACAATTAGGTAGCTTATCCTATAGACATCTCACAGTTGTAGTGGCTGGAAGTCCAAGATGAAGGTGTCAGCAGGATTGGTTCTTTCTAAGGGTTGGGAGGGACAATATGTTATATGCCTCACTCTTAGTTTTTGGTGGTTTGCTGGCAGTTTTTGGAATTCCTTAGCTTATGGAAGCATCATCATTAGCTCTGCCTTCATCTTCACATGGCATTCTTCTTGTGTCTCTTCAGCCTTTCTTCTTTGTCTGTGTTTGTGTTTAAATTTCCCATTTTTGTAAGGACACTAGGGATAGTGGACTAGGGCCTACCCTATTGAGTTCATCATAACTTGACTACATCTGCGAAGACCCTATTTCCATATACGGTCTCATTCTGAAGTACTGAGGGGTTGGGACTTCTTGTATTTTTTTTAGGTTAACAATTCAACCCACAGTCCTCATTTTTGGTTCTGCAAGTATCCTCTTGTCTATGTTACACACATCGTCATGTTCCCTTTTACCCACCTTGTATTGTTCAGTCATTCAGTCATGTCTGACTCTTTGCGAGCCCATGGACTAGAGCACACTAGACTTCCCTGGAGCTTGCTCAAACCCATGTCCATTGAGTTGGTGATGCTATCCAACCATCTTGTCCTGCCATCCCCTTCTCCTCCTGCTTTCAATCTTTCCCACCTTAGCAGCTTCTCTATCTGACTCTTAAAAAGTCAGAAAAAATATAATCAGCAATCAGTGAAGGTCTGGCATCTTTCAAATCACATTTCCAAGTTCCCTTTTATCTTTATAAGGAAATAGTTCAATTCTGATCAGAATTTAATGAAACAGCCTTTTAAATTTTAAAATTTAAATTTTAAGGTAATTTAAATTACTTTAAAATGTTGACAGAAAGGTATAAACATTTCTTCCAAATAACTTCTCTTCTAATCCAGGATAAAAGGTAAACATTATATAATTGATGATTTAGAGGCAAATGGGACCATAAAGGTTTAGAAGTTTAAGGTATATATAGAATTAGATCAGGAATTTGTATAAATGAACAAATCCAACACCTTTATTTGACAAACTGAACTTGGAGTAGTGAAATAAATTATTAATGATATTCAGCTTACTAGTGGGAAATCTACAACTGAAATCTAGCTGTTTTGACTCATTCTAGCTCTTTTTCCCATTACACTATATTTTAAATGAAATGTTTGCTAATTCTAGACTCAACTTGAAAGAATTAGATGTAATTTATCTCAGAATGTTTTTTTTTTTTTGCTAAGCTTTTTATTTGATATAAAATGTATACCTTGAGGCATAATAAAACAATAAACAGTGAAAATGTTAAGAATCCAAACGTTGCCAAAACTTTTCCAGTGATCACATTCTGATTTAAAGATAGATACTTGGGATTGAATAACTTTACCAAAGAAATTATTAGTTGATTTTGACTAAAAATAGGTTTTGCTACTTTTTTTAAAAGAAACTTTATTAAAATGTAGTTGATTTGTTTAGTGTTAAATTTCTGCTGTGCAGCAAGGTGATTCAGTTATACATACATATATTCTTGTTCCAATATTCTTTCCCATTGTGGTTTATTCAATAGGATCTTGTTGTTTACCCAGCCTGTATATATTAGTTTGCATCTGCTAATGTCAAACTCCTATCCCTTCCCCACCCCTTCTCCCCTGGTGACCACACCTCTGTTCTCTATGTCAATGTTTATTTTTAGAAATACATTTTATCACAAATTTGCTTCAGTAATTGAGCCAATTGTAATATCTTAACACTTTAGGAAAGATAACTAAAATGTAGTTAATTTCACAATAGTGAACCTGAGAAGGACTTTAAAAACTATAGATCTTAAGTTATGTAAAATTTGATCAGGTTTGAAGGAGGCAGTAATGTTGACTGTGAGAACTTTTTGCTTGCTTAGAATAAATGAGAACTAGAGGTTTGATTCCTGAACCCTGCTTTTACCATATTAGTCATTAAAAAACAACAGTCTTCTGGACTCCCCTGGTGGGCCAGTGGCTAAATTTGCATCTGCTAATCCCAAACTCCCACTCTTTTCCTCCTCTACCCCACCCTTTGCAACTTCAAGTCTGTTTAATATGTCTGTGTGACTGTTTGTTTCATAGATAGGCTTGTTTTAGAGTCTGCATGTAAGTGATATCATATGATATTTGGCTCTTTCTTACTTCACTTAGTATGATAACCTCTAGGTCCACCATGTTGCTGCAAATTGCATCATTTCATTCTTTTCCGCTAAGTCACTTCAGTCGTGTCCGACTCTGTGTGACTCCTTAAGACAGCAGCCCACCAGGCTCTGCTGTCCCTGGGATTCTCCAGGCAAGAATACTGGAGTGGGTTGCCATTTCCTTCTCCAATGCATGAAAGTGAAAAGTGAAAGTGAAGTCGCTCAGTCAAGTCCGACTCTTCATGACCCCATGGACTGCAGCCCACCAGGCTCCTCTGCCCATGGGATTTTCCAGGCAAGAGTACTGGAGTGGGTTGCCATTGCCTTCTCCTCATTTTTTTCTACAGCTGAGTTAATATTCCATTGTATATATGTACCACATCTATCCATTCATCTGTCCGTGGACATATAAGTTGTTTCCATGTCTTGTGAATAATGTGAACAGAGGGGTCCATGTATCTTTTCTGAGTTATCATTTTATATGAGTATATGCCCAGGAGTAGGATTGTTGGATCATATGGCAACTCTATTTTTAGTTTTTTCAGGAACCGTCATACAGGTCTTCCACAGTGGCAGTACCAATTTACATTCCCACCAAGAGTGTAGGAAGATTCCCTTTTCTTCACACCTCCTCTAGCATGTGTTATTTTTAGACTTTATAATGATGGCATTTCTGACTGGTTTAAGGTGGTATCTCACTGTAGTTTTGATTTGAATTTCTGTAATGATTAGTGATGAGCATCTTTTCATGGGGGCATTTTTAAATATATATGCATACTGTCTCTCTCAGTCTTTAATTGGAGAAGTGCTTTGGAACTGGGTACAACTCTAGAAGGCCAAGCCCAGAAGTCCACTGACTGCTCACTGAGGAATTTTTGGTTTTCAGCAGTTTATAGACTTCAATTGTTCCTGGCCACATTTATCATAATTATCTTTAATTAAAACTGTTTTAAAATATTATAATATATACATGAAGTGAAGTCTTAGTTGCTCACTTCTGTCTGACTCTTTGCAACCCCATGGACTGTAGCCAACCAGGCTCCTTTATCCATGGGATTTTCCAGGCAAGGATACTGGAGTGGGTTACCATTTCCTTCTCCAGGAATATATACATGAAATTGGGCTTAAAATTTGCTGTTTTAATAGTTTTTAAGTGTACAGTTCAGTAGTATTAAGTATATTCATATTGTTGTGCAGTCAACACAACAGCCGTCTCCAGAACTTTACCTTTCAGAACTGAAACTGTACCTGTTAAACAGTAACTCCCCATTTCTCCCTCCCTGAAATCCCTGGCAACCACCAATCTACTTTGCTTTTGTGAATCTGATTACTCTAGGTACCTCACGTAAGTAGAATCATGCAGTAGTTTTTCCTCTTAAAAATATTCAATCCCTGGGGTGGGACGATCCCCTAGAGAGTGAAATGGCAAGCCACTCCAATATTCTTCCTGAAGAATTCCATGGACAGAGGAGCCTGGTGGGTTACAGTCCATGGGGTTGCAGAGTTGGACACAATTGAGCAACTAACACTTTCACTTTCATGGGCATAGCTTGCTAACCTCTTTTACTCCTAAGATTTAAAATGACAAAGTGTGCCAAGCCTCTTCCAGGAAAGAAACATACATTCCTTTTATTTAATATCTAGTTTGAAACCTCTTCAACTTAACCTTTTCTTTTCTCAGTAAAGTTTATACCTGCTTAATTTTTTGGTCATTTTTGTTCAAGAGTCTTCATGTAAGTTTTAGTTAACTCCCATTATGGTTTTGTATCCTAAGTGCTATATTTGAAAGGCCTTCAGGATTTGGTAAATCAAGTACAAGAAATAAATGCTTGGTGCTGCATGTAGGTCCCAAGGCAAATTGGTATTGGTGTGACTTAAGTACTTCTTGCCCTGATCACAGACATTCTTCTGCTCCCCCACCATGATAAATACTTTTAACCAATCTATTCTATTCTGTTTTAAATAGGCTGCTCAAGAAAAAGAAGAACTCCAAAGGGAAGGTGACAGTTTGGATGCTAAGATCAACAAAGCTGAGAAAGAAATCTATGCTCTAGGAAACACCCTGCAAGTGCTCAACAGCTGCAACAACAATTACAAACAATCTTTTCAGAAAGTGACTCCATCTAGTATGTAGAAATTATTGAAACTTTTAAATGAATGTACATGCAATGAAAGCTGCATAGTTATTTTTAAAAGAGGATCACTATGCGATAAGGAAAACAAGTGCATCATGTTTGATTCAGCTGGAAAACCTAATCACCACAACCCCCCTTCCCTCCCCCACTTAAAATAAGTGCTAAGGTATTAATTCCATCTGTCACTAGTTATAGTGATGTGGCATATTACTCCTCTATGGAGTTCATTTCAAATCTGAAAAAAACAGCAGCATACTGGGTGCTCTATGTTGACAATATAAGAATAGTTATTTCATATCCTATTTTTCAAAAATTAGACATATGGAAGTTGACCTTTCATAATGAAAAATGTTAGAAGTTTAAATTATGTAATATTTTAAAGTTGCTTTCTACACAGCATGTTAAAAATTTAAAGCAAAAATTCTTTTAAATACTAGGTGCTGAGTATGAGGTAAAAATTCAACTAGAAGAACAAAAAAGAGCTGTTGATGAAAAATACAGATACAAACAAAGACAAATCAGAGAACTACAGGAAGATATCCAGGTAAATTCTATAGGGCTTTAATAATAAGTCCTTAGTAAAAGTTAACTATCACTATTATAATTATTCTACACTTGCTAATATACAATTTTTTAGAAAGGCAGTTAGAGATATCTCACTTAAATGAGAAAAAAGTGATCAAAGTATTAACTAGTTAAAATCCCAGTGCTAAGCCCTGACAATTACTTGGTAATCAGTCAATAAAGTATAGCTAGCTAACTATGATCTGAGAGTTGGACTGTGAAGAAAGCTGAGTGCCAAAGAATTGCTGCTTTTGAACTGTAGTATTGGAGAGGACTCTTGAGAGTCCCTTGGACTGCAAGGAGATCCAACCAGTCCATCCTAAAGGAGATCAGTCCTGAATATTCATTGAAAGGACTGATAATGAAGCTGAAACTCTTAATACTTTGGCCACCTCATGCGAAGAGTTGACTCATTGGAAAAGACCCTGATGCTGGGAGAGATTGGGGGCAGGAGGAGAAGGGGATGACAGAGGATGAGATGGTTGGATGGCATCACCGGCTCGATGGACAAGAGTTTGAGTAAACTCCAGGAGTTGGTGATGGACAGGGAGGCCTGGTGTGCTGTGATTCATGGGGTTGCAAAGAGTCAGACACAACTGAGCAGCTGAACTGAACTGAGCTGAACTGTGATCTATCTACTAATCTTTATTTCAGTTAAATCCTTTAAAATCACCTTAAAAGACTGTTCCTTAAAACAAAAATTTGAAAGATGAGAAAACAATGTGCTTGGTAAAAAGCAGGCTCTATATAAACATTTAAGGGCTTCCCTGATTGCTCAGTGGTAAAGAATTCACCTGCCAGTGCAGCAGACACAAGACAGGGGTTTGATTCCTGGGTTGGGAAGATCCACTGGAGGAGGAAATGGCAACCCACTCCAGTATTCTTCCCTGAAAAATCCCAAGAACAGAAGAGCCAGGCAGGCTACAGTTGAAAGGGTCACAGAGCTGGACATGACTGAGCTCACTTACAGAGATTTTTTTTTTTTTTTGATTCAAGGAATAGATTATGAGTTGGGAATCTTTGAAAATTGTGTGCTTTCAATAGTCATTGTTTGTTTTTCTCCCAAATACCATAAAATAACCTTTCAGTGGAATTATATATAAAACTTAATCCATAAAACCATTAAACTTATTATCTACTAATAGAATATACATTATATATGCAAAGAATTGGCCACGACTCAGCAACCGAGCACATATATACAAAAACAAAGGAATCAGAATTAAATACTTGACAAGTGGCAATTATAAAAGTCATTTCTGATCCTAACCAGTAAATTTGTTAATATTTATTTTCTGCAGAGCATGAAAAATACTTTAACAGTTATAGAACACTTAACAAATAATGTCAAAGAAAAAGTAACAGAGAAGCAAGCTTATGTACTTCAATTAAATAGAGAAACTGAGGAACAGAAGCCAAAATTAGAAAGAGTAACTAAACAGGTATTGGAAACTTTAAAAAACTGACCTGTCTGTCCTATTTATGTTTTGGAGTTCCAAATGGTAACCTCACATCTTCCTTCATCCATTAAAAAATACTTAGTTCTAGAAAATAGGTTTAAATAACTGACTGCTGTTGACCAACAGTGTGCAAAACTCATCAAGGAAGTCCGTCTTTTGAAAGATACAAAAGATGAAACACTAGAAGAACAAGATATCAAACTTCGTGAAGTGAAACAGCTTCACAAGATCATTGATGAAATGTTAATTGATATCACACAAGAAAATGCTGACCTCGGTGTTATCCTTCAAACATACTTTCAACAGGTAATAAGAGTTATCTTCTAGTCAAACACTTCTTAAACATTTCATGAAGAAAAAATTATGGTAGTCAACATAAAATGAAATCTACTGAAAAATATTCTGAAATGCAGTGGTACTAATGATTGCTCTTGAATATTTTTCCAGAGTGGTTTAGAACTACCTACAAGTAGTACTAAAGGTAGTCGTCACAGTTCTAGATCTCCTTCCCAGACTTCACTGTTATCAGTAAGGTAAGTGGAAGGAGAAAACACCATCTCCTGATTCACTCAGTTATAGCTTCCATCCCAAGCAAATTCGGCCACTTCCATATGCCATAGCTGTTGGACCTGCCAGTGCACTGCTAAACTCTCCTCCACTTTCCCTACCTTCTGATGTTTGTGTCAGAGGCAGAAACCAGCCAGCAGCACAAGACTCTTCCCTTCTGTCTGGTGTTATCATTTCCAGTTTGACATATAGTGCTTTATGACTATCAGCTATTTCAGCAGGATCAAGCAGGGTGAAATTTTGGATGATACACATAGCATGGTCATCCCTGAGTGTAGGGAGAATTGATTAAATCATAAAAGGACCACTTAGTTGTACATACATATTGAGTAAGATTTATAAGATTAAAATCCACTGTAAAATCTAAAGAGTCAGAATTTTATTTATGCTGCTTTGTTTTGCTAAAAAGGAAATTATTCTTTACTTCTGCAGTTTAGTTTTACCCGGAATTCTATCAGGTAGACATTTAGTCAACATTCCTGTGCCTTGCTGACAAAATAATAATTATTAATATTAAAGATGATCCTCATCTTAAAATTCCCAATCTGGCACATTCAGCGCCATATTACTTTTCATTACTCCACAGCAAGATGTCATGAAAGGATTTCCTAAAGGGTATTTTTTAAGTAAAACAAAACAAAAACACTTCCTATGTAAAAATGGTGAGCACCCACTTGAACACCCTCAGTTCAGTTCAGTTCAGGCGCTCAGTCGTGTCCAACTCTTTGCGACCCAATGAACCACAGAACGCCAGGCCTCCCTGTCCATCACCAACTCCTGGAGTCTACCCAAACTCATGTCCATTGAGTTGGTGATGCCATCCAACCATCTCATCCTCTGTCATCCCCTTCTCCTCCTGCCCCCACTCCCTCCCAGCATCAGGGTCTTTTCAAATCAGTCAGCTCTTCACATCAGTAAGCCAAAGTATTGGAGTTTCAGCTTCAGCATCAGTCCTTCCAATGAACACCCAGGACTGATCTCCTTTAGGATGGACTGGTTGGATCTCCTTGCAGTCCAAGAGACTCTCAAGAGTCTTCTCCAACACCATAGTTCAAAAGCATCAATTCTTCAGTGCTCAGCTCTCTTTATAGTCCAACTCTCACATCCATACATGACTACTGGAAAAACCATAGCCTTGACCAGATGGACCTTTGTTGGCAAAGTAATGTCTCTGCTTTTTAATGTTGTCTAGGTTAGTCATAACTTTCCTTCCAAGTAAGCATCTTTTAATTTCATGGCTGCAGTCACCCTCTGTAGTGATTTTGGAGCCCCCCAAAATAAAGTCAGCCACTGTTTCTAGTTTCCCATCTATTTCCCATGAAGTGATGGGACCAGATGCCATGATCTTAGTTTTCTGAATGTTGAATTTTAAACCAACTTCTTCACTCTCCTCTTTCATTTTCATCAAGAGGCTCTTTAGTTCTTCTTCACTTTCTTCCATAAGGGTAGTGTCACCTGCATATCTGAGGTTATTCATATTGCTCCCAGCAAACAACTCCAGCTTGTGTTCCTTCCAGCCCAGCATTTCTCATGATGTACTCTGCATATTAAGTTAAATGAGCCAGGGGACAATATATAGCCTTGCCGTAGTCCTTTTCCTATTTGGAACCAGTCTGTTGTTCTATGTCCAGTTCTAATTGTTGCTTCCTAACCTGCATATAGGTTTCTCAAGAGGCAGGGCAGGTAGTCTGGTATTCCAATCTCTTTCAGAAAGTTCCACAGTATTTTGTGATCCACACAGTCAAAGGTTTTGGCATAGTCAATAAAGCAGATGTTTTTCTGGAACTCTCTTGCTTTTTCAATGAGCCAGCGGACGTTGGCAATTTGATCTCTGGTTCCTCTGCCTTTTCTAAAACCAGATTGAACATCTGGAAGTTCACGGTTCACATATTGCTGAAGCCTGGCTTGGAGAATTTTGAGCATTACTTTACTAGCGTGTGAGATGAGTGCAATTGTACGGTAGTTGAGCATTCTTTGGCATTGCCTTTCTTAGGGATTGGAACGAACAATGACCTTTTCCAGTCTGTGGCCACTGCTGAGTTTTTCAAATTTGTTGACATATTGAGTGCAGCACTTTCACAGCATCATCTTTTAGGATTTGAAATAGCTCAACTGGAATTCCATCACCTCCACTAGCTTTGTTCCTAGTGATGCTTCCTAAGGCCCACTTGACTTCACATTTCAGGATGTCTGGCTCTAGGTGATAACCATTGTGATTATCTGGGTCATGAAGATCTTTTTTGTTCAGTTCTTGTGTATTCATGCCACCTCTTAATATCTTCTGCTTCTGTCAGGTCCATATAATTTCTGTACTTTATTGAGCCCATCTTTGCATGAAATGTTCCCTTGGTATCTCTAAGTTTCTTGAAGAGATCTCTAGACTTTCCCATTCTATCGTTTTCCTATTTCTTTGCATTGATCACTGAGGAAGGCTTTCTTGTTTCTCTTTGCTATTCTTTGGAACTCTGCATTCAAATGGGTCTATCTTTCCTTTTTTCCTTTGCTTTTAGCTTCTTTTCACAGCTATTTGTAAGGCCTCCTCAGAGTCATTTTGCTTTTTTGCATTTCTTTTTCTTGGGGATGGCCTTGATCCCTGTCTCCTGTACAATGTCATGAACCTCCATCCATAGTTCATCAGGCACTCTATCAGATCTAGTCCCTTAAATATATTTCTCACTTCCACTGTATAGTCATAAGGGATTTGATTTAGGTCATACCTGAATGGTTTAGTGATTTTCCCCACTTTCTTCAATTTCAGTCTGAATTTGGCAGGAAGTTCATGATCTGAGCTGCTCCTGGTCTTGTTTTTGCCGACTGTATAGAGCTTCTCCATCTTTTGCTGCATAATCAGTCTGATTTCAGTGTTGGTCATCTGGTGATGTCCACGTGTAGGGTCTTCTCTTGTGTTATTGGAAGAGGGTGTTTGCTATGACCAGTGTGTCCTCTTGGCAGAACTCTATTAGCCTTTACCCTGCTTCATTCTGTACTCCAAGGCCAAATTTGCCTGTTACTCCATGTGTTTCTTGACTTCCTACTTTTGCATTCTAGTCCCCTATAATGAAAAGGACATCTTTTTTGGCTTAGTTCTAAAAAGTCTTGTAGGTCTTCAGAGAACTGTTCAACTTCAGCTTCTTCAGTGCTACTGGTCGGGGCATAGACTTGGGTTACCGTGATATTGAATGGTTTGCCTTGGAAACAAACAGAGATCATTCTGTTGTTTTTGAGATTGCATCCATGCACTGCATTTCAGACTCCTGTTGACTATGATGGATACTCCATTTCTTCTAAGGGATTCCTGCCCACAGTAGTAGATATAATGGTCATCTGAGTTAAAAACACCCATTCCACCCTAGTACTTTTGTAAAGGCATGCTTTCAAAACTTAGCAGAATTGTATGGATAGTTATGCTTTTCAAATGACCCCACCACTTTATCCTGTCAATAGTTCTCTTTCTTTTTTTTGGCTCAAATTATATAACCTATAATTTTAATCACTCTTGCCAGCACTCAAATTTTCTTGCCTCTTACCTTTTTTTGAATGATTTTGGCAAACTTTTAATACCTAATGATTCTAAATTATAGTTGAAACATGTTTTAAATAGAAATATATTTGCAGAACTGTTTTTCTACTGATTTCAAACCTTATGTTTATCATCTTTTTCTTTTTAAACTAATTTCCTGATACTATTAATGGTCATCTTTTAAAACTCATTATTAGCACTCTTAACATTATATCTTTTTTGATCTCTTTAAGTAGTTGTGGGATTATGGCATCTTTGTGATTAATGAGGGGGTCTCTACTAAAATAAAAATTCTGAATTACATTACAGTAATTCTGGTTTTATTCTAGGTCATCTAAGAGTACAAGCACTTCTGCTTCTCAGACTTCTATCAAAGTTTTAGAGCTGAACTTCCCAGCCTCCCCGCTAACTGGCAGCACTTCCAGACCAACCAGTGCCAGCAGTGCCTCCAGTGCTGGTAAAAGCAGGAAGACCAACAAATGAACATTTTAAATCTCTCCTGAGCAAGCTGTAAACACAAAACCAAAGGGATCCTAAGTTTAAAATAGTGTACCACACCCTATGCTTTTGGGTGCCTTATACTGATAGAGAGGCCTACTGAGATAAGTGTTAGAAATACAAATGACCAGAGAAAAGTTTTATCCAGTGAAAAATGTAAAAACTTCATGCTAGCCATGAAACTACTCACTTCTAGTGTAACAGAATCTTTTAGGAAGAAATCTCTAAAGATCTACTGTACTATATAGTTTATAACACTATTAAAATTCTTTTAGCCTAGATGATCCTGAAATTAGGTTTTATTTATTAAAAGAAACATTTCTTAGACTTTGGGAGAAGAAACCTGTTAGTTACTTCTTTTAGCATTATCTCTCCCCCTCCCTCCACCAAGAAAACAGCTGACAGGAAAGAGAACCACTATATGTCAACAACAGTGGAGCTTAAATTTCTAGGAAGCAGGCCACTCTGATCTTGAAATAAGTCAAACATAGTGAAGATTCTGCTCTCAAGATACAACCAAGAATATGTTTTCAAGATTTCCTTGATTTAATAAACAATTTAAAGAAAGTCAGGCGTGATTAGATTTGCAGTAAGAATTCTGTATATTTCCAGTAAAGGCAGACTACCAGATTAAGAATTAGTTATTTCTGTCAATTTTTTATCATAACATGTGCCCAACACTTTGAACTCTGGAATAGAGGGTGAAGTATGACTTATGTTATAAAACTGGTTTTCAAATAAATGTATCAGAATATATATAATTAAATGAGTACTGTCTTCTTCAAATCTTGGGAAAAAGTATTTCTTATAAAAACTGTCATTGTTTAGAACTGTCACTTGCAATTCCTTCTGAAAGGCAGTAATGGTAGTAAACCTGTTTCTCTGGATCACTGGAGTATTTACTGTCATTTCTTGTAACAGGCAGCAAAAGGCACAGCCAAGTCCAATCAATAAGATGGGTAAAAAGCTGAATATTTTTTTTTTTGTAAAACATTATTCCATTGAGATTTGTAAAATATAAAAACTGACTAATCTTACCATCACTTTGAACGTTCACCAAAATTCTCATTCTTTGCCCTATTTTACTTTGCAAATTACCTGGAAGTTGAAGTATTAAACACTGTATTCCAAGCAGGCAGGGAGCAGTACTGTGACCTTGGGAAAGTTACTTCTCTATGCTTTTTTTCTCATTTATAATATAGAGACAGTAAAAGTTATCTACGTTAAGTTTATTGAAATCAGGTAATTTATATAAAGGCACAGGGCCCAACACACTGGAATTGCATAGTGAAAATGAAAAGTCGCTCAGTCATGTCTGACTCTTTGTGACCCCATGTACTATACAGTCCATGGAATTCTCCAGGCCAAAAATAATGTAGTGGGTAGCTTATCCCTTCTCCAGCGATCTTTCCTACCCAGGAATTGAACTGGAGTCTCCTGCATTGCAGGCGGATTCTTTACTAACTGGGCTATCAGGGAAGCCCTCGAATTGCACAGTAGCTTTTACCTATTATTGAGTCAGCAACCAAAGCCTAGCACAGTATTTGTGGAATGGTTAAGTTATATTAAGTTTTGGTATTTTATTGCTGGCAAGAACTGAGAGACAGAGCAAGGACTAAGTGTCTTCTTCCACTAGCATTCTGTCACTTAGACATTTGTAGATGGGGATACTCACTACCCTTCAACCCACCCATCCAGTGTCATCATGACTTGGAAAGATTCTAAAGCCTATGAGATTCTAAACACCTGTGACTCCTATGTATACCTATCTCTACTCTCATCTATACTGTTTTTAATAATTTGGGAAGAATCATTATGATCCAAGTTCCTTCCTTCTTCAGCTCTAGTTGCTGAAATTAATTCTGAGTTAAGTCCAGGTTCTGTCAGCTGAATCATTTGTTCAGACTCTAGGAAAAAAAGCAGAAATGCAAGCCAGCTCTAGGCTATCAAAGAACACACTCAGTGCCTTCTCAGCTGGACATCTGCAAAACTAAGAGTTTCTTCACTTAAAGGAAGTGAAATCTTCCCTTAGTGGAAGACCAGATATATAGTGTGCTTCACTTGCCACTGCTGCTTTTGCTAAAAGGACTCTTTCCTACTCTGATCTATTCTTGTTGGGAATGTATGGTCTTGTCAATATTTAAAAACATTTCTTAGGGCTACACTGTTAGCAAGGGAAGAAAAAAAAAGAGAGATGAGCAAGATGGGCCCCTATTCAACTTTCATGGCTTTATTCCTAAAGTACTTTTAAACATCTGGTACATAAGTCATTTTAAATCAGGCTTTAGAGGTCAGTTAGACAAGACACATATCTGTCTACCGTTTAAAAATGTTATGCAAGAAAATTCACCTTTAAACAAATAATGATTATAAAATGGTATTTAACATTCAAATAATCTCTTTAGAAAGTCAAGAGCTTTTAACAGAATGAAATAACTTTTGATAAAAATGATCCAAGTGTTCAATGCACAAATTTAATATTTTCTCAAACAGCAGGATAAGGTGAACCCAAGGAATTCTAACATACCGTAGTACAATGAAGAAACAATACTTTGAGAGTTATCTTTAGGTGAAGAAGTTTAAATCATCAGAATAAGAAATAACTGTACATAACATACACACATTAAAATAAAAATCAAGCTATGAAAAGGGGACCTATAACTGAAACAAATATACCTTGAGAACCACTATAAAAAGCAATTGACTTCCATAATGTCTACAAATAAAATAACCACGGGAGCAGAGATTTCTGCACTGGACTGTATTACTAAAAGATCCAAATATTTTATTAAAAGTCTTTAGTGTAATGTTGAGGATATCCTTGGCATATTAGTTTTTTGGCTTATTTCCTTTTTCTTTCTCAAATGCAGCTATCTGATTAAATATATTGAGTAAATTTTGAGGTAAATTTTTTTTAACTCCACCTTCTGAATGGTCTTTGCTATTGAGTCCCTCTCCCTGAACCTCTGTTTTAATATCCTCCACATAATTACCCTCTCTTTCATATTCTCCTTGATTTTTATTTAATTGATATCTTTGCTCATGTCTACTTAGATCACGTGATCCCGAGTAAGTGGATTTCTTATATTTTTCTCCTGACTTCCAAGAGTAGTCTGAGCTTGCTGGTGAGGTAGCATGTCTTGTGGAACCTGGCTCCCACTTTCTATAGTGCTCTTTTCTTCCTTCTGTATCTTTTTCAAATCTTCTATAACCATACATTTTTACCTTATCCTCTGAATTCCTATAAAAAGAATCTGAGGAATCTCTTCTACTGGAAAAATGTCTTTCTGATTTATATGGCTTTTCTGTTCTGCTACTACCTGCCTGAGTTTTATAGCTATCATAAAAATCTCTTGGATCTTCAGACCTACCTCCAAAATCATCCGGAATTTCAACAGAAGATGATGAGAAAGAACATTTATCTTTTTCTTTTACCTGTTTCTTTTGATATGGTAACCTATCCTGCTTTTCCAATAGTTTTTCCACTTCTTGTTTTTGGTTAAGAAAAGATGCTGATGTATTAGCTGGAACTGGGAAGCACTCATCTTTCTTATTCTGATCTATCTGATTTGAGGATGCCTTAGCTGAATGCCTTTTAGAACTTCGAGAAGACTCTGAGTGGTTCCTCTTATGTTTCTTATGCCTTTTGTGACCAGAAGATGAAGAGGATGATGAAGAAGAAACTGATTCATCAGCAGAAGAGACACTCGAAGAAGAAGTTGATTTTCTTCTCTTTTTCTTTAGCCTAAAAAAATGTAGTTAACTCATCAGATATGTTGAGTATAAAAATGTTTAATTACCCATAAAGATTTTAGTTCTATTTTATTCTCTTTAACGATTTCATAAAAGTTTGTGGCTTATATAAGAATTATTAGCAATAAGTTTAGTTTTTACTACAATATCCAATTTTACCATTAGTTGTGACTTTTGGAAAAATACTTGTGTAGACAATTGTCATTGAAAGCAAATCCATCATTTTTGAAATACATGGTGACATTTCTAAAATTACGTTAAAAATTTAAGACCATCTGAATACATAAATTAGAGAACTAACGTTTTACATTTGGATACTTTGGCCACCTCATGCGAAGAGTTGACTCATTGGAAAAGACCCTGATGCTGCGAGGGATTGGGGGCAGGAGGAGAAGGGAACGACAGAGGATGAGATGGCAGGATGGCATCACCAACTCGACAGACGTGAGTTTGAGTAAACTCCAGGAGTTGGTGATGAACAGGGAGGCCTGGTGTGCTGCGATTCATGGGGTCGCAAAGAGTCGGACACGACTGAGTGACTGAACTGAACTGAACTGAGTTCATGGTTTTACCACCTCAGGACTACTAACATTTTTGGCCAAATAACTCTTTGCTGGGAGGGCAGGGAGTGGTGAAATTCTACATCATTGTTTAAGTTCAGCAGCATCTCTGACCTCTATCCACTAGATGCCAGTAGCACCTATCAGTTAAGAAAACCAAAAATGTCCCATGGGAAACCACACCCAGCTGAGAACTACTGCTCTAATTCTGAAACATTTCTCCCTAAAATACAGATAATTAAAATACTATTTTAATTCTAATTTTTCTTTTTTTTTTTTTTGCAGAATTCTAGCCATCCATTCTATTTTGCTTTATCTCTTTTACAGAAAAATTTATGGTACACATACTTGCTAAGAATCATTGATTATGACTTGAAACACTTTAATTTTTTACTTACTTTATCTCCCAAATGGCACTTTGGTTCAACTGAGTACTTGCTTTAAGTTTTAAAATACTGAATATTATAGTTTACCTTTTCTCCTCTTTTAAGAGCTTACGCAACTTTTCTGCACTTGTTTCTATTTTCTTTGTTTTCTGCTTTTCTTCCTTTTCAGCTTGTTTTTCTCTTAATTCCAAAGATTTCTTTTAGAACCCAGATATCGGAAAAAACCACACGTTAAAAATAGCAGAATATATAAAATCCAGTTTTCAAAAGACCAACCCACCCCCCAACCAGAAACCAAATGTGGTATACCCAAATCACCATATATCCAGCATTAAAAAAGTATTTTTAACATATAAAAATTAATCACAGGTGTTTGGCATTAATCATTGAATAGCCAGAACAGTATTGAGGACCATATTGCAGTCGGTATTCCATGAAAAAAAAGGGAAGCCATTGCATTGATACCCATGACCCAGAGTGCAAGAAAGAGAAAAAATAAAATCCATGAAAAAAAAATATATATATAAAAACCATTAAAAATTGAAACAGGACACAAATTTTATAAATAAAATTCAAAGGAAGAAATCCCAATATGGTGAGTTGAGAGGGGAATCACCATGTTCAAATACAAACCATTTAAAAAATAGCACAGCCCAGTTGGATGCATGGTTACATAAGAAATCATTTTCCAGTTTGAGGATGGGGATGAGCAGCACCAGATGTCAGACACAGCAGCAATGGTCCAATTCAGAAGAAAATGCATGAGAAAACATCATCATCAGTATTACAGGAAAAGACAGTTTAAAATATTTTTCAGAACGGTTTTTATAATTAGTTCAATTATAGTAATAATACTGAATTTTGTAACCATCAGGAAAGCTCACTACAAGGATAATTCTACAAGGACAACTGCATACCAAATAGGCAATGGGAATTTTCTCAACAAAACTATGAAGTAATGTCAAACCCAATTAAGAAAAGCTGTATCTAAAAAACTTTTCATAATGCCATAATTAAGTGATCTAGAATACTTTCCCTAGAAGAAAGTTAAGTTTTGGCATTAATTTTAAAAATGATTACATTTCTAAGAGGAAATAAAGAATCACCTGCATATATATATGGAGCTTCTGCAAAGCATCCTCTGCATCTTTGAAAGTTTCATCCAAAGCCAAAGCCTTCTTATAATAACTTTCAGCATTTAAAAACTTTTCTTCTTCTTCTAACCTAAATTCAAAAAGAAAATTTAGCTTTTTTGGTAAAAATTAGAAGTTCTGAAATATGCATGTAGGGCAGAAGCTTATGTGAGTTCATTAGGGAAAAACTATGTTTAGCAAAAAATTTTCCAAATTTAACAATACTTAAATACTGTGCTTGTGCTATTTTTTTGTTAGTGTTGTTGTAAAAGACAATATAAAACCACATAAAACAAATCAGAGAAACTGAACTCACAGAGAATAGACTCGTGGTTGCTGGAGGTGGGGTTGGAGGTGGGTAAAATGGGTGAAAATGATTCATTTTATAAACTTCCAGGTATAAAATAAAGTCCTGAGGATGTAATATACAGCATGGTGATTATAGGTAGTACCATACTGTATATCTGAAAGTTGCAAAAAGAGTACATCTTAAAAGTTCTCATCACAAGAAAAAAAAATGATAACTGTGTGATGATGAATGTTAACCAGACACAACGGTCAATCCTATGTTGAACATAACCTGAAACTAACATAAAAGTTATGTGTTAACTATATCTCAAACAAATAAAAAAACAAACAGGAATTCATTACTGATAACTAAAGCCATATTGTAGGTCAAGCAGTGGCATTTTAATATAATTTGTGAAAACACACGATCAAATGACACCCTCTGAAATTTAGTATGATCTTGAGCTTTAGCACAGAATTATGTAGGCTGGCTTCTCCTAGTAGTTTATGAAGAGTTTTCCTTTCTACAGAAAAATTTTCCCAGAAAATTCACTGCTAAAATCACAAATACCAAGGCACACATATCACAACCAGCCTGCAGAAAGAATAATCATCATCATTATTAGATGATGCTCACAAGTCTATGTTGTGAAATATCAGAATTAGAAAGTTTAGACACAGATCAATGAAAGGATTTTGCACAATATTTTCAGTTTTTAGAAAGCAGAAAAGGTATTCACTGTAAAACAAATGAATAAACCCAGTGGTTTCAATGCAATCACTTCTGTGTCAGATAGGATGAGGGGAAGAAGGAACAAGCCAAAGACGATCAAGATTTCTGGACTGGATGACTGAATAGATGGTGTTGCCATTCACAGAGCTAAAAATCACAAGTATGTGAATAGTAAGACAACCACATCTAAGTAGGAACTAGCTATGTACCTAGGGGCTTCCCTGGTGGCTCAGATGGTAAAGAATCTGCCAGCAATGCGGGAGACCTGGGTCTGATCCCTGGGTTGGGAAGATCCCCTGGAGCAGGGCATGGCAACCACACCAGTATTCTTGCCTGGAGAATCCCCATGGACAGAGAAACCCGGCAGGCTACAATCCATGGGGTTGCAAAGAGTTGGACAGAAAACTGAACGACTAAGCACAGTTATGTAAGCTATGTGAGAAAGAAAAAAGCTGCTCCAATCACTTGGGTCCAAGTAGAAGTTCTTATCAGTTAAAAACAAACTTTGCAAAATTTCAATTGTATGGAGTTCTGAAATGATTGTACAAACTGTAATGATCTGGCAAATTCATGAAGCAGAAAAGGGATGATTCTATTTAAGAAAAAATGATAGCAAAAAAGATGGTGGCCCTTAATTATTAAAGCAGGCTGTTACCAAATTATTTATATTAAAAGTATTATATTTCTTCAAAATATAAATTAGACTAGTCTGTTAGTCATTATGCCAAGTACTATGCCAGTATGTTAGCACAGTATAATACACGTTACAGGGTTTGTTCTTAATGTTTTGCTCTTCATTTAATCTAAGTTCATGGATTTTATTAGACAAAGCAGAGCAATAAGTTGACTACAACAGTGAAATCTTATACACAATGAACTACAGAGTTCTCAATTTATATTTCTGGCATTATAATTACTAGAATGATGAAATGAGTTAGAAATTTCTCTCTATTAAACAAAAACTTTTGGTTTGTGCCCAAAGATAAGATTTACCTATTATCTTTCTATGTATTAAAATACATACTCAGAACAGTGAACTCAAGACACTAAAGTATCTCCAATCATGAAGAAAGTAATAAGGAAGGATAAAAGGACCAGAAAATGTAAAAAGGACTATATTTAAAAAGCATTTTCAATCAAAACTGAAACTAAGAGTATCTGAGCTAAGTCAAAGATGCTATTTCTTTAAGTTCAAGATTTATAGTAGTTGGCTATTAAATATTAGATCTCTACTATTAAACAAATCTGACACTTACTGCCCTCCTCTTTCTACAAGTGTCTGGCAGAGGTATTTTCTTGCATTTCTGTGAGTTGGACAGTTTTCCAGTGCAAGTTCAAAATCTTCTATTGCTTTGTTCAGACTTCCTTTTGTTGCATATCTACAGACATGAGACAAAATTAGAGGAATTTATCTTGTGAGCTATTCATAAATCTTATATACATTTATCTTCTAAATATTCCTCAAAACCCATGATCCACTTACAATGCTCCACGAGCTACCAAAGCTTCCACATTTTGTTTGTCTATTTCCAGAGCCTTATTGTATTCATTCATAGCATCCACATGGCGTCCAACCTTAAAATAATCAACTCCAATCTTCACACTAAAAATATATTTTAAAGCATACATAACAAATATTTCACAGAATATCCAAACAAAATGTTAGCATAAATAAAATTTTAAAGCAAACCAAATTTATTAGTTATTAGTCTTCAATATTCTCAGTATTTGGATAATTTCATAAGTCTTTGGATAATTTTGTAACAAATATTTATGAAATCCAGGTATCAATATACTAATTCCTTTTTAACAAAATTTAAAAAATATTGGCTAAAATGTAAATCTTTAAAGTTTACAACATAGTAGCATTTATATCTATAAAAAAGCTAATCTCAAAAAAGGTATCATTTAAATTCATTTATAAACAAATTTTGTCTTAAAGATGACATATGCATGCTTGCCTTAACTTAACCTGTTAGGTTAAATAATGCAATTGTTGAATGACAAAATCTTCATACCATTTTAAAGCCCATGATGCAGACTGCTTCTTCCTTAACGCAGAAGCAAAATCATCCTCAGAGAAATTTTTGCTATTAAAGAAAATAAAAGTAAAACTGTAAATATTTTTTTGGGTAACTACATCTCACTTTACCTGACAGATAAAAACTGAATCTCAAGCAAGAAATCTGTGTTCCCATTTATAATGCAAAATTTTTGAACTCTCAGGAATGACTATTAAAAAAGTATTTTCCTTTAGCATATAGATATTCTTATAAATTTTCTGCATCTTATAGATTTTTTCTGCATCTACCTGGTAACATGGCACACATCAATCACTGATAAGACTCCACTCCAAAAGGAGAAGGGATCATCTAGTTCATTCAAACGCTGGCATACTGCTGGCCACCAAGCTTAGGATAATCAACTATGTTCTTCAGTTATGCAGCTTCTCACATCAGCACCACAGACCTCACCACTTAACAGGACAATACTCATTTACTATACCTTTGAAGGCCTCTCATTAAAGATGGTGGATTAGATTCATCTATTCCTAGTTTTCCTAAAAGGAATTCAACTACTCCTGGATTAACAAATCCCAAAGAACTCTGCATGATATTCTCATAGGATTCCAAAGAATTGCTATTTAGTTCAACGCTTTTCCTTAAAAAAAAAAAAAAAAACACAAAATATAAAGATGATTAAGATGATTTACACAATTAAACAGCGTGTCCCATTTTCATTATGGAAATAACATTATTATATGAGATTTAAATACTCAGACCATTTTTGTACATGAAAGCGTGGCAATTATGATTTGGTTTCTTTTACCAAGTTTGAAATGATTTATGGGTTATAAAAATAAAATTAGCATATTTTGAAATAAGAGAAATTAGAATTCTACTTTCTTGTTAGAAGTTGGGCAAAATCTGCAATTTTTTAGCCAAGAAACTGTTTTGCAATTAACTTGTTGAGACAATGTGGATAAAATTACCTGTAGTACAAAGGAAGTTCTTCAGAACTAATTACACCTAATTTAACACCAGATAGGTGTGGTGGAAGAGATGAGCTATATAGAGACACTGCAAGCTTTTCATGGTATCTGTCAATATCCTTGATTCCAGCTTAAAAAATAAGAAAATTAAGTTGATTAGCAAAGCAATGCAAACTAACATAAATACGACCACAGTTACTTTTTTTACTAATATGAGGAAACTGATCACCTCGAATGATGTCACCAGTTTGGTAATATGATAAAGGATCCCCATGGTTACTGATTGAAGGCATGTCTCTTAGTGGACATAGAGCCTGCAATGAGAAGCACTGTAAAACACTAGACATTCTATTCTTCAGTGAGAAGTGTCTTCTTTTATTCTAGCAGTTCAGTAAAACAGCTAAGACTTGACAGGAACATTAAGAAAACAACTAGCACTCTAGAGTCTAAATTTAAACTTCTGTGCCCAAACATAAACAAAAAAGTTTTCTGGTTCAGGTCAAAGCTAAACTCTCATGAAACTTGCAATTAGTTTTAGAAACTGAATATAAGTATGCATGATGAAACAAAAAGATATTCTGTGCTTATTAAATATAAAACTAAAATCTGTCCAGAAAGTAGGAGACTTTCAAAGAAAATGAAATGTGACTTCTTCTAGGTTTAGGTGTGTTATCAAGTTTGTGGCATTTTCTGGTTTTCTTCCCTCTCTATCTGCCTTAATAGATAATATCAAACCTTTCAAATTAAAGTGACATACTGCATTTCAAATTTAGATCTATTCACCTTGGGCAAAGTATCATGACGTACAATCACTTAATTACTGGAAATATATACACTTAAGACAGGAAGACAGGAATTTGTTTCTAAATTACCCACATGCAAGTATCTAATGCTGAATACTAAATAATTAAAGACTTTTCAGCTAGAAGAAATAACCCTGGCTACTAACTAATCTCACCAGGTCCACTAATATCTGAGCATTTAAAAAAGGACCCCACTTCTGCCAGCCAAAGGACCAAAACCCCCAAACTAGAAACAGTGGCAGAAACTGTAATTCTATTACTGCTAATAATTTTTTTAAAAAATTAAAAAGTACTTAATTTTTCTATTAACACTTATTTAATTCTAAAAACTAGGTCTGCAGAGTACACTTAATTACAGCTGGATGAAAAGATATAATTTTTGCACTGAGATGACATTTTTATCAAAAACAATTAATAACTAAAGGGTGAATAACTTACTGTGATTTCTAAGTGGGATATATCTCTCATAATGCCACTGCCTAGACAAATCAACACCATGAAAAACCCAAATTCCCGAATGGAACTAATTCTTCCAATCACTATATCACCACGCTCAATATCTCGAAAAAACAGCTCTCTCCGGTCCATACTAGGTATCTCCATGAATTGCTCTAACGGTGGCATGACTGCATAATAATCTGAAAAAAAAGTAACAAAATTACTAACAACAGCTCTGTGTTCTGCTTCATCAAAGTGCTGTTAAACCAAAACGCAACAATTTTAAGACTAAACACACCATCATTGTCTTCACTAACTTCAGCAGTTGTAGGTGCATCTGATTTCCAGGAAAGTGCAAAAAGCAGATCCGCTTTTTTGGAAATGAATTTTTGTATTTCAATGTTGTCAACTCTCCTCTCTTTTCTTAAAAAGAAAACAAAATTTATGAAAACTGGTTTTTCTGCAAAAGTTTTTAGTACGTACAAGCTTCTGCTCTCTGTTTTAATCGCCCAATCGTGACCATCCTAAGCTCTTGGCCACATATCCTCCGAAAAAAAGTTTTAACCAGGGATCCCCTCATACGCCAGTCTGTAGATGGAGGGCGCGGAAACGTAAAAAAACAACCGCGCTGTTCCAGATATACACAAGCCCAAAGGATTTTAGCTAAAGAATCCGCGCCTCTGGTGGCAGTACTAGATTTAAAAGTTCAACCCACATCCCGCATTGCCCACATCAGGGAGAAGGTATCCTCCTCCATCCTGCCCTCGAAGCCGGCGCCGCAGTCCTCACGTGCTCACAGCCTCGGCTCAGCAGCCGGACTGCGGTAATGAAGCCCGGAGCTGCGTCCCCTCTCCCGTCTTGCAGCGGCGCCGCCGTCCCATTACCTGCCCGGTAACTGCTGCTGGCCCGGCGGGCCCCGGGCAGGGTCGGCCACCGACCCCAGGAGGCTCCGGAAGTGCGGGTTGTCCTGCTGCTCGCTCCGGAGCAGGGAGAGCAAAGACGGGCCGTGGAAATTTAGTGACTGCCGCAAGAGGTCTCGGTCCATGGCTAGAAACTGTCGTGACCAGAGGCCAGTGGGCTGCCAGCCCCCGGTTCGGTGCCCACTACTTCAGGCCGTGGTCGTGGAGGCTGAGGAAGCGGCCTGGAAGCCGCCGGAAGCACACATCGCAAACACCTCCAGAGTGGCCTCCCGGAAGTGTTCTGGAACCGCCCCCCAGCGGCGGTGCTGCGGAGCGCAGTTTTGGTATCGCGAAATTGAGCGAGATTACGGAAGCCGGGAGGATTGGGGCAAGCTTTTCTGGTGCTAAGGGCCGGTTTCGCTCTGAGGTAGTGAAATGTGTAACAAGTTTTCGTTTTAAAATTTCTGAGGTGTTATTACACTGAAATGGCCCAAGCTCTAATCTGTGGTAAATAATAATTCATCCTTGTGTTTAGCGAGGCGCCTCTAAGGGCCAGTGTCAGGAAGAGAACCCTGAGCGGGTTACAAACTTTCTTACCTTTGAGTTTCGCTGGATAAATATCTACGTCTCAGGCATAACTGCATTAAAACGACCGCTCTGGGAGACTTCCTGTTAGGCTGTAGGGCAGAAGAAAGGAAGAACATTAATATTTATTAAACACTGGAGTTGTGTTTTCTAGCCGTACTCTGTTCACTGTTAGTGATTTTAGTTAAAACCAGAATGACTTTAATGCCTAGACATATGCATATTTTGTTTTGTTGTTTAGTCGCTTAGTCGTGTCGGACTTTTTTTGCTACCCAAGGGACTGTAGCCCTCCGCGGTCCTCTGGCCATGGAATTTTCCAGGCAAGAATACTGGAGTGGGTTGCAATTTCCTTCTTCAGGGATCTTCCCCACCCAGGGATCAAACCTCCCGCTCCTGTGTTGGCAGGCGGATTTTTTACCCACTAGCTACCTGGGAAGCCCCAAATGTATATATACATTCCTTTTTATTTGTTTTAGTTTAAGTGTTTTCTCAAAATTTAGTGCCCATAGGTTTACTGTGTAATTCAAGTGATTTTTCGAAGATAATTATGACAGGCTCTCACCCCCTCCCCCACACTTACTGATCCTAACCGCTGTACTGAGGAAAGTCCAGAGACTCTCAGTATATTGCTCAATATCACCAGCTGGCAAAAGGCTAGAGTTAGAATTCCAACCTTCCACTAAATAGATCTTCACTGGCAGAGTTGCTGGAGAAAGTATTTTTTCATATAGCAGGCCTGTCTTTAAATTGAAATAATGTGACTTTGTTGTATTAAAATATATCAACGTCTGTACTACTTAAATCGTGTAGTTTAGTATCGTCCTCTTGAACAGAAATAAATAGTAGTGGTTATTCTGCCACATCTTCAGCTTTTGTATATTTGGGAATTTAGTTTGCCCTCTCACTACCTGGATAGAAGATCCAGTCAGTGAATGCCTCCACACTATTTTGGGAAAAACCCAGGCAAATAGGTTAACAGTTTACTGAGACTCCAGAAAATGAAACAAAGAATGTAAAGATAAACTAAAGATAAATTAAAAGGTAATAACTTTCAAGCCACGAGGTGCACATCAGGAAGGTTTAATCATTGGTACAGACTGACTTGTGTTAAGCTACAACTTCAGACAATGGCTATTTTTAGGAAAGAGGGTGCTGTCACTGAAAAGGATAACTGATTTCTAAAAAGAAACTATGGACATTCTGATAAATAAGGTATGTGATTTTAGTTATAGCTGATCTGTTATCAAGGATCTAATTATCTCTGGAGGGACTGAGAAGCTAGTGGCTGAGAAGCAGATGCTGGACAGTGCGTCTACTCTGAGAATGTCCCCTTATAAAGCCATTCTTGAGTAACATCACTATGGGATCTGGCTACTCTTCTTGGGCTTCCCTGGTGGCTCAGTGGTAAAAAATCTGCCTGCCAGTACAGGACACGTGGGTTCAATCCCTGGTTGGGGAAAATCTCCTGGAGAAGGATGAAAGAACCCACTCCAGTATTCTTGCCTAGGAAATTCCATGGACAGAGGCACCTGGGGGGTTACAGTCCTGGGGGTTGCAGAAGAGTTGGATACGGCTTAGCAACTAAACAGCAACACTCCTTTTCCTAATTCCAACGTCAGAGTTACTACCCCATAATTTGAACATCTAAAACTGCTGTGATATGGCCATGAAAATAGGAAAAAGTAGCTACTTTTAGAGGATAAGCAGTGTTGTCAAGAGTGACATTTATCAAATGCTAATAAATTTCAAGTAGGGTTAATCAAAGCTCAGGCTGGGGTTTTCCATCTTTGGTTAGTGCCTTGAATGGAGTAGTGATGGTAATGGTTAAGTGCAGAGGCAACATTGTTCTTCACTTTGCAAATAACATTCCCACAGCAGGGGTTTGAGCCTTTTATAGTTACAAGTGTATTTCAATTCATTTTCTCCTGGGATGGATACTTTTGGCTTTGAAGGGGACCAAGTACTGGATCTTTGAAGTAAGACTGGAGGAAGTGAGGAGAGAAAATGGGGAAACTGGTTTTGCTTCTAGGAGAAACTAGTCCTACATATGGGACATTTCAAGTTGGGCATAGAAAGTTGACCCTTTTTTTCATTTCTTGATTTAATTTGTTTGGTTGTTGGTTTGACCATTAAAAATATTTTCAAAATAATTTTTCCACACTAAGCATTATGAGTGATTACATGAATATATGGGAGATAAGAGAGGGCAGAGCATTACAGACAACTAGATATTTGGTGTCTTCATCCTGGGCATATTTTTATGTCAAATTCCATTTCTAAATAAATACATATTTACAGATTTTAATAAATGCTCTCTAGGCTCTGGATATTTAAATATGAAAAAAACCCATCTGGCTCTTTTCTGGCATACTATTCAACAGAGGAATAAACACAAAAAGAAACAAATGTGGGATAATGGTAAGTACTATTGTTGTGAACACCTGCTACACATCTGCTTAGTTTCCCCTTTTGTTTCTGGGGGATGAGGTAGTGGGAATTGATGAAGGTAAGAGAGGAGAGGAGGAGGCAAGTATGTGTATTTTAGGATGAGGAACAATATAATTAAAGGAATAGAGATGTATAAAAGCAAAATGCTTTCTGGTGATTGCAAGATTGAAGTTAGGGATATTTTATTTTTATTTTAATAATGGACATTTTGATTATTTAAGTGTCTTTTCAGGCAAGTTATAGATTGGTGGTAAGAGATCCTCTGTCTCTGTGTGAATGCGTGCACACACACAAACTCACAGATTAAATGCTTGATTTATTTAGCAAAGAACACAAAAACTTAGCTGAAAAAAGGTAGCCACATGAAGTAGGGGAAGAAACAGCATATTACAAAGTAGCTTTTCTTAGATCCCCCAATTTTCCCAAAATAACATGTGTGGCTGCTGGTAAAACTGTATGCCACAGATAAGGTCTGTCTAGATCTCAGAAAGTTGTATATTACCATTTGGAAAAAATTTACACAGACTAATCTATGACTTTTATAATAAATGTTTGTAGACAGGTTCTTTCTGGTTCTTGAACTGATGTAAACAATTTCAGCAAAGCCCATTCCTCATCTGGGGTCAAGGTTGGGATGTATGTATCAGAAAAGCATGAATAGAACTGAATAAGATCCTAGTGATGTGTTACTACTCCTCCCTTTAATTTTTCAGCATCTCTCTCTCTCTTTTTTTGTTTGTTAAAAAAGTTCTTTTTTATTGCCTAAGCCAACTTGAGTAAATTTAGGGTTTGGAACCAGAAGAACTTTGACTAATACACAAAGAAGCCATCAACTACTCTCTGCTCTGGTTTCTACTCTAATTTTCTTTCTTTCTTTCTTTTTTTTTTTTTTTGTGAAGAAACAGATATGGAGAGATTAATACTTTGTTCAAAAAATAATTTTAGAATACACATTATTTTCCTCTATATCTGGTACTCTTTCTACCGTGCCATACAATTTATACGGTTGACTGAAATTATGCTCCTTAAGGATGTAATTTATAAGTATATATGTATCGAACTTATTTTATTTAAAGCAGGTCTAGTATCTTAACATCTAAAGATAATCTTGAACATTTTTTTCCTGTAATGAGGACACTTGGTTTCATTCAAAAGCATGTGGTACAAGAGGTTTAGATTATGACTTGTTACCATATAGGCTTCCCTGGTGGCTCAGACAGTAAAGAATCCGTCTGCAATGCAGGAGACCTGGCTTCAATCCCTGGGTCAGGAAGATCCCCAGAAGAAGGAATGGCAACCCACTCCAATATTTTTGCCTGGAAGATTCCATGAACAGAGGAGCCTGGTGGGCTACAGTCCATGGGGGTCACAAAGAGTCAGACATGATTGAGTGACTAACACTTTACCATATAGGGTAGATTTGTTCTATTCAGAGTTCTATTCAAAGTCCTCCTAAATTGACTCAAGAAAAAGTGAAGAATATTAAATGAAAAGTATAGTTAGCCAAAATCCATCCTCATTATTAAATAATTCAAACTACAAGCTGCTTTTTTTTAAAATTTATTTATTTTTAGTTGGAGGATAATTGCTTCACAATATTGTGTTGGTTTCTGCCATATGTCAACATGAATAAGCCATAGGTATACATATGTCCACTCCCTCTTGAACCTCCCTTCCACCTTCACCCCATCTCCTCCTTTAGGTTGTCACAAAGCCTGGTTTGAGTTCCCTGAATTATGCAGCAAATTCCCATTGGCTATCTATTTTACATATGGTAGTGAATGTATTTCCATGCTACTCCATTCATTTGTGCCACCCTCTCCTTCCTCCCCCCTCCCATGTCCATTAGTCTTTTCTCATGTCTGCATCTCCATTGCATGCTAAGTCACTGCAGTTGTGTCTGACTGCCCTAGCAATAGGTTCATCAGTATCATCTTTCTAGATTTCATATATATATATGCATTAATATACAATATTTGTTTTTCTCTTTCTGACTTACTTCACTCTGTATAATAATTGGCTCTAGGATCATCCACCTCATAGAACTGACTCAAATTCATTCTTTTTTATGGCTGAGTAATATTCCATTGTATATATGTACCATAACCATTCATCTGTCGATGGATATCTAGGTTGCTTCCATGTCTTAGCTACTGTAAATAGTGCTACAGTGAACACTGGGGTACGTGTGTCTTTTTCAATTTTGGTTTGTTCAGGGTATATACCTAGTAGTTGGATTCCTGGGTCGTTTGGTAGTTTTATTCCTAGTTTTTAAAGGAATCTCCATACTGTCTTACATAGTGGTTGTATCAATTTAAATTCCTAATGTTAGGTAGTTAGAATAGGAAAAAGGAGTCTGGAATGGTGGTGGCTAAAAGACAAGGAAGGGAAAAGCCCATGAAAATAGAACAAAGGAAGGTCTCAGGACTGGAGTGAGGACCTCAGGTAAAGCAAACAGCACTCCTGGCTGGCCCAGTTTACATAGGGCAGGTCCAGGGGGAGGAGAAAAAACATACAAAAAGAGGAGCCAAAATTGGGCCGGGGGTGGGGTGCCTCTCTTCTCTTCACGTTTTTTGGGTTGGCATGCCCTCATGCCTTGAGGATGTATTTTCCTTTACTTTCTAAATAAAACTGAGAAGGCTGTGGTACATATACACAATGGAATGTTACTCAGCTATTAAAAAGAATGCATTTGAGTCAGTTCTAAGGTGGATGAAACTGGAGCCTGTTATACAGAATGAAGTAAGTCAGAAAGAAAAACAGCAATACAGTATACTAACACATATATATGGAATTTAGAAAGATGGTAATGATGACCCTATATGCGAGAGAGCAAAAGAGACACAGATGTAAAGAACAGACTTTTGGACTCTGTGGGAGAAGGTGAGGGTGGGATGATTTGAGAGAATAGCATTGAAACCTGTATATTACCATATGTGAAATAGATCGCCAGTCCAGGTTCAATGCATGAGACAGGGTGCTCAGGGCTGGTGCACTGGGATGACCCTGAGGGATGGGATGGGGAAGGAGGTGGGAGGTGGGGTTCAGGATGGGGAACACATGTACACCCATGGCTGATTCATGTCAATGTATGGCAAAAACCACTACAAATTGTAAAGTAATTAGCCTCCAATTAAAATAAATAAATTAATTAAAAAACAAAAAACAAAAACTGAGCTATAACATGGAGCTATAACACTGGTCCATTCGAGGGTTGTAACACTGGTCCATCTGAGGGCTGTTAATGTTGCTTTGTCTGAGGGCTGTAATGCTGGTCCGTCCATTGCTTCAAATTTTTGTTGTGACGAGACAGAACCAAGGAAATTGCAAACTCCCCTGACACCACCAACGGTGCAGGAGGACTCCCTTTTCTCCACACACTCTCCAGTATTTGTTTTTTGTGGATTTTTTGACGATGGCCATTCTAACCAGTGTGAGGTAACACCTCATCATGTTTTCATTTGCATTTCTCTAATAATGAGTGATGTTGAGCATCTTTTCATGTATTTATTAGCCATCTGTATGTCTTCTTTGGAGAAGTGCCTATTTCAGTCTTCTGGCCACTTTTTGATTGGGTTGTTTGTTTTTCTGGTATTGAGTTGCATAAGCTGCTGAGACTACAAGCCCTTGTGATAAGGGTTCATACGTCTTCATTCATTCAGAATTCTTTGTTTCTACCACTTTCTTTTTTCATTTTTTTTTTTCTGTCAAAGCTAACACATCTAAGAAAAACATTGCCACTTGAGGGTGCTATAAGATCATCATGAGTATCAAATTCTCTATCTTTACCAGAAAACCAACTGCCAATTAAATTAAAATTCAGGAATGGGAAACTGTGTCCTGTCATATAAAGTCATTTTAAGAAAGTTGTGTCTCTAACACCTTCTCTTTTTTTTAAGTTACTGGTAAATGTTTTGAGGATATTATTTTAATGTAAATCAGTTCATATCTCATTGTCTAGGACTGATTAACTCAGTAATTTTGAATTACTTTTTCTGTCTCAATGGACATGAGTTTGAGCAAGCTCTGGGAGATGGTGAAGGACAGGGAAGCCTGGCTTGCTGCTGTCCACGGGGTGGCAAAGAGTTGGACATGACTGAGTGACTGAACAGCAGTGAGAGAAAAGGTCATTGAGTTTAGTTCCACTCTGGGCTGGTTAGACTGAACAGACACATGGGTAAATACTGTGCGACTTCAGAAGGGTGGTGGTAATGCATTAGCATCATAGTCCATGTATGATACACGTGGCACTCCCAGAGGTGTATAATGCTTGACCACACACAGTGGCCACCTGCAGGGCTGTTCTCAGCTAGCCATTTATCCATGTTTGTTTACAAAAAGTACTTGGAAATAGAATGAGGATATTTAAGAACAAATCCATTATGACTGTTGAAAAAACAAACCACTTAAAAGATGTATACAATACTTAAACATGCAATGGACATATCAGTATGCTTAGCTTTGTGTAATGTGTCATGACAGCTTATAAAGATACCAAAAGACACACACATACATACACTTCTTGGAATCTCATTTTGTGGCAGTTTCTCAGAATACTATGCAAGAGAACATGTCAAGGTTATAACCAAGAAAAATTGACAGTTTAATTGAAGCTAAATAAATAGTATTTCTTGTCAATACATTCTGGGTTGGTTTGATACTAATTTTTAATGCAATTTGGGCATCCCTTTGAATAAAAAGTAATTGACCATCTTTCTGAAAAACATTATTAACTGTATTTCATTTACAATATTGTGTTAGTTTCAGGTGTATAGCGCCATATTCGTTTCTATTACATTGAATAGATTTTTACAAAATATTGAATATAATTCCTTGTGCTATACAGTAAATCCTCGTGATAATCATCTTTTAATTTTTATATAATAGTTCTTTTTTATTTTATTATTGGTAACACTACAGATTAATTTCAGAGACTAGAAATGTATTATTGCTTTAGGATATCCCCTACTTAATGGAATCTGTTGGAAGAGCCAGCATATCTTCGTAAAGCTTCAACTTTGATCCTACTCACTTTAAATGTGACATTTGATTATTGGTAGACATAAAGTGGTCAAATTTCTAAATACAGTTAATTGAATGAGTGAATTAATTCATCCAGCAGATATTTGTTGAGAATTAGGCAGTGTTTCAGATATTAGGGATATAATAGTGGAAAGATTGGAGAAGGCAATGGCAACCCACTCCAGTATTCTTGCCTGGAGAATCCCAGGGACGGCGGAGCCTGGTGGGCTGCCATTTAAGGGGTCACGCAGAGTTGGACACGACTGAAGCAATTTAGCAGCAGCAGCAGCAGTAGCAGTGGAAAGATACACCAAGATTCCTGCTTTCATGGAACTCATATTCTGATGAAGGGAGACAGAGCAATAAACATAATAAGTAAATAATGTAATATGGTAGAGGGTGGTAGTTCAGTTCAGTTCAGTCACTCAGTCTTGTCCAACTCTTTGCCACCCCATGAACCGCAGCACGCCAGGCCTCCCTGTCCATCACCAACTCCTGGAGATTACCCATTCATGTCCATTGAGTTGGTGATGCCATCTAACCATCTCATCCTCTGTCGTCCCCTTACCTCCCACCTTCAATCTTTCCCAACATCAGGGTCTTTTCAAATGAGTCAGCTCTTCGCATCAGGTGGCCAAAATATTGGAGTCTCAGCTTCAACATCTACCCTTCCAATGAACACCCAAGACTGATTTCCTTTAGGTTGGACTGGTTGGATCTCCTTGCAGTCCAGGGGACTCTCAAAAGTCTTCTCCAACACCACAGTTCAAAAGTACAAATAGCTGTGAAAAGAAGGGAAGAGAAAAGCAAAGGAGGCAAGGAAAGATATACCCATTTGAATGCAGAGTTCCAAAGAATAGCAAGAAGAGATAAGAAAGCCTTCCTCAGTTATCAATGCAAAGAAATAGAGGAAAACAATAGAATGGGAAAGTCTAGAGATCACTTCAAGAAAATTAGAGATACCAAGAGAACGTTTCATGCAAAGATGGGCTCAATAAAGGACAGAAATGGTATAGACCTAACAGAAGCAGAAGATATTAAGAAAAGGTGGAAAGAATACACAGAAGAACTGTACAAAAAAGATCTTCATGACCCAGATAATCACGATGGTGTGGTCACTCACCTAGAGCCAGACATGCTGGAGTGTGAAGTCAAGTGGGCCTTAGGAAGCATCACTGCAAACAAAGCTAGTGGAGGTGATGGAATTTCAGTTGAGCTATTTCAAATCCTGAAAGATGATGCTGTGAAAGTGCTGCACTCAATATGCCAGCAAATTTGGAAAACTCAGCAGTGGCCACAGGACTGGAAAAGGTGAGTTTTCATCCCAATCCCTAAGAAAGGCAAAGCCAAAGAATGCTCAGACTACCGCACAATTGTATTCATCTCACACACTAGTAAAGTGATGCTTAAAATTCTCCAAGCCAGACTTCAGCAATACGTGAACCGTGAACTTCCAAATGTTCAAGCTGGTTTTAGAAAAGGCAGAGGAACCAGAGATCAAATTGCCAACATCTGCTGGATCATCAAAAAAGCAAGAGAGTTCCAGAAAAATATCTATTTCTGCATTATTGACTATGCCAAAGCCTTTGACTATGTGGATCACAATAAACTGTGGAAAATTCTGAAAGAGATGGGAATACCAGACCACCTGACCTGCCTCTTGAGAAACCTGTATGCAGGTCAGGAAGCAACAGCTAGAACTGGACATGGAACAACAGACTGTTTCCAAATAGGAAAAAGAGTATGTCAAGGCTGTATATTGTCACCCTGCTTATTTAACTTATATGCAGAGTACATCATGAGAAACACTGGGCTGGATGAAGCACAGGCTGGAATCAAGATTGCCAGGAGAAATATGAATAACCTCAGATATGCAGATGACACCACCCATATCGCAGAAAATGAAGAACTACTAAAGAGCCTCTTGATGAAAGTGAAAGAGGAGAGTGAAAAAGTTGGCTTAGAGCTCAACATTCAGAAAACTAAGATCATAGCATCCGGTCCCATCACTTCATGGCAAATAGATTGGGAAGCAGTGGAAACAGTGGCTGACTTTATTTTTCTGGGCTCCAAAATCACTGCAGATGGTGATTGCAGCCATGAAATTAAAAGACGCTTACTCCTTGGAAGGAAAGTTATGACCAATCTAAACAGCATATTGAAAAGCAGAGACATTACTTTGTCAACAAAGGTCCATCTAGTCAAGACTATGGTTTTTCCAGTGGTCATGTATGGATGTGAGAGTTGGACTATAAAGAAAGCTGAATGCTGAAGAATTGATGCTTTTGAACTGTGGTGTTGGAGAAGACTCTTGAGAGCCCCTTGGACTGCAAGGAGATCCAACAAGTCCATCCTAAAGGAGATCAGTCCTGGGTGTTCATTGGAAGGACTGTTGCTGAAGCTGAACCTCTAATACTTTGGCTTACTGATGCGAAGAGCTGACTCATTTGAAAAGACCCTGATGCTGGGAAAGATTGAAGGCAGGAAGAGAAGGTGACGACAGAGGATAGGATGGTTCAATGGCATCAGTGACTCAATGGACATGGGTTTGGGTGAACTCCGGGAGTTGGTGTTGGACAGAGAGGCCTGGCGTGCTGTGATTCATGGGGTTGCTGAGTTGGACACGACTTAGCGACTGAACTGAACTGAACTGAACTGGAAAAACAATATCCTTGACTAGATGTACCTTTGTTGACAAAGTAATGTCTCTGCTTTTCAATATGCTGTCTAGTTTGGCCATAACTTTCCTTCCAAGAAGCTGGTAAGTCATATCATAAAAGGAAGTAAGTCAGGGTTAAGAGCATTGGAAATACAGAGGAGTAAGTGTAGTACTTTTAAATAGAATGATCAGGGCAGGTCCCATTGAGAAGAAGACATTTGAACAAAGACTTGAAGGATATGAAGGAATTAGTCATTCAGCTTATTTGGGAGAAAAGAATTCCAGGCAGAAGGAACACCCAGTACAAATATCCTAGGACAGGTAGGTACTTGATGTATTGGGAATAGCAAGGAAGGCAGTGTGGCAGGAACAGGATGAGCACAGAGGTGCAGGATTTGTAGGCTATTGGAGCAACTGGCATTTACTCTTCATGGAATAGGAGTTGCTTCAGGGTTTTAAGCAGAAAGGCACATTATGACTCTCATTATGAAAGGATCACTTTGGCTGCCATATAGGCTGGAGTTAACTAAAAACCTGTTGCTCATAATGGAAAGGAAAAAGTTTTGTAGAAGACTATCTTTTGTTTCTTAGCGAATATAATTTTATTTTAAAATTTACCCATCATTGCATAGAATGAGAATATGAAGTTTTAATGGTTACAGGAAGGTTAAATATATGAGCAACTATTACCATGAGGTAGGGAGTTATAGTGGAAAACAGTTTAGCCCAGGAGCCCTGGTTGTGTTTTGGGAGCAGACCATCTAATCTCTCAAGCTTCTTGTCACCTTTAAAACTAAGAGGTTGGATACAAGAGCTTTCATAGCTAACCTTTAACATTATCTGTTCTATGATTAAAAAAAAAAACCAGTCCAAATGCTAAAATTGCATGTCTCTGTTTAACCCGTTGTGCTTCTTTTTCTGTGAAGTAGGTAGGAAGTTTTTTTCTATCGTATTGCATTGCTGGCAAGTGTAGGTTCCTACTGTGGATAGTCTCTTTAAATGGATTCTGTAGTTCCAATTGGTTATGGATAGAAAAGAGACCAGCCACAGAAATCACAGAGGGACCTCGACTGGTCATTCTTAGGAAATCTGAGTGTGACAGTTCCATGAGGTAGTTGTTGCCCTGTGGAATCCTGTTTTTCAGTGCAGAAATTCACGTCAGACTTGGTAGAATGATACACACTAACCAAACTATTTAGACATTGATTTAGAAACAACATTGAGGATGCTTAATGGTGAATATAAATGTCATGTGCACCAGAAACTCATGGAGTATCAATATATTCTTCCATGAGAGGCCAACTTTAGTCCTAAGAGGTTTGTTTGTGAGCCTGAAATCAGAGCAAAAGCAGTCTGTTGTGTGATGTTAATGACTAATTCCATCAAACTACATAATCTTATGCATTTTCTCTATATGAATGTTTCTGCTAAGGCTATCAGATACTTTGGTCACCTAAGTACCTCCTCTGTCTCTCCCTCTTTTCTCTCTTTCTCTCCTCCACTCTCTTTCTCTCACCTCTCACTTTTTCTCTCTCCTCTCTTTCTTCTTGCCACACACACATATATATATATATGTATATATAGTTGTAGTCTCCATATATAAAATATATATTAGTTATAGTCTGCATACATATATTATTATATACATATATACTAATAAAATTATATATATATACATATAAAATTATAGCTTATGTTTGTGAAGAAGTTTTCAAAGATTTTTTTTTTTACCTTTTTTGAAATGGAAGCCCAGCGTATAAAGCAGATAACAACAGAACTTTGTTGGAACATTGACAGGAAGATATTGAGCAACATATTAACACCTCTGGCATCTCTCCCTGCCCTGCCATGGCTGGAGAGGCACCTTTAAGTAATATCTCAGACTTGTTAATAGATTACTCCTTCAGCAGTGTTCAGTATCATTGATTTTGTTTCAGCTTAAGTTATAATCATATTCTAATCTTTATTCTCTGTATCTATACTGTAGTCACTCTGGGATTATATGTTTCTCAAACTCTCCAGTCACACACACACACGTCTCTTCTGCTTGTAGACACTTCCACAGATGATGATTCTTGTGCATTGTGCTTTAATTTTTCCTGGTTTCATTTTCTGAGAGAATAACCTGGTTTCCAAGTTCAGAAGGGCTCCATTCTTTGCCCTAATAAATTAACCATGAAGCTGTTTATAATTTGGTCTCTATGTATCCTATCTCATTTTCAGTCTTGTCCACTATCATCAAGATTCAGCCACATGGATTTTCAGATATTTTCCAAGTACTCTAAGTTTTTCCCAATTCAGAGCTTTTGTACTTGCTATTTTCTGAAATATTCTTCCCTTATTTTAAAAATATTATTTCTTTAAATATTCGGGTCTTAGTTTAAAGGTGACCTCTTCTGTCTCCATTTATTTCCATCTTAACAGTTATCCTAATTTATTTTCTTATTGATTATCTGTCTTCCCCACTAAAATATAAGATCCATGAAGACAGTTCAGTTCAGTTCAGCCACTCAGTCGTGTCTGACTCTTTGTGACCCCGTGAACTGCAGCACGCCAGGCCTCCCTGTCCATCACCAACTCCTGGAGTCTACCCAAACCCATGTGCATTGAGTTGGTGATGCCGTTCAACCATCTCATCCTCTGTCGGCCCCTTTTCCTCCTGCCCTCAATCTTTCCCAGCATCAGGGTCTTTTCAAATGAGTCAGCTCTTCTCATTAGGTAGCTAAAGTTTTGCTACAACTTCAACATCAGTCCTTCCAATGAACACCCAGGACTGATCTCCTATAGGATGGACTGATTGGATCTCCTTGCAGTCCAAGGGACTCTCAAAGAGTCTTCTCCAACACCACAGTTCAAAAGCATCAATTCTTTGGCACTCAGCTTTCTTCACAGTCCAACTCTCACATCCATACATGACTACTGGAAAAATCATAGCCTTGACTAGACGGACCTTTGTTGACAAAGTAATGTCTCTGCTTTTTAATATGCTGTCTAGGTTGGTCATAACTTTCCTTCCAAGGAGTAAGTGTCTTTTAATTTCATGGCTGCAATCACCATCTGCAGTGATTCTGGAGCCCAGAAAAATAAAGTCAGCCACTGTTTCCACTGTTTCCCCATCTATTTGCCATGAAGTGATGGGACCGGATGCTATGATCTTAGTTTTCTGAATGTTGAGCTTAAGCCAACTTTTTCACTCTCCTCTTTCACTTTCACCAAGAGGCTCTTTAGTTCTTCTTCACTTTCTGCCGTGAGGGTGGTGTCATCTGCATATCTGAGGTTATCGATGTTTCTCTCAGCAATCTTGATTCCAGCTTGTGCTTCCTCCAGCCCAGCATTTCTCATTATGTACTCTGCAAATAAATTAAATAAGCAGGGTGACAATATATAGCCTGATGTGCTCCTTTTCTTATTTGGAACCAGTCTATTGTTCCATGTCCAGTTATAACTGTTGCTTCCTGACCTACATACAGGTTTCTCAAGAGGCAGGTCAGGAGATCTGGTATGCCCATCTCTTTCAGAATTTTCCACAGTTTATTGTGATCCATACAGTCAAAGGCTTTGGCATAGTCAATAAAGTAGAAATAGATGTTTTTCTGGAACTCTCTTGCTTTTTCGATGATCCAGCAGATGTTGGCAATTTGATCTCTGGTTCCTCTGCCTTTTCTTAAAACCAGCTTGAACATCTGGAAGTTCACGGTTCATGTATTTCTGAAGCCTGGCTTGGAGAAGTTTGAGCATTACTTTACTAACGTGTGATACAAGTGCAATTGTGCGATAGTTTGAACATTCTCTTGTTCAGGACTTTGTACTCAATAGCTAGCTCAGTACCTGATACATATAAGGTACTAAAGAAATATGTTTGAGTGAATGAATGACAATGAACAACTATTTACATGTAGATATCACCCCCACTAGAGTAAGGGATAGGACATGTCATATGTGTCACATATATGGTTGAGCTAGGCTTAATTAACCATGAAGAGGACCTGGAAATAATTTCAAATTCTGGGCTGTGATACCACCTTTGCCTTGCAAGGTAGTCATGGCAAACAAAACATGTCATCTGAAAGTTATAGCAACAAAGAAAAGGTGGTATTTCAAAAAAGTGGTTCACATTATTGATTCAATGTGGAATAAAAGTCCTTTCTGGACAGGTGAGAGGAGCATGGTAACTGGATACTCCAGAAGCAGATGGGCTGATTTATTTTAAGAAAACTTTAAAGGAGCTTTTTTTCCCCTTTAGCTCAATTATGAGTTAAATGGTGTGATAACTAAAAAATCAAATGTAATTTTATCTCTTCCTCCTGGTTTACATTTGGTTGTTGTTTAAATTGTATTAATCTTTGTTGATTTCATTTTATATGTGATTAAGGGTTGTCCTCACTGAGGTGTGACTAGGAATAATCTCTTTGCAGTATTCTGTGTGTAATCTCTCTCTCTCTCTCTATATATATATATATGTAGATTTATATATATATATATATAAATTTATAAATAAATATATATTTATATATATATAAAGAGATTTTTTTTAAAGGAATTGCTTCATGTGATTATGGAGTCTGACAAGTCCAAAATCTGCAAGGTGGGCAGGCAGAAAGAGCTGATGCTATAGTTCAAGTCTGAAGGCCATCAAGTCTGAGGCTGGAGAAGGAAGTGCTGATGTTGCAGTTTAAGTATAAATGCAGAATTCTCTGCTGGCAGAATTCTCTCTTGCTTGAGGGAAGTCAGTCTATTGTGCTATTCTGCCTTTCAATTGATTGGATGAGACCTATCCACATAGTGGAGTGCATTTTGCTTTATTTAGAATCCACCAACTTAAATGTTAATTTTATCTCAAAGCATCCTCACAGAAACATCCAGAATGTTTGACTACATAGCCAGGCACCATGGCCCAGCCAAAGTGACACATAAAATTAACTATCGCATTTGTGTTGTACTTCAGTGCCACATTTGAAGACAATGATGCTTATTTGGAGCTGTGCAACCCCATGACGGCAAAGCAGCTAGAGACAATGTTATGTGAAAAACAACTGAAGGGACAGGGGTTGTTTAGAAAATCTGCATCATTTGGCCTACTGGGTTCCACACTTGTTTATACCCAGTATCTTTCTGAGTTGAATCATCACATCTTACATCAGAGTTATGAGTTGTAGACATTTCACTGTTCTTTGGCTTGAAATTGCCTTAATTTCAGTTAAGCGCCTTTATCAACAAAATTTCCATGCTTGTAGTTTTTTGTTTTGTTATTTCCAAGATCTAGAACTTAAGAAGATTTCTTATTCAGTCTTCTGATTTATGCAAAATAACTTCCATGTTGAGCCTTGAGTAAAACATTTTCTGTCTTTTGCATAAAAACATTTCTGCCTTTTGATTCCCTGCCTGGGAATCATTGACTCCAGGTGATTCCCTTTGCAATTATAAAACATCTCTCCTCATTGTAACAGCCTTAACTGTTAACTGTCTCATGCTCATTTCTGTGGGCACATTTCAATCCCATCCCCAGAAATAACAAACAAAACCAAGAACCATCATGTTAGGAAAGGTCTTTGATTTTGTTTTTTTTTGTTGTTGTTTTTCTGTGACTCTTAGACCTTTCATTAGCTGTTGGTCCAGAATTTATTGTATTCATTCTTTGTATTGAATAAATTTATTATATTCATTATTGGCATCATGGTGAGTAGTATGGGTATAAAAGTTGTAATTTATTCATTCCTTCACCTGGTGTTTACTGAATATCTACTTGTGCCAAGCACCTCGAGGTGCTGGGAATTCAATGATGAACAAGTCATAGAAACATCGTATTTGAAAAAGATAGCATGAATGGTTATTGCCAATATTTTGTTTTCATCCTGATGAATCTTTCTTAATTCCAAACCTATGGATCTGGATACAAAAGTGAATTATTTCCATAGGTTTTGTCAGTTATACAGAATGAAAGGACTAGCACTCTTGTTAAAATTTAAAGATTTAGAGATGAATAAAACTCACAATAGTATAGTATCATTTCACAGTAACATGTCATTACATTGATTATCTCTGTATAATTAAAATATTTCCAAGTCTTTGGCTCTTATTAAATTAAGGATAATTCATTTCCTGAACTATATAGCAAAAGAGTATCTGTAGGATCCTTGGAATTAGTGGAATAAGAACTGAATTATTGGAATTGAAATTTTTATACCATTTACTAGGAAATCTGTTTTATGGAATATTCTGAATTGACATAATCCCCTTTCCCAGCATTCATGGAGAGAGAGAATGGTGAATTGTGAGCAAGTGTTCTTATGACAGATCCTATTTAAAATGATTAAAAACAAATGCATTTTGTATAAGAAATACTAAGTGAATTAATAGCATATAAATGCTGAAATTTTCTGGACAATCTCATTATTTACAAGTTAACTTTTTTTTTTTTCAAATGTTGATGCCTTACCTTTTCTTAGAGCTCTTATGTGAGACTTTTTGGCATACTTGTCCTATTTAGATCATACACTCTCCAAATTTTCCAAAAATGTCTTTCTAAAGGCTAGTCTGAACTTATCACATTTTCAGTTTTTGAGGGAGCCATGAAAATCCTCTTAGATATTCCTTACTTAAGTCCCTATTTGCCCTCTTCTAATGGGTTATGTTTTATTATCCCAAGGCCATGCAGTGAACAAACACCAGTTCCCTATCCTGTCTTTTACTGCAAACTCATATTATTAAATTCTGAAACTTTTCAATTTTATTAGAAAAGAGGAGAACTTAATCCCTCCTTTGTTCTCAAGGAAATTGCTTTTCTTTTGTTCTCCAGGAAGTCATTTTTAATTCCCATATTCTTCTCTTCCAATAACTTCTCTTTTGTTCTGTTTTATGAATAAATCTACTAGCTGATCTCTCTACATGGCATATCTGACTTATAGTTATTACAGTAGTAATAAAATTTGACTATACAATCTATTTTATATACCTATAGAAATTTATGGTGGGTTTCGATAGTATGATTTATGAATTATTAATTTATTTTTTTCCTGGCATAAATGATTAAATGGTGATCCTCTTCTCAGTTGGCACCTACATAGAAGTATATCCATTATTTTAGGGGTTGTCAGTAATATTTGTATAAATGAGATGATCAAAAGCCTTGACTCACCCTTCCACAATAAATAAATAAAAGAAAACTGGGCAATGTATATGAAACAGCTGTTTTCAGAGATTGTTCAACAGGCAGTGCAAAACTATAGTGTCTGAGAGAAGGAAATCAAGCTAGATTAGTCCTACAATTCCCAGTTTTCTGGCTGGAGTCACTTCATAGACAGTGGTGAAGAGAGGTGGGACCCAGATAAAACATGGCAGTGTTTCTAAACTGAGGAGACAAATAAGAGCTGGAGAGGCTTAGGAAACTTTAATTTATGGGGCAGAGGGCCAAAAACAAGGGAGGGAGGGAGGGAAAGATCTCCAGAAATTTGTATGGATGTCCCTTTGAGCATTTTGATTGAATACTAAGCTGTACATATATGAGGTGAGACTCCACAAGACAAATGACTACCAGCAAAGGAGCAACTGCAAGAAAGCTATAAATTGAAAAACCATCAGAGTTTCACAGGGTTGGTAGATGTTTGAGTTCTGACCAGTTGGGTGGAAAGGCCTGTTCATGCTCAGGGAATTCAACAGAGATCCCCAAATGGATATGCCATTCATTTTACTTCTAAGAAGAAGGGCTAAAACTATCTCTAGAGTAAAATCTGTTCTAGACTAACTTTAATAAAGTTAAAATAGAACCTTCAAAATGATCATGTTATACTTCAGGTGTAGGCATATCTCAGAGATATTGTGGGTTCCATTCTAGACCCCTGCACTTAAATGAATATCAGAATAAATTGAGTCACATGCATTTTGGGGTTTTCCAATGCATGTGAAAGTTATGTTTATACTATCCTGAAGTCTGTTATAAAGTTTGCAATCTAAAAAACCCTTAAAAATTACATACTTTAATTAAAAATATTCCTGAAAAAATGTTTACCATCATCTGACAATGCAAATGGTAACAAACCACAGTATTTATGAAGCACAATAAAGTGAGATGGAGTAAAACAAGGTATGCCTGTAAATTACTTACCAGAATAAAACTCAATTCCCTTTAATGAAACACAAAAGTCATTCAACAATAAAATTCTTCATATTAAACATTAATCACAAAATTGCTAGACACATGAAGAATAATGAAACTATGACCCATAGCCAGGTGAAAAAAAAATCCATCAATAGAAATAGACCAAGAAAGGAAGAGATGATGGAATTAATAGGGAAGGACTTTTAAAGCAGTTATTATAAATATATATAAAGATTTAGAATGGTAATGGAGATAGAGAAAAGATAACTTTGTTATTTTCTATGTAAATGAAATGAATTCCCTTGGAATAAATTCTGGGGCACATATAGGGAAAGGAGAGAATGATTGTGAATCCTCCCCCTCTTACTCTGATGGGTTTGCTCTCTATGAACCACTCTTTCTCTCTGGGACTTTGGTAGATCTGCTGAGGTTTACCACACTATGACAACAAGAGAAAATTACGGAACAGAGCGTTCTCTAGAGATGGTATGTCACAGCAAGTGCCTGCTGCAACCATGGAACCTTTGTGTTCCAAGAGTTGTATGAACAAACAGTGAACATTTCTCTGTGTTCACAAGAAAGGGCCCAGAACATAAGTGAGAAAGAAAGACTCAGTAGACTTGGCACGAGGTTTACCATTCTCTCAACCTGGGTAAGAAGAACCCTAGGGAGATGGGAGAAGAGAAGAGGATGCTGCCACATCTCAATGGATTATCAACAACACAGTGGTGAAACATGATCTCCAAGGATACCATTTTCCAAAAATGAGACCAATTAAAATGCAAAATGGATAGCCCTTGTACCCAGATATCATTGTGGCATATTGAAGTCCCCCAGCTCAACAGGGAGGAGGAAGAGGAGAAAGGGAAAGCAATCTTAAATAGGAATGAGTCTTCATTTTGATGCATCTTAGTTTGTTTATTGTTAAACAGGCTAAAAGAAAATGATTTCCTGCTCTCCAGTTGCTTTTCCAATCATCTAGCTTTAGATTTGTTACTGGATAATTTTAGAGATGTGATGTTTCTGTAGAGGAATAAACATGAAGCCAGCCTATAGACAGCAGCAGCCTATAAACCTGTGAGAAGCTATGTGCTTTGTGTAGGTAAGCGATTTCAAAACAATATGTAGGTACATTATTAAGAGGAAAGGTTAAAAAAGCACAGTATACAGCTAAAAATAGATGATTTTCTGTATCATTTTCGAGATGTGATGATTAAGTACTTGCTTTGTCTTATCAGCAAATACACAGCTGCAGTAAAAAAACTCCATTTACACTATAAATGTGATCTGAGAGAACTAAATTCTGTATCTACCTGGTTTGAGCTTTTCTTCATTAAACAGGTTGATTTAAGCGGAGTATACATCCAGGCTCAGCCTTAATAGTCACTTGCCACTCACATGGTTTAATTTACTGTGGACTGCAGGTTCATACAGTGTCCCTGGATAATTCATATGGGACACAGAATTTCCTTTCTTCAAGATTTGATTTTAAAATGTTACCTAGTTTTTAGGTCACTTGAACTTGTTTGGTTCTCAGTTTCTAAAATAATCTAGGCCTTTCTGGCTTTAAATTTCTGTGACAGTGTGCTTTATGTTTGAAAGTAAAGATGTTTCCTTTTCAGAGAAAAATATCCTAAAGTGTAATTTTATCATTATTAGCCCCAAATTGACTCATTAATTCATCTTTCTATGCCAGTAGTTTGGAAAGAAGTGACACTAACTAAAAAAGAAATGGCTCCTTTTTTTCCCCAAGAATTGGTGTCCTAAAGAGAATGCTTATGTGTGCACACTGCTTGTAGATCTAGAAAGCTAATATAAATGTTTAATACCACAACAAATCAAATTATTGCCAAGATGAAAAGTTTTATATACAAATTTATATATAGCAATATTTACATAAGTGTGCCATGGCTTTATTGGCATAAAATGTAAAAATAAAAGAAAAGTGAAAGTTTTTACCATATTTTTCTATTGCTCCATGGTCAGCCTAAACTGGTGGATTCATATATTCCTGAATGTCATGATAATTAGAGCTGAGACGCGAATTAGATTACCAAAAAGGCCTCTGTGGTCATTTGTTGTCTTTCAGGTGCCTATCTTTTCACTAATTTTGGTAACACTACCCACCTTTTCCCCACCCTCTGTCCTTGGGCTTTGTGTGGCTTATGCTATTGAGTCTAAGAATAGGCATGTGATTCAGTATAGGCCATCATGTTGTTCCTGTTTAAATTGATTAGTTTAGGAATGGGCAGGTGACTTGATTTAGGCCACTGAGAGTTAAGCCCAGGAACTCTCTTTAAACTTGTTGAAAGGAGCTTCTGGTTTTTTTTAACTTTATTATTTTTATTTTATTATTCTTTTACTTTTTTTTTCTCTGAATTTCAACCTGAAACTGCTATCAAATATCTTGCCACTTTGAATAAAGTCTACACAGAAGGGATCACAGCTAAGAGATGGAAAGATACTGAATCCCATGACATCCTTTGAAATGCTGAGTGAAGATGGGCCTGAAGACAGAGCTACCTCTATAGTTTTCAGATACTTAGGTAAATATATACCCTTGTTTGCTTAGATAAGCTTGAGTTAGATTTTATGTTATCTGCAAAAGAATACTAGAGTAGATATTTTCCATTTGCACTCCAACTTCACTCCCTACTCTTCTCCCTTCTGTCTATGCCCCAGAGGGCTAACCTATCTGGACTGCATCAGAGAGTTATATTACCCTCTGGCTTCTGGTTATGTTCAGCCAATGGAAATCTCTCTGGTGGCTTAAGTCAGGGCAGTTATTCCCTATTTATTCTTAGAGGTTCTCACTCAGAATAATATGTGGACTGGTCTTTCTTGCAGAGGATGTAGATCCTATCATATTCTTCTCTCTCCAGGTTTGAATAGCCATTTTCTCCCTTCATGCCCTCAGAGGTAGGGGAATAGTACCACCCTACAACTGCTAGCCCTGGATTAAAGCATTGTGCTTAATTGATTTCCTGTAACCCTTCCCATACTTTTGTAGTCTATTAAATTATCCTCAGTTATCCCATTTCAGGCTAATCCAGAGTTATCTCTTTGTGTCAGAATCTGAGTGGTTCCTACTCTGTTTATTTGGGCTTCCCAGGTGGTTCAGATGGTAAAGAATCCGCCTGCAATGCGGGAGACCTGGCTTCGATCCCTGGGTCAGGAAGGTCCCCTGGAAAAGGAAATTGCAACCCACTTCATTATTCTTGCCTAGAGAATTCCATGGACAGAGGATCACAAAGAGTCAGACATGACTGAGTAACACTTTCACTTTAAACATAAAGGAAAATGTGGTAGTTTAAAGACAATTAGTCTTTCCATTTGAATAATTTATTGCTTGGTATTGAATGCTCAATTGAGTATCAAGACAAGGCTTCAGACTTTTTGCAATGCATAGAATTTTAGGAAGTCTTTGGTGAGGGGAACTGAGGCCTGTTGGCATCTATATGAGCTGGGACTTATTTAAGATTTTTTGGATTCTTTTCTAGTCTGTCACTTCTAGAAACTGCCTTTTATTGCAGCCGTGATGGGAGCCTTCTTTGTTATCCATAGTAGCTCTAAGTAAGCATCACAATGCTCTCACAAACTTACATTTTCACTTCTTCAGGTCATAAAAAGAAGCCTACTTGAATTTTTTTGAGTAAAAATGAATAAAGAAATAATCTAGAAATGCACACCAAATTAAATGGCAACAATCTATATGCACATAAATATTCATTTACATCTAGTGAATTTACACTCTGATAGTTTGCTTAAAATTTTCTTGTACCATCTATGTAAAAAGGGTTTCCTAAGAAAATTAACAATGTTAATAAAATTTGCATGTTTATGTTAAAAACTACTTAAGAGAGTGAACTTTCCATGGGTCTTTATATACTTCAGAAAGACACAGTCGTAAATATGCTAATTTCCAATTATTCACTGAAGCAGTTTGTTAACTAGGTATCATGTATTTATTGTGTATATTTTAAGTAGTAAGTTTACTTTAATACATCTTTCAAACTTTTATCACATTAGCCTTTTCTTCAGTTAGTCTGAATGATGAGCACTGATGAGCATTTTTCCTGATATAATATTAAAAAATTAAACTTACTGAATGTATATAATGGATTAACAGCTGGTGGCTAAGTCTGCAATGTGGGAGATTTGAATTCAATCCCTTGATTGGGAAGATCCCCCAGAAAAGGAAATAGCAACCCCCTCCCAGTATTCTTGCCTGGAAAATGTCATGCAAAGAGGAGCCTTGTGGGCTATAGTTCATGGGGTTGCAAAGAGTTGGACATTACTGAGTAACTAATACTTTCACACTTCTTTCAGATATTCAGTATTAGCCCAAGGGTGTGCTGTATATATTCAGTAGTCAAGATTAAGCAAAATATTATTTACACGTTGAGAATACTTTATTAAATCAATCAAGATATTTTCCCACATCATCAAGATTTTCCTGACTTCATTTACAGCACAATTTTTACACTCAACAGCAGTTCAAACTAAAAATTAATATATGGCTGCTATATTTTTTGGAACTATTTATTGTGATAATGGACCAAAATATTTGAAATTGTCCCTAGTTTAAGGAAAAAAAATCTAAGCCTTAAGATTGCTATGTGTACAGTGTTTTTTGCATGACACATTTCCTCTTAATCTCTTTTGTGAAAGGAAAATCAAAATAGAGTCAGTATTGCTAAGAGAGCTTTCTAAAATGGAGACTGAGAAGCCACTGAGGAAATGTGACCTATGTACCTCTCAGTCCAGATGGAATCTGACCTTTTGAACGCTTATTGTCCTACTCAAGATACTTATCCATCATGTACCCTAATATAAACTTTTGACAGCCTATCTACTTACTGAATCCTTACCCTAAAACGACTTGTGATTCCTTAAGGACAAATATCCCCTGACTTGCATCAGTTCAGTTCAGTTCAGTCACTTAGTCGTGTCCACTCTTTGTGACCCCCCTGGACTGCAGCACGCCAGGCTTCCCTGTCCATCACCATCTCCCGGAGTTTACTCAGACTCATGTGTAAGGAGCTGGTGATGCCATCCATCCATCTCATCCTCTGTTGTCCCCTTCTCCTCCCACCTTCAATCTTTCCCAGCATCAGGGTCTTTTTCAATGAGTCAGTTCTTCGCATCAGGTGGCTGAAGTATTGGAGTTTCAGCTTCAGCATCAGTCCTTCCAATGAATAATCAGGACTGATTTCCTTTAGGATTGACTGGTTGGATCTCCTTGCAATTGGATCTCCTTGCAGAAGACGTCTTCTCCGACACCACAGTTCAAGAACATCAATTCTTTGGTGCCCAGCTTTCTTTATAGTCTAACTCTCACATTCATACATGACTACTGGAAAAACCAAAGCTTTGACTAGGTGGACCTTAGTTGGCAAAGTAATGTCTCTGCTTTTTAATATGCTGTCTAGTTTGGTCATAGCTTTTCTTTCAGGAGCAAGTGTCTTTTAATTTCATGGCTGCAGTCACCATCTGCAGTGATATTGGAGCCCGAGAAAATAAAGTCTCTCACTGTTTCCATTGTTTCCCCATCTATTTGCATCAGAGTCAATCACAATTTTCTCACAATTTAACATCCTTGTGGTTTTTGTCTTTTTAAACTCCTAACTCTTTCTCTTCTTCGGAACAGTCTTTTGGTTTCACCTGAATCTGTGTCTCCCAAATTACAATTCTTTAAAATGTTTTTTTTTTTTTTAATTAATTTATTTTTGGCTGTGCTGGGTCTTTGTTGCTGTTGCTTTGCATGGGCTTTCTCTACTTGTGACGAGCAGAGGCTGTTTTTCGTAGCGGTGCACAGGCTTATTGTGGTGGCTTCTCATTGCAGAGCACAGGCTCTATGGTGCTTGGGCTTTAGTAGTTGTGGCACACAGGGTCAGTAGTTGCAGCTCATGGGCTCTAGAGCTCAGACTCAGTAGTTATGGCGCATGGGCTTTAGTTGCTCCATAGCATGTGGAATCTTCCCGAACCAGGGATTGAGCCATGTCCTCTGCATTGGCAGGAGAATTCTTTTCCACTGCACAACAAGGAAAGTCCCCAAATTGCAATTCTTAAGACCCCCAAATAAAGCTCTTTGTTTTTTGCAGCATCAATACTGATTATTGTTTGACATTTTCAAAACTGTATTAAAAGTATGTACCAGTTTTCACAGAAGTCTAATAGATTTAAGAAAATATGTTTTATAATAATAGTTAATGATATATAAGAGTTAAGCAGCATGAATTAGTGCTTCACTATGCTAGGCACCCTTGTTGATTAAAGGGCACCATAAAATATGTTTCTTGCTTTTAAGCAGAATAAAATTTAAGAGAAGTAAGTTATCAAAAGTTTAAAAAGTATACTTTTTATATAGGTAGTATAAAAAGTCTTGACAGTTCAAAGAGTAGATATGTGGAGGACTATTAGATGAAGAAAGACAGTATTTACAGAATGCTGGCTATGGCTGTAATCTGGGCTTTAGTTCTGGCTATAGCATATGCTAGTTACATGACCCTAATTATCCTGAGACAAGGTTCTTAAGATTGAAATGGTTACTTACCTGACTATGCCATAAAATCACTTGAAAGATGTGTCTTATGCCCTCATCTTTTCCCTACTAAATTCTCTCTTTTTTTTCCCTTTAATTTCCTTTGATATATTATCTAGAACTCCATCTTTACCTGTGTTTTCAATTCTGTGTGTGTGCTCAGTCGCTCAGTTGTGTACGACTCTTTGCGACCCCATGGACTGTAGCCACCAGGCTCCTCTGTCCATGGGATTCTCCAGGCAAGAATACTGGAATGGGTTGCCTTTTTTTCCTCCTGAGGGGATCATCTCAGGCCAGGGGTTGAACCCATGTTTCCTGCATCTCCTGCATTGCAGGTGGATTCTTTACTATTAATGTCTTCCAAAGAAATAGTTTGAATGTACCAAAGGTACCTTAAGCCCACATACTCAGAAAGTATATTGATAATAAGATTTATTAGAGTGTGTTTAAGATGATGGTAGAATTTGCCCCACTGTAATTTTCACACCTATGACTTTAATTACCAGTACATTAAAGTTGAAAAAATAAATACAGTTGTGATCATATTTTCATTTTCAAAATAGCACTCCATCATCAGATTATAGGAAAAAAATAGAGGAAAAAGAATGGACCATCCTGGCAAAAGATTATGAAGCTCTGAGCTCAGGCAATGAATGGTACTGGGCATGGATCATAATTAAAGAGGTATTTAGGAGGAGGATAGGCAGATTTTTGGATGTTTGCTAGAATTCCCTCGTGAAACCATTTTGGCCTTGCACTTTCTGTGGGCTACTGTTGTGAAAAGTATATTTATTTATTTTACGAAAATTAGTTTGTTGGACATTTTATATACACTAGGGTTAATATTCTGAATGTACATATTTCATCTAGGTTTTACAATTTATTAGCAGAGTTGTACCATGCAGTGTCTTATGATTTTTTTAAAAAAGTTCCTGTTTAATGGTTACTTACTTATCATTTCTTATTTTCTATATTTGTGTTCCTTTTTTTCTTGTTTAATTAGCTAGCTGATTCTTATTTTGCTAGTATTTTCCAAAACTGAACATTTTAATTTATTAATTTTTTATATTTATAACTCATTATTTTGCCATTATTTTTAATATTGCCTTTTTTCATTTTCTGTTTATTTTTAATTACTCTCAAGTGAAATTTTATATACTGGTGAAGAATTGACATCTCTGTATTAAATAAGTCCTATTTAAGAACAAGAAATGTCTATCAATTCAAGTGGGTATTTATTTATTGCCATCCTTTCATTTTTTTCTGTATAACCATTTAAGGCTATGATTTTTTTTCTCTGATCTTCAATTTGATTGTATCTCATTGATACTGATAAATAATACTTCATTTCCATTATTTTTATTTATAAATAATTCTGAAATTTCAGTTCCCCTTTGCCTTGAGTTGTTTAATAGTTACTTAGCTTTATATGGAAAGGTCTATTTATGTTTTAATTTTGTTATTGATTTGTGTTTTTAATATGAAAGAATTATTTTTGTATCTTTTCTACTTTGTTATGCTCGTTGAGATTTTCTTTGAACCATAATATATTGACTGTCTTCATGAATGTTTATGGGATCTTGAAGATATATTTGGCATGTAAAGTTTGATATATAATTTACTTTATTGCTTATGTTGTTTAGGGTTTCTATATCTTTATTTTTTGTCAAGTGCTTTGGACTGAGAGTAGAATATTAAAATTGTGCATTACCAAGTGTTTCTGGCTATTTTTCCTTACATTTCTTGTGTCTCTCAATTGTGTCTGACTCTTTGCGACTACATGGAGTGTAGCCTGCCAGGCTCCTCTGTCTGTGGACTTCTCCAGGCAAGAATACTGGAGTGGGTAGCCATTCCCTTCTCCAGGGGATCTTCCCGACTCAGGGATTGAACCCTGGTCTCCTGCATTGCAAGCAGATTCTTTACTGTCTGAGCCACCAGGGAAGCCCCTATATTTCTTGTATTTTCTGCTTTATGAGGTGATAGCACATAAGTATTCAAAACTATTATATATTCATATTCTTTTGCATAATGACATGTCATTTATTGTCATTTATTTTAATGCTTAAGGTACTGAATTCTAGTTTGTCAGGTATTAAGATCACTACTCCTTCCTTCTTTTTGTTTGCTTTTATTTTGGAATACCTTTGTCCATCTCTTTATATTTAAACTTTCTGAGTAATTTTGTTTTAGGGACTCTTATACATGGTATAGAGAGGGGTTGTACTCTGTAAGCCAAAGTGACTTTTTCTTGTAATATATGAGTTTGAACTAGTTAATATTATTGGTAGTTTTTGGTCTTTGTCATTCACATTTATTTTGTTTCCTTTGTCCTTTTTTATATTGCCTTAGAAAGGTTTATATTTTTATTCCAGTGGTTACTTTTATACTAATTCTAATAATTTTCTTTATATAATACCTTTTAGTACCACTTTTTCTTACTTAGGCCTTTGTTTAGTTTATGACTTTCAGATGACATTGTTTGATTCTCACCTATTGCCTGCGTTGGTACATAGACATTTTGTAATTTAGTCTTAATTGTTGACATACATTTTTTCTAATTTCTCCCATTGTTTGATTAACTATGACTTTGTATTTCTCTGTTCCTTATTCACTTCTAGATTGAGTTTTAATATTTTTATATCTCTAATTTATTGTCTAATTACATTTCATTTATATGGAAACATTGTTAGTTTTCTCTGTTCAGTGGTTGCCATCTTCCTTCATTTTTTCTTTCTGTCTTCTCTTTGTATTTTTTGCAGCTGAAAACTTTTGATTTCTCTCCAATTGTGGATGAGAAAATTTGAGGTACAGAAAAGTTTAATGATGAGTTTAGGGTCACACTACTAATTGTGAAAGAATGGAGATAATGACTCAGGTCTTTTGACATCTAACATGTGACATTCCTGAGCTACACCAAATTCAAAAGTACAGTTTTACAATGAATAACAGAAGCAAGGCTAGTGAGAGACAAAATATACAAATGGATAATGGCCAGACCATGTATATGAATAGAACTCTGGCCCACAATTTGCAGCAACTTGCCCAGGAAACTGACTCATTGCCTATAGTAAGCAGCTGAGGAATCCAGCTTGCTATAAATCTGACTGGTAGGAAGTCAGGGGTCTACCTCTAGTAACAATAAAAAAAACCCCAACCAAATAATAACCCTGTTACAATTTGCTCCAAATGCCTAGAACTTAATTAATAATTAACAGCTTCCCTAATTTTTGTCCCTGATTCCTATTTAGAACCAACCAGAAAAAGCCAAATATGTACCTCTAACTAATTGCATAGGATGTCCCACTTCTAGTTAGCCAGTCTGCAACTTCTCCACACTAACAGCCTCCATTCAAGGAATACCTGAAACTTTCCTTCCCTTTTTTCCACTGCAAAGCTTTCCCCACTCCTTTGCCTGCTTTGAGTTTCTGCCAAAATGCAAGTGATAGTGGCTAACTCCTCTTTTACAGCAAGTTCTGCATAAATAGCCTTTGCTTGTTTTAATTTGGTTGATCTTTATTTCCACACTATTGTTCCTCATTGGAGAAGGAAATGGCAACCCATGCCAGTATTCTTGCTTGGAGAATCCTGTGGACAGAGGAGGCTGGTTGGCTGCTGTCCATAGCGTCACATAGAGTCAGACACGACTGAAGTGACTTGGCATGCATGCATGCATTGGAGAAGGAAATGACAGCCCACTCCAGTATTCTTGCCTGGAGAATCCCAGGGACGGAGGAGCCTGCTGGGCTGCCATCTATGGGGTCGCACAGAGTCGGACACAAGTGAAGCGACTTAGCAGCAGAAGCAGCAGCACTGTTCCTCATAACCAAATATTTCCTTCAACATGACTCAAATATAACTCTCCCAATAGGACTACCTTCCCCTTAACCCTCTCGCAGTGGCCTCATCCTCACTTCTCATTTTCCTCCTAGTGTATTAGACATGACAGAGGTGTGCTTCTTACTTCCCAATGTCATTTCTAGGACCTTTAACTGCCACTCTCATCCTACTTTTTATCTGAGTTTCAGATAATCCTTCAGATAAGGTTATCTTATCTCCACTTGCACTTTTGGTTACTGGCTTCCATAACCCATTCCTGTCTTCACTGTGTTGCCTGGGGCATATTTACATTCTCTGACCCTGAGTTGTCCAGTATGGAAGCCTGTATTTATGTATGGCTATTAAGCACTTGAAATATAGCAACCAAATTGAGATGTGTTGCAAGTATAAAATACACAATAAATTCAAAAGACGGCAAAAGATAAGAAGAGAGTTAAATTCTTAATAATTTTTATATCATGTATTGACATTTTCCAGTTTGCTTTTGAAACTGGGCTAAACAATATATTCTTAAAATTAATTCATTTATTTCTTTTTACTTTTTAAAAATGTGGCTACTAGAAAATTTTAAATTATATATGTGTATATTATCTTTCTATGGTCATTGGTCTTTTTCTTGTGTATCACAAAACTGAGATCCCCACTTTCTTGCTTTTCTTCCTTCCTTGACCTCTATAACTCTGAGTCACTAAAATTCTTATCCAGTTTCCTTGTTTACCATTCTTTTGTTCCTTTCACTGGCTTCTCTTCTTCTTCATACCTTAAAGTTCCATCCATGTGCTCTGCTTGTCTTTCTTTATTCATTCCTTCTCTTGAGATGTTTCATCCATTTTAATGCCATAACCACTGCATAAATGAAAATGATAAATCACCCTCTCTGGGCCTGCCCCCTCTTTAACTGTAATATTGTATCAGCAGTTTTCTGCTAGACATTTCTCTTTGAATATCCAGTCATCAGTTTTAAGATTCTGTCTTAAGGGAAATGCAATATTTTTCTCTCAAAACCAATTCTTATTTTTTCTATTTCTGCTGGTGGTGTCATGATTTTCTTTATCACCCAGCTTGAAATCTGATTCAAGTTGTACTCTTCCACCTCTCCCTAGCCTCTCCTATCCATTCAGCCAGGAAGACCAGAAAGCTGTTTTTCCCTCTTGAATTTTCTTGTATCCATTCCTTCCATCTGGTACTACAGATGAATGTACTCCCATAATTCTCAGGCAGCTGCTCCTTTCTGAACCCAGAGTACCTGGGAATATGGCATGGATATGAAACACCCAGGGCTGGGGTGGGGAGTGATAATGACCATTTCCTAGATAATTGCTCCAAAGAGATTTATTCACAGTACTTAAAAAAGTGCTAATAGTTATCATTTTATCTCATTAATGAAACTAGAATTTTTTTTTAAAAAGGAACCGTTCTTATTAGTTCCAGTCAGAGTCAGCGTTCTTTATTTGGACGTAAAGAGTTAAATGTAGACATACAGGCAGACAGACAGGATGAAAGCATAGTATAGACATTAGAGAAGTGGAAGAGGAGAGAAACAAACCTTATCACTCAAACCACATTGACTATGAAACATATTGGAATCATAGTGTTATGAAATCCTTTTTATAGGATACATATGGGACTGTGGAAAGACTTTGTAAATACTAAGCCTTTTGCGTTACTGACAATATTTTAAACTATTTCATATTTTGTTGTTTTCAATTTTAAGCCTTCTTTCCTCCTCTCCTTTTTATTTTTTGACAGAAGTATAGTTCCTAGGGAGACAAAAATCATTTCATGCATTCTTTTAATTCTTTTGACACTTTCTACACATATAGCATTTTTTTTTTTTCTTTTGTCCATAGGAAGACACTCTACATTCTCAAAGACGTAAGACAAAAATCTTCAGGGAAGAAAAGCATAAATATCTTGGGTGGCCCTGGTTAGAAGGTACTTAGATATTCAATTTAAATATAAACACGGTATAATAACGCAAAGTTATATCTGAGTTTGGGCTGACTGATCAAAGATGGAAATGCCAAGGGACTATGCCCAAACAGACTGCCAGATATTTTTTCAGCATGGGTTTATTTGGGATCAACAAAGAATTGCAACTTTGGATCTATAACCATGGGGAACCACAGTGCAAATCCCTGCACAACAAAGAGATAACCCTCTCAAAGAGGGGATAGAGGAAGTTGTGAGGCTGTAGTAAACAGTGAGTCCATCAGGGGAACTGAAAGTTCAAAGTATAGTGGCTTTTAATTGAGCTGTGACAGTAACTCATTTGCTGACCTCTTGCCAAGCAAGATGAGAGTCATCTTTCTCTTGGCTCTATTGTCATAGCATGTGAGAGCTCCGCCTTCTGGCTTCCTGACTTTTAGTTGCGGTTTCTGTTTTATTTATTTTTACACACATGACACACTAGGCTTTTCTTTTAAGTTCTATAAACTTAAACACTTCACAAAAACAAACTGTTCCCTTTCTTGTAACTCCCTATGAAAGTCTTTGCTTCTTTGTTGTTTTGTTATTTAAATCTGTGACATCATTCTAATGTTGTCTATCATAGTTGAAGAATCAGTGAGTACAGATAAAGATATTGTAATTTTGATTTTGGTATACAGAGTCTCATGTTTCTACCTCCTGATCAGATTCATACCTGGTTGTCTAAGGAGATATACTCCTGATATTGATATTATTTACTTCTGTTTTAGTTTACTGGTTCTCAGACTTCAGTGTACATTAATTTAACTTAGAAGAGCTAATTTAAAATGCAGGTTAGAAGTCACCAGTCTCAAAGATGCTGATTCAGTACATCTAGAATAAGAATTTTAATAGGTTCTCTAGTTGTAATGAAAGGAGCTGTAAGATCATACTGTCAGCAATACTGGCTTAATTAATTTAAGAAAATGTGTTTCCTTTCCTAAGTTACCTGTGCATATTAATTCCTATTTTCTATCGTGGAATACAATTTTTATGTCCCTATACGTTGAATTGTCATGGAGGTTCGTGACATTGTACAGGAGACAGGGATCAAGATCATCCCCATGGAAAAGGAATGCAAAAAGGCAAAATGGTTGTCTGATGAGGGCTTACAAATAGCTGTGAAAAGAAGAGAAATTAAAAGCAAAGGAGAAAAGAAAAGATATTCCCATTTGAATGCAGAGTTCCAAAGAATAGCAAGTAGAGATAAGAAAGCCTTCCTCAGTGATCATTGCAAAGAAATAGAGGAAAACAATAAAATGGGAAAGACTAGAGATCTCTTCAAGAAAATTAGAGATACCAAGGGAACATTTCATGCAAAACTGGGTTCAATAAAGGATAGAAACAGTAGAGACCTAACAGAAGCAGAAGATATTAAGAAGAGGTGGCAAGAATACATAGAAGAACTGTACAAAAAAAATCTTCATGACCCAGATAATCACGATGGTGTGATCACTCACCTAGAGCCAGACATCATGGAATGTGAAGTCAAGTGGGCCTTAGGAAACATCACTAGGAACAAAGCTAGTGGAGGTGATGGAATTCAGTTGAGCTATTTCAAATCCTGAAAGATGATGCTGTGAAAGTGCTGCACTCAATATGCCAGCAAATTTGGAAAACTCAGCAGTGACCACAGGACTGGAAAAGGTCAGTTTTCATTCCAATCCCAAAGAAAGGCAATGCCAAAGAATGCTCAAACTACTGCACAATTGCACTCATCTCACACACTAGTAAAATAATGCTCAAAATTCTCCAAGCCAGGCTTCAGCAATACATGAACCGTGAACGTCCAGATGTTCAAGCTGGTTTTAGAAAAAGCAGAGGAAGCAGAGATCAAATTGCCAACATCCGCTGGATCATTGAAAGAGCGAGAGTTCCAGAAAAACATCTATTTCTGCTTTATTGACTATGCCCAAGCCTTTGACTGTGTGTATCACAATAAATTGTGGAAAATTCTGAAAGAAATGGGAATACCAGACCACCTGACCTGCCTCCTGAAAAATCTGTATGCAGGTCAGGAAGCAACAGTTAGAGCTGGACATGGAACAACAGACTGGTTCCAAATAGGAAAAGGAGTATATCAAGGCTGTATATTGTTACCTTGCTTATTTAACTTATATGCAGAGTACATCATGAGAATGTTGGGCTGGAAGAAGCACAAGCTGGAATCAAGATTGCCAGGAGAAATCTCAATAACCTCAGATATGCAGATGACACCACCCTTATTGCAGAAAGTGAAGAGGAACTAAAGAGCCTCTTGATGAAAGTGAAGGAGGAGAGTGAAAAAGTTGGCTTAAAGCTCAATATTCAGAAAACTAAGATCATGGTATCTGGTCCCATCACTTCATGGCAAATAGATGGGGAAACAGTGGGAACAGTGTCAGACTTTATTTTTCTGGGCTCCAAAATCACCTTAGATGGTGATTGCAGCCATGAAATTAAAAGACACTGACTCCTTGGAAGGAAAGTTATGACTAACCTAGATAGCATATTAAAAAGCAGAGACATTACTTTGTCAACAAAGGTCCATCTAGTCAAGGCTCTGGTTTTTCCAGTGGTCATGTATGGATGTGAGAGTTGGACTGTGAAGAAAGCTGAGTGCCAAAGAATTGATGCTTTTGAACTGTGGTGTTGGAGAAGACTCTTGAGAGTCCCTTGGACTGCAAGGAGATCCAATCAGTTCATCCTAAAGGAGATCAGTTCTGGGTGTTCATTGGAAGGACTGATGTTGAAGCTGGAACTCCGGTACTTTGGCCACCTCACGTGAAGAGTTGACTCATTGGAAAAGACCCTGATCCTGGGAGGGATTGGGGGCAGGAGGAGAAGGGGATGACAGAAGATGAGATGGCTGGATGGCATCACTGACTTGATGGACATGAGTTTGAGTGGATTCTGGGAGTTGGTGATGGACAGGGAGGCCTGGCGTGCTGCGATTCATGGGGTCGCAAGGAGTTGGACATGACTGAGCGACTGAACTGAACTAAACTGATACATTGAATTTCAGGTATGGGAAATATCTAGGGGCTTAATAAATAAAATCGACCTGGTATGTGAAGGATAAGTGATTTAAAGAAAAGTTTTTAAATTGTTTTAAAATATGTATTTCTCCTAGATATCTTTTTTTTTTTTTTTATACACCTTAAAGTAAAACAGTCAGGTTAGTCTAATTTGTGTAACTAATTGATGAAATCACTAGACTGGGGTTAACCCAGTGAAGAAATGGGTAGAATCCCATTTTTAGTTTCTTTCATTGTTTTGTTACTTTCAAGGAAGAGAGAAATAGTATTCCAAAGGCTTCTCTGGTGGCTCAGATGGCAAAGAATCTTCCTGCAATGCGGGAGACTTGGGCTGGGAAGATCACCTGGAGGAGGGCAGGGTAACCCAGTCCAGTATTCTTGCCTGGAGAATCCCCATGGACAGAGGAGCCTAGTGGGCTACAGTCCATGGGGTCGCAAAGGGTCAGACACAACTGAGCAATTAAGCACAAGCACAAAATATCCATGATATAAAATGTACCATTTTAACCATTTTTAAGTGTACAGTTCTGTGGCATTAGGTACAATCACACTGTTGTGCAGTTACCATTACCTTCCATATTGGAAACTTTTTCATGTTTCCCAACCAAAATATTTATACTAATACAAAATATTAGTACCCATTAATATTAATACTAACACCCCATTTGTGCTCCCCCTACCCCTTGGCAACCACCATTCTACTTTCTTTCTCTATGAATTTGACTACTCTAGGTACCTCATATAAGTGGAATCATACAATATTTGTCCTTTAGTGAATGGCTTATTTTTCTTGGTGTAATATCTTGAAGATTCATCTATGTTGTAGCTTGTGCCTGAATGTCTTTTCTTTTTAAGGCTGAATAATATTTCTCTGGGCTTTCCTTATGGCTCAGCTGGTAAAGAGTCTACCTGCAATGTGGGAGACCTGAGTTTGATTCCTGGGTTGGGAAAATACCCTGGAGAAGGGAAAGGTTACCTACTCCAGTGTCCTGGCCTGGAGAATTCCATGGACTGTATAGTCCAGGGGGTTGCAAATAGTCGGAAACGACTGAGTGACTTTCATTTCTTCCAATATTTCACTATGTGTATATGCCACATTTTGTTTATCCATTCATTTGTTGATGGATATTTGGATTGCATCCACATTTTGGCTCTTTTAAATAATGCTGCTATGAACATTGTTATGCAAATATGTTTTTGAAGGAAAAGCCCCCTTTATAACTTAGAAAAAGAACTTCTGAGTTTATTCCTATGCTTTTTAAATGCATAAACTTTCTCTGTCCTCAGATACCTACTCATAGAGTAGATATAATACTACCACATGCTTGCAGAACACAAAAATTCAGGGGTGGAAAATCTGCTGCAATGTTATTTATCTTCTGTTCTGACACAAATAACATACTTGCTCAACAGACAGTGAAGTCTGCAAGTGAATTACCACTCTGGAACTGGAGTACAGGTTTGCCAACCAGTGACCTGGAACCTATCCACATGCAGTAGCACCACAGCATGCATAATACAGAGGTATAAGAGAAAAATAAAAATAAATCGGAGTACCCAATTAAACCTAAAGCAAGCTTGTTTCTAGCTCAGCCTTTTCAGCCTCTATGAAAAAGAAATGAAGAAAGACTTAAAGTTGAAGCAGAACCAAAAAGATTGAGTATATAGGGGATGTGCTTTCTAAAAGAGAGGTAAATATAGTCAGAAGGAAGAGAAAACCAGAGTCTGGCTGGATCATTGGGTTAAGCAGAGGCCTAGGAATGAGGGAATATTGCATTGGGGTATCTCCTCTGGACAGTCTTTCCAAAGCCCCCAGTCTGTTAGTGCTGTCACAACACCCTACCAGTAGCTCCTCATAACATCCTCTCCTAGTTTGAAAGGAGATAAAGCACTCTTCGAGCTCTCCTGAAGTTTATACTCTGATAATGGAGAAGAGGAACAGTTCAATAGCAGTAAAGCAGCCAAGAAACAAGAAATATAATGAGCAGCAGAGACAATGATGCTTTAGTGAAAAAAGGAAATCAATACAGGCTGAAGCTTTTGTAAGCTGACTCAGGCAGAATTTGGAAGGGGAAGGACTTCCGCTGCAATTGGAAGAACAGGAGGATCTGAAGAGATGGAGAGGGGGCCCTCTGAGAGATGTTAATTTGTGTAAATTACGCTAAAGGGCAAAGCATTTTTTTTTTTTTGCCAGTACCAGAGTGTTTTTTTCTTAAAAAAAGAGAGAAGAAAGAAAAAAAGGACAGTTTAAATCTAAGCAGCAGTTCTCTCCTTTAGGAGCACTTCCACATTTATTTTAAAAAGTTTTCTTTCCTTAAGTTTTATTTTTTTCTGACATAACTAACATCACAGCTTGACAAGATTATCTCTTTTCAAGGACTTGTTACAGTGTTAGAAACAATTTAGCCACCATTTTCAACTTTGCAAGCTGGGTCAATCTGTGTAAAACTTGCAAATTAAGTTCTGAGTACATATCAGAGTTTCAGGTTGGGATTGGCAGAACTGGGTCTTTAGATATCTTGATAACTTTGTGCTGCCAAAAGAGTTAAGGATTTAAAGGATTTCAGGATCCAGTGAACTTATTGGTAGTTTTGCAGTTTTCCTCTTATCTCTGAATCAGCAATTCTAATGAGCAGCTTGCCAGTGTGCACAATAAATACTCACTAAAGAGCAATTAGAACAAATAACCATTGAGCATTCAATGGATAGGAAATTTACACATTTCCCTAAAGTAATTAGCATTCTTTTTCCTTGCTTTGTTTAAATTTTGTTTTTACCTAAATTACCTTTAATGCTGCCCTTAGTAAAACAGTTTAAAATAAGAGTCGTAAGAATTGGATCTTTCTTAAATAGACCAAAACTGTATCTGAAGCTATTGAATACAGATCAGTGGTCCTATTTATTTTCCAAGGAAGTCTTTCTTATATCTCACATTAGGCCTGGATTTTAACACCTTGATGTTGGCACTATCATGGAAATCCCCAGAGTTCCGTTTTTACCTGTGTATTTATAAAAACAAAGTACACAGAGGGCTAATGACTTGGAAGCATTATTGTGAGTTGGGAGAACTTCCTTCTCACATCTTGTCTTGGAAACAAGCTAGTAAAAGTTGTATTACCCCAAGTGGAACTGAGGTGAGGCTTAGCAGAACTGTTCTGAAAGTCTAGCCTTGAGCTAAAGAAGAAGCAAGAATATCAAGAAATTAAATATCCCTGAACCAAAGGGTGTCAAGTAAAAGAGATATGGCCTTATTATCCACAGAGTACATTTCTTGCAAATACAAAGATTTTCAAAACTTTTGACCCTTTTCCTTTGGTGTAAGACTTGTAGCTTATAATAATATTGTTCTTGTTAACCTTCCCTCCTCTATTCTTCACTCTGTGCCCTCAGGAGTGAATTTCATATAACTATTTTAACAATAGAAGTGTGAATGACTCATGTTAGAGCTGTCAACTACATATTGGCACTTACCAAGACCATTGCCAACGACTGAACAACAAAGGCATTTGCCATCTGCCTCTATGAGATTGAACGCCATGCTGCTATAGCTGTTGACCTTCAACAATCCCTGAGGGAGTTCAGGATGGAGTGAGGCACTCTGTGCTCCAGGGAATCTGGTGGGATTAGTCTTTAGATAGTTGGATGTTTTTAGGAACAGATTTTATGATCTCAATCCTTGCATCTCCTCATATCTAGAGAAGCACTAAATCCCTTCATGGTGACATTCGATCCTCATGACTAACAAAAACCTTTTGTAAAATGAGTGCTTCATGGCATTGAACTCACCCTTCACCAAAACCATATATATTGACTTTCTTCCACTGCAGATTTGGAGCAGTCTCTCAGAGCTATCTGAGATGCTGTCCCCCTGGGCTGCAGTCCTTATTTTGCTGTAATCTTTGTAAAAGAGGTGGGAAAAAATTCCAGTATTGGATTGGTTTTAGTATTTTTTTTTTATAACTAAATATAAGTAATATTTAGTAAGCTATTTAGGTTACTAGTAAGTAGCCTCACATGTACATAACAGTAAGTCCGTGACATTCATGTGATTTATTCAACCCATATCAGCTAAAGAAGGAACTCACAGTTTTGAATCACATCCCATCTGATGGAAAATTGTAGCACCCAAGGTACCAAAGACCACTGTTTAAGAATGATCTATCTCGATGAAGTATTAGCAAATTGTAACCTGGTTTTGTATGGCTCATGAGCTAAGGATGGATTTTACATTTTTACATGGTTGAAAAATAAAAAGTGAAATAATCTTTTGTGATATATGAAAATTATTTAATATTTAAATTTCAGTATCTGTAAATAAAGGTTAATTGGGACTCAGCCATGCTCTTTCACTATGTATTATCTGAGTAGCTGTGTCAAAGACCTTATGATCTGCAAAGCCTAAAATATTTCTGTCTGATCCTTTATGTAAGAAGTTTGGTGGCCTAGACTATGACAATTTAAATGACCCCCTATTAGCAGCATCACCAGTACTCAAATTTACAGCTTTTCTTAAAAAGTCTTAGTAATCTGTAGGGGTGGCAAGCTGGAGACCCAGGAAGTCTGGTGGTACAGATGAAGACTGAAGGCAGTCAGCCAGATAATTCCCCTCTCTTTTGCCTGGGGAGGCCAGTCTTTTTTTTTCTATCCTGGCCTTCAACTACTTGGGTGAGACTCACCCACATTAAGTAATCTGATTACTCAAAACTGACTGATTTAAAAATTAATCTTGGGAGTTCCCTAGTGGTTCAGTGGTTAGACTTCACTCTCACTGCAGGGGGGCTGGTTTGATCCCTGGTTATGACCGACCTAGATAGCATATTAAAAAGCAGAAAAGTTACTTTGTTAACAAAGGTCCGTCTAGTCAAAACATGGTTTTTCCAGTAGTCATGTACGGATATGAGAGTTGGACTATAACGAAAGCTGAGTGTTGAAGAATTGAAGCTTTTTTTTCTTTTTTAAAAAAGTTAATTTATTTTGATTGGAGCTTAATTACTTTACAATATTGTAGTGGTTTTTGCCATACATTGACATAAATCAGCCATGGGTGTACATGGGTTCCCTATCCTGAACCCCCTCCCACCTCCCTCCCCACCCCATCCCTCAGGGTCATCCCAGTGCACCAGCCCTGAGCACCCTGTCTCATGCATCAAACCTGGACTGGTGGTCTGTTTCACATATGATAATATACATGTTTCAATACTATTCTCTCAAATCATCCCACCCTCGCCTTCTCCCACAGAGTCCAAAAGACTGTTCTATACATCTGTGTCTCTTTTGCTGTCTCACATATAGGGTCATTGTTACCATGTTTCTAAATTCCATATATATGTGTTAGTATACTATATTGGTGTTTTTCTTTCTGACTTACTTCACTCTGTATAATAGGCTCCAGTTTCATCCACCTCATTAGAACTGATTCAAATGCATTCTTTTTAATAGCTGAGTAATATTCCATTGTGTATATGTACCACAACTTCCTTATCTATTTGTCTGCTGATGGACATCTAGGTTGCTTCCATGTCCTGGCTATTGTAAACAGTGCTGCAGTGAACATTGGGGTACACGTGTCTCTTTCAGTTCTGGTTCCTCAGTGTGTATACGCAGCAGTGGGATTACTGGGTGTATGGCAGTTCTATTTCCAGTTTTTAAAGCAATCTCCACACTGTTCTCCATAGTGGTTGTACTAGTTTGCACTCCCACCAACAGTGTAAGAGGATTCCCTTTTGTCCACACCCTCTCCAGCATTTATTGTTTGTAGACTTTTTGATAGCAGCCATATTGACTGGCATGAGATGGTACCTCATTGTGGTTTTGATTTGCATTTCTCTGAAAATGAGTGATGTTGAGCATCTTTTCATGTGTTTGTTAGCCATCTGTATGTCTTTGGAGAAATGTCTGTTTAGTTCTTTGGCCCATTTTTTGATTGGGTCATTTTATTTTTCTGGAATTGAGCTGCAGGAGCTGCTTGTGTATTTTTGAGATTAATTCTTTGTCCGTTGCTTCATTTGCTATTATTTTCTCCCATTCTGAAGGCTGTCTTTTCACCTTGCTTATATTTTCCTTTGTTGTGCAAAAGCTTTTAAGTTTCATTAGGTCCCATTTGTTTATTTTTGCTTTTATTTCCATTACTCTAGGAGGTGGGTCCTAGAGGATCCTGCTGCGATTTATGTCAGAGAGTGTTTTGCCTATGTTTTCCTCTAGGAGTTTTATAGTTTCTGGTCCTATGTTTAGATTTTTAATCCATTTTGAGTTTATTTTTGTGTATGATGTTAGAAAATGTTCTAGTTTCATTCTTTTACAAGTGGTTGACCAGTTTCCCTAGCGCCACTTGTTAAAGAGATAGTCTTTTCTCTATTGTATATTCTTGCCTCCTTTGTCAAAGATAAGGTGTCCATAGGTGTGTGGATTTATCTCTGGGGTTTCTATTTTGTTCTGTTGATCTATATTTCTGTCTTTGTGCCAGTACCATATGTCTTGATGACTGTAGGTTTGTAGGATAGTCTGAAGTCAGGCAGTTTGATTTCTCCAGTTCCATTCTTCTTTCTCAAGATTGCTTTGGCTATTCAAGTTTTTTTTTTTTTGTATTTCCATACACATTGTGAAATTATTGTTCTAGTTCTCTGAAAAATACCGTTGGTAGCTTGATAGGGATTGCATTGACTCTATAAATTGCTTTGGGTAGTACATTCATTTTCACTATATTGATTCTTCTGATCCACGAACATGGTATATTTCTCCAGCTATTTGTGTCATTTTTGATTCATTTCATCTGTGTTTTATAGTTTTCTATATATAGATCTTTTATTTCTTTAAGTTAAGTTAAGTTGCTCAATCGTGTCCGACTCTTTGTGACCCTGTGGACTGTAGCCCACCAGGCTCCCCCGTCCGTGGGGTTCTCCAGGCAGGAATACTGGAGTGGGTTGCCATTTCCTTCTCCAGGGGATCTTCCCGACCTAGGGATAGAATCCAGGTCTCCCGCATTGCAGGCAGATGCTTTAACCTCTGACCCACCAGGGAAGCTCCATTTTTTTCTTTAGGTAGATTTATTCCTAAGTATTTTATTCTTTTCATTGCAATGGTGAATGGAATTGTTTCCTTAATTTTTCTTTCTGTTTTCTCATTGTTAGTGTATAGGAATGCAAAGGATTTTTGTGTGTTAATTTTATATCCTGCAACTTTACTATAGTCATTGATTAGCTCTAATAATTTTCTGGTGGAGTCTTCAGTGTTTTCTATGTAGAGAATCAGGTTATCTGGAAACAGTGAGAGTTTTACTTCTTTTCCAATCTGGATTCTTTTTATTTCTTTTATGCTCTGATTGCTGTAGCCAAAACTTCCAAAACTATGTTGAGTCCTACTGGTGAGAGTGGGCACCCTTGCCTTGTTCCTGACTTTAGGGGAAATGCTTTCAATTTTTCACTATTGAGAATAATGTTTGCTGTGGGTTTATCATATATGGATTTTATTATGTTGAGGTATGTTCCTTCTATACCTGCTTTCTGGAGGGTTTTTTTTTAAATCATAAATGGATATTGAATTTTGTCAAAGGCTTTCTCTGCATCTATTGCAATAATCATATGGATTTTATCTTTCAATTTGTTACTGTGGTGTATCACATTGATTGCTTTGGGGATATTAAAGAATCCTTGCATCCCTGGGATAAAGCCCACTTGGTCATGGTGTCTGATCTTTTTAATTTGTTGTTGGATTCTGTTTGCTAGAATTTTGTTAAGGATTTTTGCATCTATGTTCAGCAGTGATGAGTTTTCAGGGTAGTTTTCTTTTTTTGTGGCATCTTTGTCTGGTTTTGGTATTAGGGTGATGGTGGCCTTATAGAATGAGTTTGGAAGTTTACCTTCCTCCGCAATATTCTGGAAGAGTTTGAGTATATGTGTTAACTCTTCTCTAAATTTTTGGTAGAATTCATCTGTGAAGCTGTCTAGTTCTGGGCTTTTGTTTGCTGGAAGATTTCTGATTACAGTTTAGATTTTAGTTCTTGTGATGGGTCTATTAAGATTTTTCTATTTCTTCTTGGTTCAGTTTCTTTTCTAAGAATTTGTCTGTTTCTTCCAAGCTGTCCATTTTATTGGCATATAGTTGCTAATAGTAATGTCTTATGATCCTTTGTATTTCTGTGTTGTCTGTTGTGATTTCTCCATTTTCATTTCTAATATTGTTGATTTGATTCTTCTCCCTTTGTTTCTTGATCAGTCTGGCAAATGGGTTGTCTATTTTATTTATCTTCTCAAAGAACAAAGCTTTTAGCTTTGTTGCTATGGTCTCCTTTGTTTCTTTTTCATTTATTTCTGCCCTAATTTTTATGATATCTTTCCTTCTACTAACCCTGGGGTTCTGCATTTCTTCCTTTTCTAGTTGCTTTAGGTGTAGAGCTAGGTGTTTTATTTGACTTTTCTCTTGTTTCTTGAGGTAAGCTTGTAGTGCTATGAACCTTCCCATTAGCACTGCTTTTACTGAGTCCCATAGGTTTTGGGTTGTTGTGTTTTCATTTTCATTCACTTCTATGCATATGTTTATTTCTTTTTTTATTTCTCCTGTGATTTGTTGGTTATTCAGAAGTGTGTTGTTTAGCCTCCATATGTCTGTATTTTTAATAGTTTTTTCCCTGTAATTGACATTTAATCTTACCAGCTTGTGATCAGAAAAGATATTTGGAATGATTTCAATTTTTTTGAATTTACTAAGGCTAGATTTATGTTCCAGATTGTGATATATCCTGGAGAAGGTTCCATATGCACTTGAGAAAAAGGTGAAATTCATTTTTTGGGGGTGAAATGTCCTATAGATATAAACTGGTCTAACTGGTCCATTGTATCATTTAAAGTTTGTGTTTCCTTGCTTATTTTCTGTTTAGTTGATCCATCCATAGGTGTGAGTGGGGTATTAAAGTCTCCCACTATTACTGTGTTATTGTTAATTTCCCCTTTCATACTTGTTAGCATTTGCCTTACATATTGAGGTGCTCCTATGTTGGGTGCATATATATTTATAATTGTTATATCTTCTTCTTGGATTGATCCTTTGATCATTATGTAGTGTCCTCCTTTGTCTCTTTTCACAGCCTTTATTTCAAAGTCTATTTTATCTGATATGAGTATTGCTACTCCTGCTTTCTTTTGGTCTCCATTTGCATGAAATATCTTTTCCCAGCCCTTCACTTTCAGTCTGTATGTGTCCCTTGTTTTTAGGTGGGTCTCTTGTGGACAGCATATATAGGGGTCTTGTTTTTGTATCCATTCAGCCAATCTTTGTCTTTTGGTTGGGGCATTCAACCCATTTACATTTAAGGTAGCTATTGATAAGTATGATCCCATTGTCATGTACTTTGTTGTTTTGGGTTTGAGCTTATACACCTTTTCTGTGTTTCCTGTCTAGAGAAGATCCTTTAGCATTTGATGAAGAGTTGGTTTGGTGTTGCTGAATTCTCTGAGCTTTTGCTTATCTGTAAAGCTTTTGATTTGTCCTTCATATTTGAATGAGATCCTTGCTGGGTACAGTAATCTGGGTTGTAGGTTTTTCTCTTTCATCACTTTAACCATGTCCTGCCATTCCCTTCTGGCCTGAAGAGTTTCTGTTGGAAGATCAGCTGTTATCCTTATGGGAATCCCCTAGTGTGTTGTTTGTTGTTTTTCCCTTGCTGCTTTTAATATTTGTTCTTTGTGTTTGATCTTTGTTTATTTGATTGATATGTGTCTTGGGGTGTTTCACCTTGGGTTTATCCTGTTTGGGACTCTCTGATTTCTTGGACTTGGGTGGCTATTTCCTTCCCCATTTTAGGAAAATTCTCAACTATTATCTCCTCAAGTATATTCTCATGGCCTTTCTTTTTGTTTTCTTCTTCTGGGACTCCCATGATTCAAATGTTGGGGTATTTGACATTGTCCCAGAGGTCTCTGAGGTTGTCCTTGTTTCTTTTAATTCTTTTTCTCTTTTTTTTCTCTCTGCTTCATTTATTTCCACAATTCTGTCTTCCACCTCACTTATCCTATCTTCTGCCTCAGTTATTCTACCGTTGGTTCCCTCCAGAGTGTTTTTGATCTCAGTTATTGCATTATTCATTATTGATTGACTCTTTTTTATTTCTTCCAGGTCCTTAGTAGACATTTCTTGCATCTTCTCAATCCTTGTCTCCAGACTATCTGTAACTCCATTTTGTTTTCAAGATTTTGGATCATTTTTACTATCATTATTCTGAATTCTTTTTCAGGTAGACTCCCTATCTCCTCTTCTTTTGTTTGGTTTGGTGGACGTTTATCATGTTCCTTTACCTGCTGAATATTTCTCTGCCTTTTCATCTTGTTTAGGTTGCTGTGTTTGGGGTGACCTTTCTGTATGTTGGAAGTTTGTGGTACCTCTTTATTGTGGAGGTTCCTCCCTGTGGATAGGGTTGGATGAGTGGCTTGTCAAGGTTTCCTGGTTGGGGAAGCTTGTGTCTGTGTTCTGGTGGATCTCTTCTCTCTAGAGTGCAATGAAGTGTCCAGTAGTGAGTTTTGAGGTGTCTGTGGGTTTGGTGTGACTTTGCGCAGCATGTATATTAAAGCTCAGGGCTATATTCCTGCATTGCTGGAGAATTGGCGTGGTATGTCTTGCTCTGGTACTTGTTGGCTCTTGGGTGGGGCTTGGTTTTAGTGTAGGTATGGAGGCTTTTAGATGAGCTCTTGTTGATTGATGTTCCCTGGAGTCAGTAGTTTTCTGATGTTCTCAGGTTTTGGATTTAAGCCTCCTGCCTCTGGTTTTCAGTCTGATTCTTTCAGTAGCCTCAAGACTTCTCCTTCCATACTGCACCAATGATAAAACATCTAGGTTAATGGTGAAAAGATTCTCCATAGTGAGGGACACCCAGAAAGTTTTGCAGAGTTACATGGAGAAGAGAAGAGGGAGGAGGGAGATAGAGGTGACCAGGAGGAGAATAGGGGGAATCAAAAGGGAAGAGAGCAATCCAGCCAGTAATCAAATCCCTATGTGCTCTCCACAGCCTGGAACACCCAGAGAGGTTCACAGAGTTACACAGAGAAGAGGGAGGAAGGAGATAGAGGTGACCAGGAGGAGAAGAGGGGGAGTCAAAAGGAGAGAGACAGATCTAGCCAGTAATCAGTTCCCTAAGTGTTCTCCACAGCCTGGAATACCCAAAGAGAGTCACAGAGTTGGGTAGAGAAGAGAAGGAGGAGGGAGGAGATAGAGATGACCTGGGGGAGAAAAAGGAGAGTCAAAAGGGGGAGAGAGTAATCAAGCCAGTAATCACACTCCTAAGTAAAAATGGGTAGTGAAGGTTGGATTCTTAAAGGTACAAAATTGATAACAAATACCAAAATGCAAAGATTAAAAATCTAGAGTAGAGGTTAGACTCTCAAAAATACAATATTAAAAAAACAAAACAAAATCACAAAAATTATAAAAAATATATATGAAATTAGCTTTAAAAATAGGGTCTTTCTTTTTGCAAGGTAATAGTAGGTTATAAAAATGAAAATTAAAGGAGTAATAAAAGACATAATTTTTTTTAATTAAAAAAATTTAAAAAAGATAGTAGTAAAATATATCTAGAAATTTCTCTGGAGCTGTTGTGGGCAGTGTGGGGTCAGTTCAGTTTCAGATACTTATACTTCTTATAAGCTTATACTTCTTCTCAAGGTCTATAGGCCCCTTCCAATGTAGTTGGTGCTAGCTACAGGGTTTTAATCTGTCGCACCTGTCACTTCCAAAGTGGTTCCCTCTGTTTATTTTGGCTTCTTCTGTTTGCAAATCTCTTCAGTGCCTAATTTCCGCCCTGACACAAGGGGACGAAGGTGGTCACTTATTTAGGCTCGCTTGTTCAGTCGTGCTGTGGGGAGGGAGGGACACTGCAAACAATATCACTGGCATGTGTGGGGAGTGCGCGCAGTGTCTGGGCCACACTGGGTTTGCTCCCGCTCATGGCGTGTGTGCTTTCCCGGTCTACACTGCTCAGGCTCCAGGTTGCTCTGCAGGGGAACTGTCTAAAGCAGGCCCTGGGTTGCGTGCACTTCCCAGGTCTAAGCTGCTCAGGTTCAGGTTCTCGGGTTCTCCACAAAGGCACAGACTTGGCTGGGCCTGCGTTTTGTCCCCTCCTCAGGTCTGAGCAGCTCAGGTGACCAGGTGCTTGGCAAGCACACTGTCCCCAGGTGTGCAGTGCATCTTATCACCTCCCCCGTCCCGGCCGCTCAGTTTTCCTGGGTGTGCAGCGGGAGCACTGTCTCAGATGTGCCGTGTGTCTCCTCTGGGGAGCTGATCTCTGGGTGCGACCCTCCTGGCGGATGTCAACTGTCTAGGATCCCAGGAAGACTTTGGTTAGCAACTGGGAGCCTGCTCGCAGTTTGGTAGAGGATGCTGTCTCTGGGGCCGGGATTGCCCCTTCTGGCTCTGGCTGTCGCCTGCCTGCCTCTCTGCCTCTGGCGGGGGATGGGCTGGTCTGCAGCTAGTTAGCTGCTAGCTAGCTCTCCTCTGGTATTCGCTCAGTCCTTTGTTCTGTGAGTGGGCGTGGCAGTGCCTTAGGTTAGAGCTTTCACGGGGAATTTCTTTCTCTCTCTTTTTTCTTCTCTCTGGCTATCCCACAGTTTGGGTTGCTATCTCACATTAGCTCTCTCAGATTGTCCTCAGGGCATTCAGGCCTGGTCCTTACCCTAAGCAATGCAGCCCATGCCTCGCTGTTCAGCTCCCACTTGCTGGTGGCCAATGCGAGCGTCTGGGCTACTTCTCTGCTGGGAGTTGTGGTTAGGCACGTAATCTGTAGGTTTTTATTTATTTATTTTCCTCCCAGTTATGTTGCCCTCTGAGATTCCAAAACTCCCCACAGACCCGCCAGTGAGAGGGTTTCCTGGTATTTGGAAACTTCTCTTTCACGACTCCCTCCCCAGGATGGGTCTCCATCCCTAACTCTTTTGTCTCTCTTTTTATCTTTTATCTTTTGTCCTACCTCCTTTCGAAGACAATGGGATACCTTTCTGGGTGCCTAGTGTCCTCCACCAGCGTTCAGAAGTTGTTTTGTGGAATTTGCTCAACGTTCAAATGATCTTTTGATTAATTTCTGGGCGAGAAAGTGGCCTCCCCGTCCTATTCCTCTGCCATCTTAGGACTGCCCTCTCCAGAATTGATGCATTTGAACTGTGGTGTTGGAGAAGACTCTTGAGAGTCTCTTGGACTACAAGGTGATCCAACCAGTCAATCCTAAAGGAAATCAGTCCTGAATATTCGCTGGAAGGACTGATGCTGAAGCTGAAACTCCAATACTTTGATCACCTGATATGAAGAACTGACTCATTGGAAAAGACCCTGGTGCTGGGAAAGATTGAGGATGGGAGGAGAAGGGGACAGCAGACAATGAGATGGTTGGACAGCATCACCGACATGATGGACAGGAGTTTGAGTAAGCTCTGGGAGTTGGTGATGGACAGGGAAGTCTGGGGTGCTGCAGTGCATGGAGTCACAAAGAGTTGGACATGACTGAGTGACTGAGCTGAACTGAAAGAGGAACTAAGATCCTGCATGGCACATGGCCTAAAGAAATAGTTAATCTCACTATAAAACACCCTCCAAGTTCCTACATTAAATGGATTAAAGACCAAAATGTCTTTAAAACTATATAGACTATAAAACTTCTAGAGGAAGACAAAGGCAGACACTCTCTGACATAAATCACAGCAACATCTTTTTCAATCCATCTCCCACAATAATGGAAATAAAAAAAAAAAAAAAATGAGACCGACTTAAACTCAAAAGCTTTTGCACAGCAAAGGAAACAGTGAACAACATAAAAAGGCAACCCACAGATTATGAGAAAATATCTGCAAATACTACGACAGATAAGGTATTAGTCTCCAAAATTCACGAACAACTTATGATGCTTAACAGCATCAAAATAGCCCACTCAAAAGATGGGTGGAAGACCCAAACAGACATTTCTCCAAAGAGGACATACAGATGGCCAATAGGCACATGAAAAGATGTTCAACTTACAAATCAAAATTACAATGAGGTATCACCTCACACTGGTCAGAATGACTATCATCAAAAAATCCACGAACAACAAGTGCTCGAGAGGGTATGGAGAGAAGGAAACTTTCCTGCACTGTTGATGGGAATGTAGATTGGTTATAGCCACTATGAAGAACAGTATGGAGGTTCCTTAAAAACCTAAAAATAGAGCTACCATATGACCCTGCAATCCCATTCCTGCACATATATCCAGAGAAAAACATGATCCAAAAGGGCACATGCACCCCAGTGTTTATTGCAACACTGTTTACAATAGCCAAGACATGGAAACAACGTGAATGTCCATCGATAGAGGAATGGATTAAGAAGATATGGTACATATATACACAATGGAATATTACTCAGCCATTAAAAAGAACAAAATAATGCCATTTGCAGCAACATGGATGGACCTACAGAGTGTCAATAGTGAGTGAAGTAAGTCAGACAGAGAAGGAGAAATATCAAATGACATCCCTTATATGTGGAATCTAAAAAGAACTTATTTTCAAAATAGAAAGAGACTCATAGACTTAGAAAACAAACTTATGTGGGAAGGGATAGTTAGGGAATTTGGGAAGGTCATGTACACACTGCTGTATTCAAAATTCAAAATTAATATAAGCAACAAAGACATATTGTCACATGGAACTCCACTCAATGTTATGTGCCACCCTGGATGAAGGGAGCTTTGGGAAAGAATGGATACATGTATATGTATGGATGAGTCCCTTCACTATTCCCCTGAAACTGCCACAACATTGTTAATGGACTATATTCCAATACAAAATAAAAAAGTTTAAAGTTTGAAAAAAGAATTAACCTTCATACTAGCTATGCCAAACTTTGATTTGATTTGGATAATTAGTTAGCATTTGTTAACTGCCTACTGTTTGTCAGACACTTTATTCCTATTTGAATCATATAGAACCAATAGGTTATGAATACTGTATTATTTTAGTGATGAAAAACCTAAGCTCTGTACAGTTAAAAACAGTGTTCAAGATTGTACAGCCCAGGATTATGAGCTCAGGCTTGTTTGATTCCAAAGTCTATATTCTTTCTATAGTGCCATAGTATCTGAGAGATAAATTTCAGCTTCTGAGTTCTTGGTGAAATGATGCCTTACAGGACCAGTAAGTATAATTTACTGATATACAAAGCCACAATCTATTCAACTTTGTCAGCTATATGTATTTTTCTGTACTTCGGGTGGAATATGGCATATTTCAGGAAGCAATAGGCATCTGCTATAGCCAGAAAATTGCACCCACATAAACATCAGTTGCCTAAATGTTTTCTTTCATATATCCTGATATTTCTCAGAAGTACACCATCTGCTCATCAACTAGATGTCAGAACATGTCTGCAGCAGTTTTTCCTGTTATCGCTCTTACAGTGCATCACTTTGTTTCTTATGCATACTTAATCCAATACAGTAGAGAACCACGCAATATTTGTTGACTCATTCACCCCAAAGGAAGGGGGTATATGTAAAAGGAATTAAACACGGGGAAACTGAATGTATGGAGATTAGAGTTCAGTCTTTAGTATTTGACAAACCTGACTTAAAACTCTGGTCTACTGCTTACTAACTCTTGATTTTTGGAATTTATTACTCTAAGCCTTTGTTCCCTCATCTACAAAATGAAGACAGTGAAAATCATGCTTATCTCATGGGGTTTTGGGAAAATTAAATAAGGACATATGTATTTGTAATATAGTGATTATCACATAGTAGGAACTCAAGAAATGTTACATATTTTTATCACTACAGTAAGTCCCCTACATATGAAAGACTCTATTCCAAGAAGGCATTCATAAGTCCAATTTGTTCATAAGTCCAACAAGTTGGCCTAGGTACCCAACTAACACAATCAGGTATATAGTACTATACTGTAACATGTTTATAATATCAATACTTTTCACCCAGATAATACATACAAACAAACAAAAAAATAAAAAGAAAAACATTTTTAATCTTACAGTACAGTCAGTACCTTGGAAAGTGCAGTAGTACCAACTATATCACTGCTGATTTTATGCTTGCTTCCAGACATCTTGGACTTGAAATAAAGATACTGTCCAACTGTACTCTGGACAGTACTGTACTGTAAAGTATACAAAAGGATAACCACTTGCAGAAGCTGCACATGTGATAATGTATGCCAGACACATGAACTAACTTACATGGTTGGTCATGAGAATGCATGTTTAAGTCTTTGAAATGTTGCAATTAAGTTTCGTATTTAGGGGTTTACTGTATCTTTTCCTTTTTTTACTTGCACAACTTTATACTTTATTGTGAGTAGACAATAATTGGCCTTGTATGGTATGTAACATTTTAAAATCAAACTAACCTCTCCATTTGTTCACTAAAAATATTTAATATGCATCAAGTATTTTTCTAATTCCTAGGAAGAAAATGGTGAGCCAAAAGGCGAGATCTAAGTCAAAGTCTTAGACTCCTCAGGGCTTTGGGTCTAGTGTGAGAAAGAGATTTTGATACCTATACTGTTGTGTTGTTGTTGTTCAGTGGCTAAGTTTTGTCTGACTCTTTGTGACCCGATGGACTGCAGCACACCAGGCTTCCCTATCCTTCACCATCTCCCAGAGTTTGCTCAAACTCATGTCCTTTGAGTTGGTGATGCCATCTAATCATCTCATTCTCTGTTGCCCTCTTCTCCTCCTGCGTTCAATCTTTCCCAGCAACAGGGTTTTTTTCCAATGAGTTGGCACTTCACATCAGGTGGCCAAAGTATTGGAGCTTCCGCATCAGTCCTTCCAATGAATATTCAGGATTGATTTCCTTTAGGACTGACTGGTTTGATCTTGCTGTCCAGGGGACTCTCAAGAGTATTCTCCAGCACCATAGTTCAAAAGCATCAATTCTTCAGTGCTCTGCCTTCTTTATGGTCCAACTCTCACATCTGTACATGACTACTGGAAAGACCATAGTCTTGACTAGTGACTTTGTCAGCAAAGTGATGTCTTTGCTGTTTAATATACTATCTAGGTTTGTCATAGCTTTTCTTCCCAGAAGCAATTGTCTTCTAATTTCTTGGCTGCAGTCACCATCCACAGTGATTTAGAACCCAAGAAGAGGAAAGCTGTCACTGCTTCTTCCTTTTCCCCATCTATTTCCCATGAAGTGATGGGATTGAATGCCATGATCTTAGCTTTTTTAATATTGAGTTTTAAGCTGGCTTTTTCACTCTCCTCTTTCACCTTCATCAAGAGGCTGTTTAGTTCCTCTTAATTTTCTGCCATTAGACTAATATCATCTTGCATATCTGAGGTTGTTGATATTTCTCCCAGCAGTCTTTATTCCAGCTTGTAACTCATCCAGTCCAGCATTTTGCATGATGTGCTCTGCATAGAAGTTAATTAAACAAGTTGAGAATATGCAGCCTGATCGCACTGTACTTCTTTCTCAGTTTTGAACAAGTCAGTTGTTCCATATAAGGTTCTAACTCTTACTTCTTGACTGCATACAAATTTCTCAGGAGATAGGTAAGATGGTCTGGTATTCGCATCTCTTTAAGAGTTTTCCACAGTTTGTTATGATCCACACAGTCAAAGGCTTTGGCGTAGTCAATGAAATAGAAGTAGATGTTTTTCTGAAATACCCTTACCTTTTCTATGATCCAGTGAATTTGTTGGCAATTTGGTCTCTGGTTCTTCTGCCTTTTCTATACCCAGCTTGTACATATGGAAGTCCTTGATTCAAGTACTGCTGAAGCCTAGCTTGACGGATTTTGAGCATAACCATACTAGCATGGGAAGTGGATGTAACTGTCTGGTAGTTTGAATATTATTTAGCACTGCTCTTCTTGGGAACTGGCATTAAGATCGACCTTTTCCAGTCCTGTGGCCACTGCTACGTTTTCCAAATTTGCTGACATATTGAGTGTAGCACTTTAATAGCATCATCTTTTAGGATTTTAAATAGCTCTGCTGCAATCCCATCAACTCCACTAGCTTTATTGGCAGAAGTGCTTCCTAAGATCCACTTGACTTCACACTCCAGGATGTCTGGCTCTAGGTGAGTGACCACACCATTGTGATTATCCAGGTCATTAAGATCTTTCTTGTATAGTTCTTCTATGTATTCTTGCCATCTCTTCTTGATCTCTTCTGCTTCTGTTAGGTCTTTACCATTTCTGTCCTTTATTATGCCCATCTTTGCATGACATGTTCCTTTGATTTCCCCAGTTTTCTTGAAAAGATTTCTAGTCTTTCCCCTTCTGTTGTTTTCCTGTATTTCTTTGGATTGTTCATTGAAGAAGGCTTTCTTGTCATTTCTATCTCAAAGTATGGACAGAAGGTATTTATAAATGAGTAGCTTGGAACCCATCTATCTCCTGCCTCAAAATGTTCATTCTTCCCCACTTCCTTTCTTCAATTATCCAAAGCTTTTGACAGTCTTAAGAATAATGTTCAGTTGGTATGCATTATATGGCTCTTTTCTTACTGACAAGTAAAGAACCTATACTCAAGCTCTTGAGTAGGCCTACTCTCACCCTGCTGGCTTGGCTCTAGAGTCTTCCCCACCAGAATCCACTGGACTTCCCCCAAATCAGCAACTAAATGGTTGATGCCTGCCACAAAGAAGCCCTCAAAAGACACTACCTCCTCACTCTGGCAAGCTGGGTCTATGCTACTAGGTCAGTGCTAGTACTGTATTGGTCATAAAATATTCTTAATATGCCTGGTTAACATATCAACAGTTCGGCCTCTGTTTTATCTTCTGGGAAAGATATGAAGAAGGAATACAATGACCTAAATCAGTCTCAAGAGTTATGTTGACTCACTTTATTTCAATTCGCTTATGTTTTTTAGTTTATTATCTGCAATCTTTGAAGCTAACACTTAGGAAGCTAACTTGTCCTTTGAATGAATTACTAAGTTAGTATTTCATGCTAATTCCTTGGTTCATTGTGATTATATTTTACTTTGGGGCTGCTTATTTTAATGACAGAGTCATAGAATTGTAATCTATGCTCCAAATAGAGTTCAAAATGTGTAGATCTAATCTTAGTAAAAGGTTAGCAGAGGACACAACTTCAAATCTGTTTCTAGATAACTTAATGCACAGCCCTAGTTATCACATAAAAAAGGCTGTTTCTCTTAATACTATTTTGAAAATTGAGAGCTAACTTGTTTCAACTCCTGTGACTCAGCTGAGAAATGAGTCAGTTGAGAAATTTTTAGTTTTATTGTTGTCTGTACATGTGAAGGTCAAATCATAGATACTGCAGTGGGATATTTAATGGAAAGAAAACGGATTATATCCATTTTATGGTCTTTTAAGTCACTTTATAGTCATTACTCCCATAGATATGTAAGGGAGAAATTAATTCTTTTAGAACATGTGAGTAGAATTGGCTGAAGCACTTCCCTAAACTATCACTAGAAACAAGGGCTTCTTTTTTAATTTTTATGGATGAGCTGTGTTTGACCTATTTGATTTCCCATGATGAGGAAATCAGGTTCTGGGAAGCAGCAGGTTTTCCTTTCCATACACTATGTGTGTTTGGCTTACCACAGATTTTACAATTAAATGGTATCACTAATTGTTCCAAAGTTTCTGTAAAAATTGGCAATCAGTCTCAGCCAGCAACTTTTCACTTGTAATGATGAATAGACAATACCTAGAGAATAAAAACCTGCTGAGCAGATATTCTTTGTCACTTGAAAGAAAAAGGAATCCTTAGGGTAGTCTAGAAAGTTTCCATAGATTGTAAAAAAGAAAGGAAGCAGGGGGCAGCTTCATTTCTGCATCTTCACATGGCATGGGATTTTAGTGTAGTAATTATGTTAGTGTTTCATGCTAATGAGTTAACTCTCTTCCAGTAAGTACATAGCAGTTATACTTTGGTTGGAAAATAGTACATAACATCACAAGAGAAGTTCAAAGACTTCAGGAAGTTTATTCAGATTGCAAAATATATTCCATCAAAAAGAAGTGGATAACAAGTCCATGAAGGCCAGATCATACAGAGTCAGACCTTAGTAAAGAGATTGTATTTTATTCTAAATACAATGGGAAGCCATAGGAGGGTTTTGAGTAGAGGAATGATGTGGTATATGTTTTAAAAATAGCTATTCTGCATGCTATGTGGAGGTTAGACTGTAGAAGCCTAAGTGTAAAAGTGTAAAATCAAGCAAGTGATTCAGGAGGTAGTTGCAACATTACAGATGAAGGTGAAGATGAAGATGCACCAAGTGGTGGCAGTATGGCAGTGAGAAGTGGTTGGATTCTAGATTTGTTTTGATGGCAGATATAGGAGGACCTGCTGATGGATTTTGGAATGAGAGAAAGGCAAAAATCAAGAGTTATCGATGTTAAAATAACATTTTATCTTAAAAGACCATCCAAAATCTCGTCATCTCTATCATCATCAGCCACCCAAACCTGCAAGCTCATCCATTATCAGGGGGCAGTATGATGGTCTTTTAAATGCATGACAACTGGAACTAGATGGTTCAAACCCTGATTTTACAACCCACTGTATGTATGACACTGGCATATTACTTAACTTCTGTGCCTCAGTTTCCTCATTTGGAAAATGGGGATAAAGATAATGGTGCTCATCTCATTGAGTTTCTGTGACAATTATTCTGTGAATTCATAGATATTCATAGCCCTTAGAAAAATGCTTGGCATATGGTTCTCATTCTCTAACTTAGCTATTGTTACCACACAGACTTTTATGTATATAAGCCATGCTTGTATCCTAGACTCTGTTTTTACCAAAATTGGAGTACATCTACACAGAGCTCTGGAGGCTTTATTTAAATCCAGGAATCTTTTAGATTATTTAGTTCCAACTCCCTCCTCTCCTGTCACCCACTTCTCTGCCTGTCTCCCCCCTTTTCCTCCTCTTCCTTCTTCTTATGAGGAATCTGGACCACAGAGGTTAAGTGAGTGTGCTGAGGTTACATAATTAATTAGTGGCTGTTTTTTGAGTCATATACCGTCAGAGATGTATAACCTATTGGGCATTGCATTTTTTTTTTTGTTTTGTTTTGTTTTGTTTCGTTCTGAGCAATGAAAGCCAAGATGCAGAAGTCCAACAAATAAGATAGTCACTTCAGTAAGAGAGATTTAGTAAACAAGCTATTTGGGAAATATTCTGATAACAATATTATTTCATGAGATCTTGTGCAAGATAGAACAATAAATAAAGAAAGCTGAATGCGTTTGCATTATAATAGAACCAGCACTGTTTAGGGAAAAAACAAACAAACCCTGAACTAGGCGTGTTCATGACATACTAGTCTAGTCCTAATGTGACCTTTAAGTAGTTGTACGAGGTCAAGAAAGTAACTCAATTTCCCTTACAAAACTTACTGCTTTGTATTTGCAGTGAAAAGAGACCAGATTGTCTTTGAATCTATGCTGATCACTAGACAACTAATGTAAGATCTAAGTGATCTTGTAACCATTTTTGATTCTGATTATTGAATCTTAGTCAAAGGAGTCATCCATAGAACCATTTAAAAAATATTGGTCATAGATAGTTTAGAAGTTGAGGAAAAAAGTAAAAATAGAATCAAATAAAGGGATTTTCTCTGAGCAAAAAGCAGTCATCAGTTTCACAGAATTCAAGGACTGGTATAAGAAGTGAACACAGGGTGCTTTTAAGAGCTCTTCTTGGGAAATTTTGTGATTATCAGACTCAATATTAGTCCAATCTTGCTGTGTCCTGCCTTGACCTTGTGTGCTGTTTGTAATTACTGACTTTAGAATCTGATTTTCTTCTCCCATACCCAGCTGACAGTCCAGCTGACAGACTTGACTTGCCTGCACACTTCATGAAGTATAATACTGTCACAGACTGCCTCTAAGCAGCTTTACCTGCTCCTATAAGGAGAGCCCAAAGTGTTTACTTCTGGAAGCTTCCGTCTAATTTACCTATCTCACTTCCCAAGATACTTGGTGCATCTTGATGATTATATTTTCTTTCTTTGCTCAGAGTCAGTTTTATCTCCTAGTGTAGACCTACTTTGTTGTTGTTTAGTTGCTAAGTTGTGTCCAATTCTTTGCGACCAGAGGGACTGTAGCCTGCCAGGCTCCTCTGTCCATGGGATTTTTCCAGGCAAGAATACTGAAATGAGTAGCCATTTCCTTCTCCAGGGGATCTTCCCTACTGAGGGCTCAAACCCGTGTTTCCTGTGTCTCCTGTGTTGCAGGTGGATTCTTTACCGCTGAGCTGGCAGGAAAGCCTGTAGACACAGTAGGTAGGACCAATTAGCCTGCTCCTGCTGGAACTCCTGAGCCCATTCTGATGGCAGGGTCTCAGAGTTTTTCATCTTCCCAACAGTTCTGCAGGGTTTGACTACTTACATGTTCTTCCCAGAATCACCTGCAAAAGTCTGCTTGTTGATCATGAGCTCTTGGTGGAAGCCTCATTCTAAAGCAATTACTTTCAGAAATGAGCTGAAAGCCACTTGTCAGGGGGACGTTCAGCTTTAAGGGATCCAATATGTTTTCTTTTCTTTTGTGTGCCGTTTCTCAAGGATTCTCTATTCCTTATAAGTTCCTGGAAAACAGGAACAAGCAGAGCTGCACACATTTCTCAGGACTGAAATCATGAGAAGGAGCACCTGCTTGGATTCCTTTTAGTGACTCCCTTCAATGACCTTACTTAAATGTAATCTATTCAGTTATGCCCCTCTTACTCAGGATATGGAATGCTTTCTGGCCCTTTGAAGATTGTTATTTGCTTGGCTTTGTTTTTGCTCAGTTTTTTTAACTGCCTAAAGCTGCCTTGTATGAAGATATATAAATGTGTGTTTCTGCAAATAAAGCACCCTTGTTTCACTCGAGACTTGGGTCCCCTACGTCCCTCTTCTCGTTAACTCTAGTCCCCAGGTCCTGATCTACAAAGACTGTGACAGCCACTAGAGTTATACTAAGGAACGTCTGGTACCATCCCTTGAAGTCCTAGCCATCCGTTCAGTTCCATTCACTCTCATGGAGGGAATTAGTTGCTACGGCTTGTTTAAAAAGTCAGATGGTAGGTTCAGCATATTGTCTGGATACAAGCCTGAGCCTCTGACCCACAGGTTACTGTTATTTTTTAATGGATCCTGCTAAAGGATTTGAAAAGATACAGAGTTCATTTATTTGAATAACAAACATTATTATTTTAGCACCAGCAATGTGTAAGGAATATATGCATGGAGTTAGGGATAAAAATGGCAGAAAAGGCACATGTCCCTCCTGATAAAGGTCTGAGGTATTTAGAGGGCTAGGAAGTAGGAATAGATTCTTTTAATATGTCTTCCTTAGAGCATGCATGCAAATTGAATCATAGAAGGATCCTAAATATGCCATATTTTCTCACAATAGATATGTAAACTATTATTGGCTACATTTGCTTTGAACAAGTATCCCTTTAGCATAGATTGCATAAGTAGGTACTTAGTAAGAGATTATTATATAAATAAATAATCAAATATTTTTATGAAAGGATCATGCTCTAGTCCACTACCATGGAAGTCAAAATAGAGGGAGAACTGTAGCTGCAACTCCTGTCTATTGTTTAGCAAACATACAGGAAAGAACCCAGTCTTGGATATTCCACAGACTCTAGGCATTTTTCATTTGAGGGGTAACTCCACTAACAGAAGAACCAGCAGGAAATTTTTACACTGGCTAACAGTTACCCCTGTAAAATTCACTGTGATGTTGGCTGTTGGAAAGTGCTACAGATGAGAATGGGAAATACTGCTATCAACAGAAAAAGTGCTTTGATATTTATGCTTTGACTCCAACTGAAATTTTGAAACCCCAAATGAACTATTAATGATTCACATTTAATGGAATATTGATTTGTACATTGTTAGGTACTCTAAATATTTATATCCATTCAGTTTTTAAATGTTTTTAAGTGGTTTGTATGGTGGAGTAGAAAGAAAACAGTTATAAGTTCAAATCCCAACATAGCCACTTATGAACTTGTTATGTAACCTCTTTAGCTTCCTATTTTTCTTCTGTAAAATTGGGATAATAATAGTACCTATTCATAATAATTTTGAAATAATGTATATAAAATAGCAAGTATAATTCCTGGCACATGATAAATACTCAATGAATGTTGACTATTTATATTAAAACAATACCTTATGTAAAATAGATTCTTGTAAACAGTTGAGTGAATGGGCAAATGAATGACTTTGCTATCACAGAACTTCAGGAACATTTTACCATTTTTTTTTTTAGCTTTTATTTATCATTTTACCATTTAAGATAATTTTATTTAGTCCTTTTTTCATAGATCTGAATCACTTTTTCTGTGAGTATGTATCCTCTTTCTTAGCCTTAGTCCTTTGGTGCCATGCAGAGAAGTCATGGAATATAGTTTCTGAGGCCAGGCTTCACTGCCCACTTGTCAAGAGATAATCCTTCCTTTATCTGGGAACAAAGTGGACATAAAGCTTATGTATACAAGATTTGGGATGTTTCCTAATCTAAAAGAGAAAATAAAAACGTTAAACATGGGAGTAACAAGAACATGAGATGTTCCTCATATTTCTTCACATCGTGCCCTGTATCATAAAATATTTGTGTTGGAAGAAAGTGGGACACACATTTCATTGTCTCAAATGAAACCAGAGACATTTCACTTGGATATTGTCACTAATAATCATGTTTAGTATGAAATAGGGGGGTAGGTCACCTCATCTCTAAGGAAGCAATAACTATGGACAAAACTTTCTTTGCCCTCCTCTTTTAAAATTAGATGGGGGTGGTGGTTCTTCACTCTTGGGGAATTTAAAACAATTAAAGGAAAAGACAAAAATGGGTTGAGTAAACAGTGTGTGTAATATTTGATTACTTCTTAGTATTGTAGTGAATAGGAAATAAAGAAGACTGTACTGAAAAGCTATTCTGACTGGTACCTATTTCTGGGAGTTCTGGATCTTTTCTGTATTGCTTTATACAAACACCTGATTAATTAACTTCTGTTCTATTAGAAAGCAGGTCTCTGTGATCAGTGGCCAACTGATTCCCCAAGATATTGTTTCACTTACAATGATTTAATTTTATATTCCTTCTAACTTTCTTTCTTATATACATTTGCTTGTTATTGTTTTTATTGTTTACTTAAAAAGTCATGTCTGACTCTTTGCCACCCTATGGACTATAGCCTGCCAGGCTGCTCTGTTCGTGGGATTTCCCAGGCATGAATACTGGAGTGGGTTGCCATTTTCTTCTCCAGGGAATCTTCCCAACCCAGGGATGCAACCCATGTCTCCTGCATTGGCAATTGGATTCTTTACTACTGAAGTCACTAGGTAAGCCCATATATATGTTCAATAGTTGCTTTTTTCAATATATTATTTCTATATTTAAAAAAAGCCTTTACATTTAATTTCTAATTAAACTGAATGGCATCAGCAAAAATCAGTGTAGCATCAAGGAGAGTTAGTTGCCTGTTAAGAAATTTCTCTTATGATTCATTCATACTGGTTTAGGTTAGGCTGTCCTTGAAAGAGAAGAAACTTGATGATGTATTAGGTTGTATGATAAGCAAATGCTTATAGATAGTTGTTTTTGACTGATAAGAATGGCATTTTCACTCAATTCAACCTAATTCATCTGAGGTAGATTTCTGCTTCAGGACAGAACCATTTCAAAAGGTTCATAGATATTGAAATAAAAGACAGCTTTCACAAGTTGTAATGGCCACCATAATTGCCATGGCACTCTCTGACTAGAGTGAGTGGTCCACACTGTAGGTGGATCTACACAAGAAGTCAAATGGTAAGCCAGTCCTTATCAAACCTACATTCTATATTCACTCTATATCCAAAGAATGTATATATCTCTTTTGAACACAAAAAATTTTTGTAAGTCTATTATAATATGTACAACCATAAAACTAAGTATAAACCCTTTAGATATCCAAGACTTATGTAACAATAAAACAAAAACTGCAAATCAAATACAAACAAAAATGCAAAACCAATGCAATTTAAATGACTATGTTGATTTCATATGACAGTCTTTTTTTCTTCCATCTGAGTTACAGATGGCATTATTAATACTGATTTCAATAATGGAGAGTCTTTCAAGTCTTCATGGGTAGCTATCCGTAGGCATGTGATGATTCAGTTTTCTCCACAATCATCTGTACTATGAAACCTCTATTCCTACAGTGTACACTAACGCCGTTTGGCCATCCCTTGGCCTTGATGTGTCTTTAAAGCATTACAACCACCTCTGCTCTTTTGGACAGAGATCAAGCATTTTACAATTAAAAATATCTTTCAGTATTAAAAAGTATTCTGGTGACAGAACTACCCCAAATACTAATAGAAATGCTCCTTTATTTCTATTCACCCTTATAGGGGCTCAAAGGATAGCTCTTTGGGGATCCAGATTTAGGTAGGGATCTTCTGTTAGATTCCATACCTTGTCAGGATCCCTATGCCTTATCTGTGATATTTTGCTTGTCTCAGTATCAGTTCAGTTCAGTTCAGTCACTCAGTTGTGTCCGACTCTTTGCGACCCAATGAACCGCAGCCTGCCAGACCTTCCTGTCCATCACCTACTCCCAGAGTCCACCCAAACCGATGTGCATTGAGTCAGTAATGCCATCCAGCCATCTCATCCTCTGTTGGCCCCTTCTCCTCCTGCCTTCAGTCTTTCCCAGCATCAGGGTCTTTTCAAATGAGTCAGCTCTTTGCATTAGGTGGCCAAAGTATTGGAGCTTCAGCTTCAACATCAGTCCTTCCAATGAACACCCAGAACTGATCTCCTTTAGGATAAACTGGTTGGATCTCCTTGCAGTCCAAGGGACTCTCAAAGGTCTTCTCCAACACCACAGTTCAAAAGCATCAATTCTTTGGTGCTCAGCCCTCTTTATAGTCCAACTCTCACATCCATACGTGACCACTGGAAAAACCATAGCCTTGACTAGATGGACCTTTGTTGACAAAGTGATGTCTCTGCTTTTTAATATGCTGTTTAGGTTGGTCATAACTTTCCTTCCAAGGAGTAAGCATCTTTTAATTTCATGGCTGCAATCACCATCTGCAGTGATTTTGGAGCCCAGAAAAATAGAGTCAGCCACTGTTTCCACTGTTTCCCCATCTATTTGCCATGAAGTGATGGGACTGGTTGCCATGATCTTAGTTTTCTGAATGTGGAGCTTTAAGCCAACTTTTTCACTCTCCTCTTTCACTTTCATCAAGAGGCTCTTTAGTAGTTCTTCCCTTTCTGACAAAAGGGTGGTGTCATCTGCATATCTGAGGTTCTTGATATTTCTCCCAGCAATCTTGATTCCAGCTTGTGCTTCATCCAAGCCCAGCATTTCTCATGATGTACTCTGCATATAAGTTAAATAAAGAGGGTGACAATATACAGCCTTGATGTACTCCTTTCCCTATTTGGAACCAGTCTGTTGTTCCATGTCCAGTTCTAACTGTTGCTTCCTGACCTGCATACAGGTTTCTCAAGAGGCTGGTCAGGTGGTCTGGTATTCCCATCTCTTTCAGAATTTTCCACAGTTTATTGTGATCCACACAGTCAAAGGCTTGGGCATAGCCAATAAAGCAGAAATAGATGTTTTTCTGGAACTCTTGCTTTTTCGATGATCCAGTGGATGTTTGCAACTTGATATCTGGTTCCTCTGCCTTTTCTAAAACCAGCTTGAACATCTGAAAGTTCACAGTTCATGTATTGTTGAAGCCTGGCTTGGAGAATCGAGCATTACTTTACTAGCGTTTGAGATGAGTGCAATTGTGTGGTAGTTTGAGCATTCTTTGGCATTGCCTTTCTTTGGGATTGGAATGAAAACAGACCTTTTCCAGTCCTGTGGCCACTGCTGAGTTTTCCAAATTTGCTGGCATATTGAGTGCAGCACTTTCACAGCATCATCTTTCAGGATTTGAAATAGCTCAACTGAATTCCATCACCTCCACTAGCTTTGTTCCTAGTGATGCTTCCTAAGGCCCACTTGACTTCACATTCCAGGATGTCTGGCTCTAGGTGAGTGATCACACCATCATGATTATCTGGGTCGTGAAGATCTTTTTTGTACAGTTCTTCTGTGTATTCTTGCCACCTCTTCTTAATATCTTCTGCTTCTGTTAGGTCTCTACCATTTCTGTCCTTTATTGAGTCCAGGTTTGCATGAAATGTTCCCTTGGTATCTCTAATTTTCTTGAAGAGATCTCTAGTCTTTCCCATTCTGTTGTTTTCCTCTGTTTCTTTGCATTGATTGCTGAAGAATGCTTTCTTATCTCTCCTTGCTATTCTTTGGAACTCTGCGTTAAAATAGGTATATCTTTCATTTTCTCCTTTGCTTTTCGCTTCCCTTCTTTTCACAGCTATTTGTAAGGCCTCCTCAGACAGCCATTTTGCTTTTTTGCATTTCTTTTTTTGGGGATGGTCTTGATTCCTGTCTCCTGTACAATGTCACAAACCTCCGTACATAGTTCATCAGGCACTCTATCAGATCTAGTCCCTTAAATCTATTTCTCACTTCCACTTTCTATTTCCACTTCCTGTATAGTCATAAGGGATTTTATTTATGTCATACCTGAATGGTCTAGTGGTTTTCCCCATTTCAATTTCAGTCTGAATTTGGCAGTAAGGAGCTCATGATCTGAGCCACAGTCAGCTCCTGGTCTTGTTTTTGCTAACTGTATAGAGCTTCTCCATCTTTGGCTGCAGAGAATATAATCAATCTGATTTCTGTGTTGACCGTTTGGTGATGTCAATGTGTAGAGTCTTCTCTTGTGTTGTTGGAAGAGGGTGTTTGCTACGACCAGTGGGTTCTCTTGGCAGAACTCTATTAGCCTTTGCCCTGCTTCATTCTGTACTCCAAGGTCAAATCTGCCTGTTACTCCAGGTGTTTCTTGACTTCCTACTTTTGCATTCCAGTCCCCTGTAATGAAAGGACATCTTTTTTTTGGTGTTAGTTCTAGAAGGTCTTGTAGGTCTTCATAGAACATTCAGCTTCAGCTTCTTCAGTGTTACTGGTCAGGGCATAGACTTGGATTACTGTCATATTGAATGGTTTGCCTTGGAAATGAACAGAGATCATTCTGTCATTTTTGAGATTACATCCAGTATAGAGGACAGTTTAGAGTGTCTAGTAAGTAAAATGGCTAGCCAAAGAAGTTTTTAGTTGCTATTATTTTAATAATAAATAAATATCTCTCTTAAGTTCCCATAAGTAATTTAAATCTTGTCTTAGTTGAGAATATATCCCTCTGCTTTTCCTTTGTGTAGTCATTTTTCCTGTCAAATATTAGATTAGAAAAAAAAATACTAAATTTCCATCTAATCATTCTGTCTCATAATTTCTGACCAAGGATGATGAACTTCAGTATTTATGAATGTTAAAAAGATAAATAGTGACTCAGGAATTAAGTAACTGTGCAGATCTTTTAATATCAATTGAGAAATCAACATTGCCAGCCTATCACTTTATTATTTAAGAAGCACAAACAGCACCAAGCAAATCTTTTTTTAAAAAAGATGTCTAATTGTATCAAAGATCCCCCTGTAAATAGGTCTTTCATTAAAGAAAAAATATTAATTAATTGATTTTTTGATACAAAATCAATTAAAATCATTCTTTTGATTTATAGTTAGTGAATAGATAAAGGACTCTGGTCTAAATATCATCTGTTTCTTATGATATAAAGCAAGAAAAAGATTAATACTTTTAAGAGGTGATGTTTGGCTCTCTGAGAGGTCTCCAGAATTAGCTTACTTTACATTAACTATTTAATAAATTACTGATTAATTACTGATGAAATTAAGGCATTCCAAGGTGATTTTAAGAAGCAGCATCCTAGGATGTAACTGATATAAAATTAGTCACTTTTGAAATTTGTATTATATTATTATGCTCTAGTAGTAGACTTTTAGTGACTGAAATATAGGAGACAGAGAACAATAAGAGAGAATGAAGTGTGTTTTTTTTTAACTCATTTGTGAGTGTATTCAATAGACATTAATTGAATTTTTAGCCCTTGAACTGTCTTCCAGGGAAGCAAACAACTCAGTGGCCTTGCATACATTATTTCTTCCTCCAAGAATGTATTTCTACCAGTTCTCCATGTGGAAAACTACTTATTCTTCCAGATTCAGTTCAAAAGAAATTCCCTGTACACAGATAATTAGTTGGTCATGCCTCTGTGCTTCAATTTTATTCCTTGAATGACTCTGTTTTTATATTATCCATGCTCATCCTTTGGGTGCTTGTGTTTTCAACCCCTTGATTATTTTCTGTACTCCATTTAGAAAAAAAGAAGTTAAGAAGAGTAAAGAAAAAAATTTTAAATATCCTTTTAAAAAAGCTAAGAATGATTAAGTAGTATGCATCATTAAGGGCTTCCAATGTGGCTCAGTGGTAAAGAATCTGCCTCCAATGCAGGAACACAGGTTTTGATCTCAGGGTTTGAAAGGTCCCATGGAGAAGGCAAATCATTCCAGTATTGTTGCCTGGAAAATCACATGGGAGAGGAGCCTGGCAGGCTACAGTCCATGGAGTTGCAGAGTCAGACATGACTTAGCAACTAAACAGCAACAACAATTGTTGAGTCAATTTTTAATTGTCAATCAGTACAGATATTAATGTAATTGCCATTGTGGTGAAAATAACTTATGAAAAAAAAATACCCTTATCCTTGTCCTTCAGTTACATATCACATTATTATATGTGTTATTCTTTCCCCTAGATTTGCAGGATAGCTCAAATTGTGTCAAGAAAGTCCAAGGAATTAAACAAATGTGATAAAAACTGTGATGGCATACCATTAGAATGGTTAAAATTAAACAAAGAACAATAACAAAAATACAAAAAAACCGACCATACCAAATGTTGACAAGTTTATAAAGCAACAAAACTAGCATGCTAATGGGAATTTGAAATGGTTGAGCTACTTTTGAAAATTGATAGAAGATTTTCAAGTTAAACATACACCTACTATATGACCCATCCATTCCATTCTTAGCTATTTACACACAAGAAATGAGGACATATGCTCACACAAAAACTTGTATATGAATGTTTATAGCAGCTTTATTTGTAATAGCCCCAGTCTAGAGAAAATCTAAACATTCATCATTGAGTAAATTAAGAAATGTGTGATTTATCCACATGATTTGCCTTGGAAATGAACAGATCATTTGTTTTTGAGATTGTGCCCAAGAACTGCATTTTGGCCTCTTTTGCTGACTATGAGGACTACTCCGTTTCTTCAAAGGGATTCTTGCTCATAGTAGTAGATATAATGGTCATCTGAGTTAAATTTGCCCATTCCAGTCCATTTTAGTTCACTGATTCCTAAAATGTCGATGTTCACTCTTGCCATCTCCTGTTTGACCACTTCCAATTTACCTTGATTCGTGGACCTAACATTCCAAGTTCCTATGCAATATTGTTCTTTACAGCATTGGACTTTGCTTCTCTCACCAGTCACATCCATAACTGGGTATTGTTGTTCCTTTGACTCTGTCTCTTCATTCTTTCTGGAGTTATTTCTCCACTCTTCTCCAGTAGCATATTGGGCACCCACCAACCTGGGTCTTCATCTTTCAGTGTCCTGTCTTTTTGCCTTTTCATACTGTTCATGGGGTTCTCAAAGCAAGAATACTGAAGTGGATTGCCATTCTCTTCTCCAGTGGACCACATTTTGTCAGAACTCTCCACCATGACCCGTCCAATTTGGGTGACCCTACACAGCATGGCTCACAGTTTCATTGACTAAGACAAGGCTGTGGTCCATGTCATCAGTTTGATTAGTTTTCTGTGATTGTGGTTTTCATTCTGTCTGCCCTCTGATGGATAAGGATAAGAGGCTTATGGAAGCTTCCTGATGGGAGAGACTGACCGTGGGGGTATGGTATGGACCTAACAAAAGCAGAAGATATTAAGAAGAGGTGGTAAGAATACACAAAAGAACTGTACAAAAAAGATCCTCACTATCTGGATAACCACAGTGGTGTAGTCACTCACCTAGAGCCAGACATCCTGGAATGCAAAGTCAGGTGGGCCTTAGGAATCATCACTATGAACAAAGCTAGTGGAGGTGATGGAGTTCCTGTTGAGTTATTTCAAATCCTAAAAGATGATGCTATGAAAGTGCTGCACTCAATATGCCAGCAAATTTGGAAAACTCAGCAGTGGCCACAGGACTGGAAAAGGTCAGTTTTCATTTCAATCCCTAAGAAAGGCAATGCAAAAGAATGCTCAAACTACCACACAATTGCACTCATCTCACACACTAGCAAAGTAATGCTCAAAATTCTCCAAGCCAGGCTTCAACCGTACCATGAACTTCCAGATTTTCAAGCTGGATTTAGAAAAGTTAGAGGAACCAGAGATCAAGTTGCCAACATCCCTTGGATCACAGTAAAAGCAAGAGAATTCCAGAAAAACATCTACTTCTGCTTTATTGGCTATGCCAAAGACTTTGACTGTGTGGATCACAACAAATGGTGGAAAGTTCTTAAAGAGATGGGAATACCAGACCAGCTTACCTGCATCCTGAGAAATCTGTATGCAGGTCAAGAAGCAACAGTTAAAACTGGACATGGAACAACAGACTGATCCCAAATTGGAAAAGGTGTACATCAAGGCTCTATATTGTCACCCTTATTATTTAACTTATATGCAGAGTACATCTTGCAAAATGCCAGGCAGGATGAAGCACAAGCTGGGATCAAGATTGCCAGGAGAAATATCGATAACCTCAGATATGCAGAACACCACCCTTATAGCAGAAAGTGAAGAACTAAAGAGCCCCTTGATGAAAATGAAAGAGGAGAGTGAAAAAGTTGGCTTAAAACTCAACATTCAGAAAACAAAGATCATGGCATCTAGTCCCATCACTTCATGGCAAATAGTTGGGGAAACAATGGAAACAGTGACAAGACTTTATTTTGGGGGGGCTCCAGAATCACTGCAGATGGTGACTGCAGCCATGAAATTAAAAGACACTTGCTCCTTGGAAGAAAAGTTATGACCAACCTAGACAGCATACTGAAAAGCAGAGACATTACTTTGCCAACAAAGGTCCGTCTAGTCAAAGCTATGGTTTTTCTAGTAGTCATGTATGAATGTGAAATTTGGACTATAAAGAAAACTGAGCCCCAAAGAATTGATGCCTTTGAAATGTGGTGTTGGAGAAGACTCTTGAGAGCCCCGTGGATTGCAAGGAGATTCAACCAGTCCATCCTAAAGGAAATCAGTCTTGAATATTCATTGGAAGGACTGATGTTGAAGCTGAAACTCCAATACTTTGGCCACCTGATGCAAAGAACTGACAGGTTGGAAAAGACCCTCATGCTGGGAAAGATTGAACGCGGGAGGAGAAGGGAACCACAGAGGATGAGACGGTTGGATGGCATCGCCGACTTGATGGAGATGAGTTTGAGCAAGCTTGGGAATTGGTGATGGACAGGGAAGCCTGGTGTGCTGCAGTCCATGGGGTCACAAAGAGTCGGACATGACTGAGCGACTGAACTGAACTGATTGCTATCCACATAATGCAATATGTTGTTTTTGTTGTTTAGTTGCGAAGTTGTTTCCAACTCTTTTATGACCCCATCAATTATAGCCTCCAGGCTCCTTTGTCCATAGGATTTATTAGGAAAGAATACTGCAGTGGGCTGCCATATCCTTCTCCAGGGGATCTTCTTCACTCAGGGATGGAACTTGCGTCTCCTGCTTGGCAGGTGGATTCTTTACCACTGAGCCACCAAGGAAGCCACACAATGCAATATACTCATCAATAGAAAGGAATAAACACTGATACATAAAATAATGTGGACTAATCTTAAAATTATGCAGAGTGAGAGAATCCATGGCAAAAAGAGTACCATATACTGTGTGACTCCATTTATGCAGAATTCTAGAAGATGAAAATTAATCAATAGTGACTAAAAACAAATTGGGGCTCACATGAGCAAAAGGGTAGAGGAAGGAAAGAAATACAGAGGAAACTTCTTGGAATTATGGACAGTATCATTCTGATTGTGATGATGATTTTATGTGTATATACATACGTCAAAACTGATCACATTGTACACTTTATGGGGTTTATTGTACTTCATCTATACTTCAGTTAAGTTAAACGGAAAAAATAATTAGGAAATAGCAGTATGGTGTAATAGAATTGAATACTACAGTCTTAGCTCAGGCTCTGTTAAACTTCTGAAAAAATATTTACCTCCTTAGGATTGGCTTTTCTCATTTATAACAAGAAAGGGTGGGGTTTATGGTAATCTACAACTGTAGTTTTATAAGAGAAGACCAGAATTAAATGTACTGCCTTATTTTATGATAGCAAAATGACTAGTCATTCTGTTTATTGATTAGACTCAATTTTAAAAACCTAAACCTCTGGCATTTCTGGAAATATTAAATATTTAGAAATATTAAAGAAATTCATCAAACTACATCTCCCTCCCTCATTGCTCTCTTCTATGAGATCTAATATTTATGCTGACCCTCAAGACTATCTATTAGCTCAATTTAATTCAAATGGGTGCCAAATTTCATTTATGATGTCCTTTCAGTTCAGTTCAGTCACTCAGTTGTGTTCAACTCTTTGTGACTCCATGAACCGCAGCACATCAGGCCTCCCTGTCCATCACCAACTCCCAGAGTTTACCCAAACTCATGTCCATTGAGTTGGTGATGCCATCTAACCATCTCATCCTCTGTCGCCCCCTTCTCTTCCTGCCCTCTATCTTTCCCAGCATCAGGGTCTTTTCAAATGAGTCACCTCTTTGCATCAGGTGGCCAAAGTACTGGAGTTTCAGCTTTAACATCAGTCCTTCCAATGAACACCCAGGACCGATTTCCCTTAGGATGGACTTGTTGGATCTCCTTGCAGTCCAAGGGACTCTCAAGAGTCTTCTCCAACACCACAGTTCAAAAGCATCAATTCTTCGGTGCTCAGCCCTTTTTGTAATCCAACTCTCACATCCATACATGACCACTGGAAAAACCATAGCCATGACCAGACAGACCTTTGTTGGCAAAGTAATGTCTCTGCTTTTTAATATGCTGTCTAGGTTGGTCATAACTTTCCTTCCAAGGAGTAAGCGTCTTTTAATTTCATGGCTGCAATCACCATTTGCAGTGATTTTGGAGCCCCCAAAAATAAAGTCACCCACTGTTTCCACTGTTTCCCCATCTATTTGCCATGAAGTGATGGGACAGGATGCCATGATCTTAGTTTTCTGAATGTTGAGCTTTAAGCCAACTTTTTCACTCTCCTCTTTCACTTTCATCAAGAGGCTCTTTAGTAGTTCTTCCCTTTCTGACATAAGGGTGGTGTTATCTGCATATCTGAGGTTAGAAATTCTATATAAAATGCATTTGAGGACTTACTTCTGAATGTTTACAACTATCAGTTTTTTTAGGGAGGCATGGCTAGAATCACCCAGATTTGAAAATATATACTATTGAGTACATAAGATACTAAACCTGGTTATTTATTTATTTATTTTTGTATTAGTAGTTTGATTTATTTGGGCGTAGTGACAGGTAGTAATTTATCATAGTCTCTTCTTTTCTCCTTTTGTAGCAAAATATTCATCAGATATTATCCAGTGACCTAAATCTGCCAAATGAACATCTTACATTTGGTTTTGGGTAAAGTATCTCTGAAACTTTAAATCTTCATTTGTGAGGTTTTTTTGTCATTGTTTAACATGTATAGCTATTTGACTGAATCATAGAATCTGAGAACTGAAAGAAACCTTACAGATGATTTAACTATAAGTTTCATTTTAGGATGAGGATGCTAACATTTAGGTATATATACTACTTGCATAGGAACACACATAAAGTTTGGAAGACCTGAGATTTGAACTAAGATTTCCAGTCCTGGTAGGTCACCCTTTCTTGTGACCTGAAACAGTTGAAACACAGTTGATGCTCAATAAATATTAATATCTGCTAACTGAATGAATGTATCATTGTGGCAAAATGCTTTTACCCCACAGGCTATCCTTGTAAGATAATGAATGTAAGGGAAAGAGAACAAAACTAAGAATCAGGAGGTTTCAATTTGAGGTCAAACCTGATGACTTTCAATGTTATTTTACCTAAGTTCCTATTTCTAAAATGAAGTATCAATAGTTGGCCTATATAATCCAAAATTCTTTCATTTTCAAAATGTATACTATTGAAACTTACATATTAATGATTGGATTTTTACTTAGTGTGTTAATTGCAAATAGTTTTAATGGTTTGTGTAAACTTTGAAATCTGTGTTTATTTGGCTCATCTACACCGTCATATTTTTGCCCAAAACATTGAGATTTATCTCAGACTTTATGAAAAGCACTCTCAATAGTTGAGAAAATGTTTGTATTTAAGATGCTGACTAGAGTCATTTTAATATAAGATTATATTTCTAGTATTTCAAAAACATGCTGCTCAGTTAGTTTTAAAATTTGGGCCTACAAAGATCAGAACTCTGAGTATGTGGAGGTATGAAATGCTTTCCTCTCAATCTTCCCCTTATTTCTAACTCCATCCTCTGATTTGCCTGAGATCCAAGGTCAGACTCTTATTGACATTTGTGACCCTTATAAAGGATGGAAAGTGGCTCCATAAGAGTCCATAAAGAAAACCAGAGTGAGGTATTTTTTGGTCTCCAAAATCACTGCAGATGGTGATTGCAGCCATGAAATTAAAAGATGCTTACTCCTTGGAAGGAAAGTTATGACCAACCTAGACAGCATATTAAAAAGCAGAGACATTACTTTGCCAACAAAGGTCCGTCTGGTCAAGGCTATGATTTTTCCAGTAGTCATGTGTGGATGTGAGAGTTGGACTGTGAAGAAAGCTGAGTGCTGAAAAATTGATGCTTTTGAACTATGGTGTTGGAGAAGACTCTTGAGAGTCCCTTGGACTGCAAGGAGATCCAACCAGTCCATCCTAAAGGAGATCAGTCCTGGGTGTTCATTGGAAGGACTGATGCTGAAGCTGAAACTCCAGTACTTTGGCCACCTCATGTGAAGAGTTGGCCCATTGGAAAAGACCCTGATGCTGGGAGGGATTGGGGGCAGGAGGAGAAAGGGACGACAGAGGATGAGATGGCTGGATGGCATCACCGACTCGATGGGCATGAGTTTGAGTAAGCTCCGGGAGTTGGTGGTGGACAGGGAGGCCTGGCGTTCTGCGATTCATAGGGTCGCAAAGAGTCGGACACAACTGAGCAACTGAACTGAAAAGACAGACGTGAGAATAAAATTTATTGCTGCTCAGATTCTTGTGGGTGCTTATGATATTGAGAAAGAGATGATAAACTTGAAGGCACTTTGTCACCATAAGCCCACATTTGTGGAATTTCTTCTGCCTTCATATGTGAAGAGATGAAAAGTGGAAATCACTTCTCTCCAGGTGAGGACTCTAGGTGAAGCCTGGGTTAACATCAATGTACTCAAGACCAGAATAGAGTTGCAGCTGGTGTTTATCTCAGGAACTTGGAGGCAGGATGGTGTCACAGGCACCAGATGTTGAGAAAGTAGACACCTCAAAGGATGTCAAAGGTCATTACCACCCATGTGCTCCTTGCCAAACAGAATTAGCTAAGGGGAGTGTTAAGAGCCAGAGAATAAATCCAGGAGAGATAGGAGGCTGTGCAAATGCTATGTGAAATATTCTCCATTCACTTTAGAACATCCAATGACACCGGAAAGGATGGAAGACCTGACATTTGGCAAGATGAGACTATTAATCTAGTGGCATTGGGAAAAAAGCACTAAAGTGGTTATGCCTAAGATCGCAAGCAAATGGTACCTGGGGAATCATTTGAGTTAAAATGTATTTTATAAATACCACTAATGCTGAAGAAACTGAAGTTGAATGGTTCTATGAAGACCTACAAGACCTTATAGAACTAACACCAGAAAAAGATGTCCTTTTCATCACAGGGGACTAAAATGCAAAAGTAGGAAGTCAAGAGATACCTGGAGTAACAGGCAAGTTTGGCCTTGGAGTAGAAAATGAGGCAGGGCAACGGCTAACAGATTTTTGCCAAGAGAATGTACTGGTTATAGCAAACACCCTCTTCCAACAACACAAGAGATGACTCTACACATGGACATTGCCAGATGGTCAATAAAATCAGATTGATTATATTCTTTGCAGCCAAGGATGGAGAAGCTCTATACAGTCAACAAAAAAGATCTGACTGTGGCTCTGATCATGAACTCCTTATTGCAAAATTCAGACTTAAATTGAAGAAAGTAGGGAAAACCACTAGATCATTCAAGTATGACCTAAATCAAATTACTTACAATTATACAGTGGACGTGGCAGATTCAAAGGATTAGATCTGATAGATAGACTGCCTGAAGAACTATGGATGGAGGTGTGTAACACTGTATAGGAGGCAGTGATCAAGACCATCCCCAAGAAGAAGAAAAGAAAAAAGGCAAAATGGTTGTCTGAGGAGGCCTTACAGATAACTGAGAAAAGAAGAGAAGTGAAAGGCAAAAGAGAAATGGAAAGATATATCCATCTGAATGCAGAGTTCCAAAGAATAGCAAGGAGAAAAAAGAAAGCATTCTCCAGCGATCAATGCAAAAGAATAGAGGAAAACAATAGAATGGGAAAGACTAGGGATCTCTTCAAGAAAATTAAAGATACCAACAGAACATTTCATGCAACGATGGGTATAATAAAGGAAAGAAAGAGTATGGATCTAACAGAAGCACAAGATATTAAGAAGAGGTGGCAACAATACACAGAATTATATTAAAAGATCTTAATGACCCAGATAATCAAATTAAAGATACCAATGGAACATTTCATGCAAAGATGGCCTCAATAAAGGACAGAAATGGTAGAGACCTAACAGAAGCAGAAGATATTAAGAAGAGGTGGCAAGAATACACAGAAGAACTGTACAGAAAAGATCATCACGACCCAGATAATCACTCACTTAGAGCCAGGCATCCTGGAGTGTGAAGTCAAGTGGGCCTTAGGAAGCAGCACTATGAACAAAACTAGTGGAGGTGATGGAATTCCAGTTGAGCTATTTCAAATCCTGAAAGATGATGCTGTGAAAGTGCTGCACTCAATATGTCAGCAAATTTGGAAAACTTAGCAGTGTCCACAGGACTGGAAAAGGTCAGTTTTCATTCCAACCCCTAAGAAAGGCAATGCCAAAGAATGCTCAAACTACCACACAATTGCACTCATCTCACACGCTAGTAAAGTAATGCTCAAAATTCTCCAAGCCAGGCTTCAGCAATACATGAACCGTGAACTTCCAGATGTCCAAGCTAGTTTTAGAAAAGGCAGAGGAACCAGAGATCAAATTGCCAACATCTGCTGGATCATCGAAAAAGCAAAAGTTCCAGAAAAACATCTATTTCTGCTTTATTGGCTATGCCCAAGCCTTTGACTGTGTGGATCACAATAAACTGTGGAAAATTCTGAAAGAGATAGGCATACCAGATCTCCTGACCAGCCTCTTGAGAAACCTGTATGCAGGTCAGAAAGCAACTGGACATGGAACAACAGACTGGTTCCAAATAGGAAAAGAAGTGCATCAAGGCTGTATATTGTCACCCTGCTTATTTAACTTATATGCAGAGTACATCATGAGAAATTGTGGGCTGGAGGAAGCACAAGCTGGAATCAAAAGTGCTTGAAGAAATATCAATAACCTCAGATATGCAGATGACACCACCCTTATTGCAGAAAGTGAAGAAGAACTAAAGAGCCTCTTGATGAAGGTGAAAGAGGAGAGTGAAAACCTGGCTTATAACTCAACATTCAAAAAATGAAGATCATGGCATCCAGTCCCATCACCTCATGGCAAATAGTTGGAGAAACAATGGAAACAGTGACAGACTTTATTTTCCTGGGCTCCAGAATCACTGTTGATGGTGACTGCAGCCATGAAATTACAAGATGTTTGCTCCTTGGAAGAAAAGCTATGACAAACCTATGTGTGCATTAAAAAGCAGAGACATTACTTTGCTAACAACGGTCCATGTAGTCAAAGCTATGGTTTTTCTAGTAGTCAAGTATGGATATGAGAGTTGGACCATAAAGAAAGCTGAGTGCAGAATTAATATGTTGTACTGTGGTGTTGGAGAAGACTCTTGAGAGCCTCTTGGACTACAAGGAGATCCAACCAGTCAGTCCTAAAGGAAATAACCCTGAATATTCATTGGAAGGAATGATGCTGAAGCTGAAACTCCAATACTTTGGCCCCCTGATGCGAAGAACTGATTCATTTTAAAGACCCTGATGCTGGAAAAGATTGAAGGCAGGAGGAGAAGGGGACCACAGAGGATGAAGTGGTTTGATACCATCAACTCGATAGACATGAGTTTGAGCAAGACCTGTGAATTGGTGATGGGCAGGGAAGCCTGGCGTGCTGCAGTTCATGGGTCACAAAGAGTTGGACACAACTGAGCAACTGAACTGATATTTTATGAAATAATTTTTAAACATCCTACTAATTTAGTTAAGATTATGGTTTATATAGAAAAGCCTATTACTAACCAAAACTGCTTGAGCAGTTTCTTTCATATTACAAATGCAATAGAATATTTTACAGTCTGTAGTTTTGGTCCGCAGTTGAAAAGCTGGCGTGCCAAGTTAATCAAAGGGTCTCATATTAGTTGCTCCTAACAGTTAGGGCTGTTGACGGCCCACATCCTGTGTTTTATACATGTAGTTCAAAGGTACCCTTTATGGTATCTTTGTTACATTTATTCCTGTTTGTTTTGATTTTCTTCATTTGGTTTAGCAAACTTCAGTTCCCTGGTTATCCTGCAACTCTCTCTCTTCAACAAATCAATGCTTTTACCCAAACATTGCATCTGTGCTATGGATAAGTTTGATTTGTGTTGCTCTCTTGTCATTTAACCGCTTAACAGCATGGTTTCTTTGTGCTGGATTGGGACTTTGAGGGATTTCAATTTAGTTACACTCATTTGGAGGTCCTGAAAAATTAATACAGTGCTCATTCAGTGTTCTCTTTAGGGCTCTTTCCTTCATTTGTGTTAGAAGGTAGGATGAGTTTGAGGAAGAAGAAGAAAGAGTAAGGAAGCCAGTTCTCTTTTAATCTCCATTTAAGTTTTTAAGAAAAAACACCAAAGAAAATAATTCCACATCTTAATCAAAGTTAACAGTCAGTTCATGGTAAAAAGAAAAAATTGATTTGTTAAAAAATTTAAGAGTAAGAAATTTTTGATTCTAACTTTTTTTGCTAACTAGACTTGGCAAATATTTATTGAGAACTTACTCTGTGCCAGACTTTTCAGGTATAAAAAGGAAATAAAATCAGGGAACATTCCTTGAGGTAATTAGTATTTAGTTTCACTTTATAGATGAAGAAACAGGTGAAATTAAATGTAGGTAATAAATAGCAGAATCAGGGTACAATTCAGGCCTACCCATTATGGCTTTAATGTGCCTAGATCAGTATTTTCCAAATTGTAATCTATGCATAAATCACCTGAGGGTCTTGCTAAACTGTAGGTTCTAGTACAGCAGGTTTGTGGGTGTAGCCTGGGATTCTGCTTTTCTAAAAGCCTCCCGGGGATGCTGATGCTGCTGGTTCACAAACTATGGTTTGAGTGCCAAAGCCTCAAACCCTTCTCATTTGGGGTCCTTCTGTATTAAAGAGTGAAGATAGAACAATTAATACACTTATCAGTTTGCATATTTAGTATTTTGTTTTCTGGAAAATCTTACGTTGTTTTATTGATGATCCTAGGTAGTGGTTATGTATACACTTGTTCTTGACTGATCCAGCAAATACACAATATACTCTTGAGAATGTGATCTGAGAGAGATTTAATTTACTAGGAAGAAAATTACTCAGGGCTTTTTTAGTGACTTAATTTTTTGAAATAATAGATTGAAAACACATCCAAATTAGATAATGTAGAGTAATTATGGCAAAGGAAGTTTGGGTAAATCTTGGATAAAATCACTTCTTAAATCAGTTGTGTGGAAGAGAATTTAATTGAAGAGAGTGAACAACCCCCACCTTTCTCTCTTCTTTGTTAGACTTTAAATAAACAATGGACAATACCAGCTGTAATCTAATTGGAGTCAGTTGTCCCCAGGTGTTTAGAGAGGCTGCTCAGTCAAAATTTTCCAAATCAAGTTTGGCATGAATAAGCCTTTCCAAGGGTGTTAGGATTGAAGTATGTGTATATTTCTTTTCAGTACTCGTAAATTAGTGAAGTCTTGTTTTTGTGATTAAATGAACTAATAAAACTATTTTAAATTTAGTTTAGTGATAGTCAAGATAAGATTTCACTGATAGTAGAAGTTATAGGAGGCAGTCCATTTACAAGAGAGAGAGAGAATATTCTAAATTTTAGAATAAATAGTAGTGCTAGAAGGACTCTTAGAGATGAGGATGTATTGTTTTTCTAAGCTTTATTTCCCAATGTCAGGTGAAGACACTGAGTCCCAAAGAGGTTTAATGACTTGCTTAAGGTCAATCAGCTTATTGGCAGCAACACTTTTACTAAAAGTTTGGTCATTGGTTACAAAGTTAACTGCTGCAAGGCTCAGGTAGAAAGCATAATTTAGCATTGAAAATTATAAAAGGGGGTGAATAAGGAAATATGGCAAACAGCATAGGTCAAACAGTCATTGCCACAGAGATCTAGCTGATTATTTTCCTATGAAAATGGGAGTTCATTACAGCCAGATTATTTTATTTTTAAATAAAAGTTGGTAGTCAAGAAATTTTACTGAAAATACTTCAATTTTTAAAATGCTGACCTCAAAGAAAAAGAAAAAACAATGTGAGTCAAACAAAACACTCTTACAGGACAGATTTGGCCTATGGAGTTGTACTTTTACAATATCTGGCAAAAGCCTTTGTTCTCCCAGCTTAGTGTGGCTTTATCAGTGATTTCTAGCAGCTCTCTGAAATTCTCCTAGTAGCTGCTCTAGGAATTGAGGGGAGGCCAGGTGGATAGTGTTCTGGTCCTTCCAATCCAACCCTGGGTCAACAGCATCTCCACATAAGGACTATTTGGAAAGAAGTATTCAACTAACAATACTTATTTCACTATTAACTCCTTAAATGATGAATAAAAACTTAAGATCCCTCCCACTGTCTTTGTTGTTGTTCAGTTGCTAAGTTGTATCTGACTTTTTGTGACTCCATGAATTGCAGCACACCAGGCTTCCCTGTCCTTCACTATCTCCCAGAGCTTGCTCAAGCTCATGTCCATCGAGTCGGTGATGCCATCCAACCATCTCATCCTCTGTGGTCTTCTTCTCCTGTCTTCAATCTTTCCCAGCATCAGGGTTTTTTCCAATGAGTCAGTTCTTTGCATCAGGTGGCCAAAGTTTTGGAGTTTCAGCTTCAGCATCAGTCCTTGCAATGAATATTCAGGGCTGATTTCTTTTAAGATTGACTGATTTGATCTCCTTCCAGACTCCTTGTGGTCTTCTCTAGAGCCACAGTTCGAAAGTGTCAGTTCTTTGGCTCTAGCCTTCTTTATGGTCCAACTCTCACATCCATATGTGACTACTGGAAAAACCATAGCTTTGACTATATGGACCTTTGTCACAAAGTGATGGCTCTGCTTTTTAATACACTGTCTATGTTTGTCATAGTTTTTCTTCCAAGGAGCTAGCATCTTTTAATTTCGTAGTTGGAATCACCGTCTGCAGTGATTTTGGAGCCCAAGAAAATGAAATCTGACACTGTTTCCATTTTTTCCCCATCTATTTGTCATGAAGTGATTCGAAAATAGATGTGATGTCTTTGGGGCAAAAATATTATAATTTACAAGATCAATGAAAAAAAAATGAAATCATAAAAGAATTCTTGCTTCAAGAGGGTGCTGTGCTGATGGACAATGGTCAAGTTTTCCCAGTAATCTAGCAAATTAATCAGTTAATTTTGGCACTGCTTATTGTTGAATATTATTTGTGTAATGTGCCTACATGTGTAATGTGCCTCTTACACACACATGTTTGTAAAAGAGAAGGATACTCGAATTGGAGTTAGAATTACCATCTTTTTCTTTTCCTCCCTCATGACATTGAAAGAGAGCTAACATCAGATATGAAGAAATGATGAGCTACTGGAATACTAGCATCATTTGAGATGGAAGTCGGGGTATGAGATGAAGGAGGTTATTGGTATTATCAACTTAAGCTTTCATTGGTGATCTCAACTATTTGTGAGCCTTCTGAAAGTTCAAAGTCATGTAACATCTAGTCATTTTTTCTAAGGTACAAATTTTAATTGCACAATGGTTGTTATGGAGGAGAGGGACATTTATCTGGTGTGCAAATTTACACTACCATTAGGCATTTGTGCTGCTGCTGCTAAGTCACTTTAGTCGTATCCAACTCTGTGTGACCCCATCCCTGGGATTCTCCAGGCAAGAACACTGGAGTGGGTTGCCATTTCCTTCTCCAATGCATAAAAGTGAAAAGTGAAAGTGAAGTCGCTCAGTCGTGTCTGACTCAGCGACCCCATGGACTGCAGCCTACCAGGCTCCTCCATCCATGGGATTTTCCAGGCAAGAGTACTGGAGTGGGGTGCCATTGCCTTCTCCATAGGCATTTGTAGGATTAAATAAGTTAGTACAGATAAAGTGTATCTAGCATGGAGAAGATGTTTAATCAGTTGTAGCTGGTATTATTATTTCTTTATGTTGTGGCTTTGCTGTTTAAGATACATTATCCATCATCTTTTCTTGGTGATCTGTTATGATACAGTTCAAATGCTATGGCCCCTAACTTGACTGTGAAAGATTATATAGGCACATTGTTTATGCTAGATACTCTTCTCCAAATTTCTTCTGTACCTACCCTAAAGAGGTTGGATAGTACATGATATAAAATTTGAGGATGACCTCATTATTTATTAAAATTTTTTATTAATATTCAGGATTGTGTAGGATATATAGTAAAGAATTCCTGTTTCCCAAGTTTTACAGAATATTGATTTGAAATAATGATATGTAACTTCTAATAATCAAATTTATGTAGTCATTAATTTAAGTTGTCAAACTATAGTAAGAAAGGGGAAAGCAAGTGATTGACATTGGATGAAAATTTTTATAAAAGTTATGAGAAGTTTAAAAATATAATCACTCTGAAAAATACTCAAGCTTGCATTTTTTTTAATTTTTTACTAATTTACTAGTAACTCTCTACATGTGAACTTTATGAAACATTTTGGTTTTGATATCAAAGCAGTAATGTAACTCATTTTCATACATAATTTATTTTGTTTTTGAGCAGTATCTTCATAAGCACATTTTAATGCATAATTGAACTGAACTTCACTTAGTTTATTTTATTTCACTTTTGGAGATCATCTACCCTGTAGATGACTTGCATGACTTGCATTTATGAATGCTTTACTCAGTAATGCTTTAACTCAATAATAAGACATTGGAGAAATTTTCTTAAATTAAGAAAAAAGAAATCTCCCATGTTGGAGGGAGCTTCAATGTTCTTGATTTTCAGAAATCTTTGCATTTTTAATTGAGAGGTATTTTGAGGGTTGCAGTTATGATCTCCTAGCCACTCTGCATGATTGCACATTGAGATTTTTCAGCCATCTTGATTTGCAGATTGATAAACTGGCAGTCATTAGAAAAGACACTGATGCTGGGAAAGATTGAAGGCAAAAGGAGAAGAGTGGCAGAGATTGAGATGATTAGGTAGCATCACTGACTCAATGGACGTGAAGTGAGCAAACTCCCGGAGATAGTGGAGGACAGAGGAACCTGATGGGCTGCAGTCCATGGGGTTGCAGAGTTGGACATGACTTAGTGATTGAACAGCAGCAACAAACTGGCAGTCAACTTCAAGAATTTCTCATAGGAATGTTTTATGGAAACCAAGCTTCAGTAATCACTGTATGATTAAGATTAAAAAGAATTAAGTCATGCCCTTTCCTCTAACTTGGCAAATTAAATAGATGAAAATCTTCTCTACATCTTATATTTTATAATTTAAAACAAGACCATAATTTGAGAAAAATGTGTTCATTTCAATTGTCTGTTTATAGACTTTAATGGACTTGAAGGTTGGACTTGTTTGCTTTAACTGGAGCCCTATGTTAGTATTATGGGTTGGTGTTTAATTTTTTGTAAGACCAGAAACAGCTCATAGTATATAGAGCTTGATGTTCATAAGCAGTTGACAGATGGGCTGTATGCCCTAGACATTATATATTAATGCATATATAGTATTAACTAGAACTCAAATTTTCACGTTCTAGAAAATGAATCTCAAATTGGCATAAACAAAATTACAGAGTTGAATACTTCATGTAAGTGGGAAGTCTAGGAAGTATGACTGCCTTTCTAGTATAGTCTGACCCAGGGCTCAAATGATGTCACCACAACTATTGCTCTCCATTCACTGGTTTTGTCTTCCACTGTTTTCTACTGTTACTAAGGGGCTGAGTTTTTAAGAACATGGCGGGTACTATATTACATTACTGGGGTAAAAGAAGGAGCATTATCCTGCAGAGGAGGAAGGGTTTGGTCAATGTGGAGTTCTGTGCAGAAGAAGAGATGGGTATGGGACAGACTAAAAATAGATAGCTACCTTAGAAGCCAAATTTTAAGCATGTGACCCAGTAAAGTATCTGTAATCAAAGGAAAGGGATTTTTAATTTGAATTTTTAATTGTATCAGATTTTAATAGCTTTATTCATGCAGTTCAGTAGTAGGAATATATGTGCCAAGAAGATGAGATCTTCATCTTTACTGGGTGTCCTTCTCCTTGAGAAATGCTTAGATGGCTCCTACCTATGTTTAGTTCTATAACACTTAATTCTAAATAGATGCATTGTTTAGATTTGTTGATACATTTAATAATCTGTTTCTTTAAGATTCTGCATATTTCTGATATATTTCACTATGTGTTGTTTTTATTGTTTAATTACAAGAGGCATATTTCATTTTCAAGTTCTGGGCAGGAAGCTAACTGTTGCCCTATTTATCACCTAATCCGTTCAGAATTTTCGAGTGTTTTGTACACTTTGCTGAAGAGGTAAAAGTAATTTAGCAGAGTAATTTCTTTTACGAGTACATTCTTAAGTACCAAATGTACCCTAAAGTTTTCCTTTGATTATTAAACAATCTATTTTGTTCTGCACAAAGCATGGTTTGGCCATATATAAGGAAATATAGAGGATTAGGGAGAAATCTATGAGATTGTTTTCATCATCTGCTCTTGATATAGAAAGATGTAATAGTAACTGCTGGAGTAGTCTTAACTTTATTTTCTCTTTTTACTCTATCCAACTTTCTCATCTTTAACCAAGATGCCTTTATGTCTTTAACCAAGATTTTTTTTTTTTATGGATCCATTATGTTCATGTTTATCCAAGCCCCAAACCTGAAGTTATCATATAAGCCTCCATCATCCTCAGCCCACATCAGTTAATCACTGAATCCTATTTATTTTACTTCCTGAAGTTTCTCTTTTCCTTTTCATTCCACTGCTGCAGGTCTTCACAATTGCTTAGCTATCTGTTGCCACTCTTCAAACTGGTCTCTGCTTAAGTTCCTCCCCAGCCCCACTCTACCAACTCTGCCCTCAGCCTTGTCTAACCCTTGCAGTAATGGTTATTTTTTTGATATGCTTATTTGATTGTATAGCTTCTTTTTGGTAAATTACCATAGCCTTCAGGATATGTACAGGTCAGATGCCATGGCTTAGCATATAAAGCCCTTTGTGTTCTGGCATCTGACCACTTATTCAGCTCAATTTTCTGCCTTGCTGGCATATGCATTCTTTTCTCTAGACAAGTCAAATGCACCTGCATTTTTTTTTGTTTTTTTTTACCACACAGGTCATTTTGCATATGACTTAGTCACCCCTCTTTCTCCTGCTTAGCTTAGTAACTGTTACTTATCCTTCAAAATTTAGTTCAAGCATTACCTTTCTTCAGTGGTTCTCAAAATCAATGGAGTTGAATTAAATGCCCTTAATCTGACTTTCTTAGCACCTTACAATAGTACTTTGCACACTGACCTATAATTGTTGATTTCCTTGTTTGTCTTCCATATGATAATGTGATGGCTTAAGGGTAAGATCTGTGTCTGGAGTAGTACTAGGCCCATTGGAGTTACTCAATAAATATTTGCTGACAATGTTTGAAGATTAATTTTATGTATCAGCTCAGCTAGCCTATTGTCCCCAGTGGTTTGGTCAAACAATAGCCTAGATGTTGATGTGAAGGTATTTGGTAATGTTATTAACATTTATGATCAGTTGACTTTGAGTAAAGCAGATTACTCTATAGTGTGGGTGGACCTCTTTCAGTAAACTGAAGGTATTAAAAGCAAAATCAGATTTTCTGGAGAAGGAGTTTTACCTAAGGACTGTAACAGAAATCCTAGTTGAGTTTCTAGCCTATTGTCCTGCTTAACAGATTTCTGACTGACTGTTCTTGATGGTCATGTGAGCCAGTTCCTTAAAATTAAAAAAAAAAAAAAAGAAATCTCACTTTCTTTATATGTTTGTGTGTGTATTTATTTTTGATTCTGTTTCTTTAGAGCATCCTTATTGATACAGAATTTATTAAGTGAGTTGAAGACATTCTAAACATATATTACCCCAATTATTTGAGCAAATTGTATAAATATTATATAGTTTCTTATTTAAGGAAGTAAAAGAATGCAGTTTAGCTGCATCTAAATTGAATTAAGCTCTCATGAGAAGCTTCTTATTAAAGTTTTATTTCTTAAAAAATGGATGTGCAAAATTTTTAGTGGATTAAGTTTATGATATTTAAATATTACATCCTTGTAGTGGTTCATAAAGTGAAAACAGGGTTTTCCCACTGAAGGCTTAGGAAGGCCAATTTTAAAAAGTTGGATTATAGGATTATTATTGGCATTCTTGGTTCTGAACTTGTTTTTGTTTTGTTCATTGGTATCTTTGGTGATAGAGTTCTAGTTAGTTTTGCAAATATAACCTGAAATTCAAAGTACGGTTTATTCTCCTATTTACATTTTTTATGAAATGCCAAAGTGTGATAAAATGTTCAAGCCCTCTGAGCTAATTTCCATTCATTTGACAGAAACATTCTATGAGGAAATGGAGTGCAACAGTGGAATTTTACAGCTATCTGGGCATTGACTTGTCCTTTATCTAAGGCATTATTCACCTCAGTGGACAGACTAATTTTCTCTCATCAAGATATAAGAAAAAGAGATTTCCCATATAAAACCAAACTGACCCAAAGAAGATAAATGTGTCTGTGAACTAGCATCTCTCCAAACTAAATAATAAGTAGGATCTTGAAGTTTAAGATCCATTTTAAATGCCTGTAAGATACATAAATTTTAAAATTAAAAAATTATGGAAATATAAGAGTTATAATGGCTGCAAAGTAAGCATCTTATAAATCTTACTTTTGGTATTATCAGATATTTTGACTTAATCCAACTTTGTGCCGTTTGAGGTAAAATTTAATATAGCATTTATTGCCCCTCTACTATGAATAAAGCCTTATATAGATGTTTTGGGTGAATCAAAGATGATATATAACTTGCAACAGATTGAGTAAGAACAATAATAGAGATGCAACAATGTTTTAGAGGAAAAATAGCTTAGAAATGAGACTAATTGCAGGTAGTAAAAGTTGGGTATGGTTCATGGAATTTGAGCTAGACAGTAGGAAATGATTCAGTACTTTGAGTAATGGATATGGGAGTGGGAAAGAGGTTTCTAAGCATAAGAACAATTTGAACATCTTAAAGAAGACATAGAAGGCAGGAAAGCACAAAGCCATTTGGAGCAGTGTTCCAAATCCAGATAATGGTTTGGAAAGGGAAATCTTGGCACTTAGGAGACCATTTTTAAAGTTATTTCAGTGATTCAGAGGAGAGTGGTGAGAGTCTGAGCTCAGTTCAGTTCTGTCGCTCAGTCATGTCCAACTCTTTGTCACCCCATGGGCTGCAGCAAGCCAGGCCTCCCTGTCCATCATTGACTCCTGGAGTTTACTCAAACTCAAGTCCATTGAGTCAGTAATGCCATCCAACCATCTCATCCTTTGTTGTCCCCTTCTCCTCCTGCCTTCAATCTTTCCCAGCATCAGGGTCCTTTCCAAAGAGTAAGTTCTTCATATCAGGTGGCCAAAGTATTGGCGTTTCAGCTTCATCATCAGTCCTTCCAATGCATATTCAGGACTGATTTCCTTAAGGATGGACTGGTTGGATCTCCTTGCTGTCCAAGGGACTCTTAAGAGTCTTCTCCAACACCACAGTTCAAAAACATCAGTTCTTCAGCTCTCAGCTTTCTTTATAGTCCAACTCTCACATCCATACATGACTACTGGAAAAACCATAGCTTTGACTAAGTGGAACTTTGTTGGCAAAGTAATGTCTCTCCTTTTTAATATGCTGTCTAGGTTGGTCATAACTTTCCTTCCAAGGAGTAAGTGTCTTTTAATTTCATGGCTGCAGTCACCAACTGCAGTGTTTTTGGAGCCCCTAAAAATAAAGTCTGTCACTGTTTCCATTGTTTTCCCATCTATTTGCCATGAAGTAATGGGACCAGATTCCATGATGTTAGTTTTCTGAATGTTGAGCTTTAAGCCAACTTTTTCACTCTCCTCTTTCACTTTCATCAAGAGGCTCTTTAGTTCTTCTTCACTTTCTGCCATAATGGTGGTGTCATCTGCATATCTGAGGTTATTGATATTTCTCCTGGCAATCTTGATTCAGCTTGTACTTCATCCAGTCCAGTGTTTCTCATGATGTACTTTGCATAAAAGTTAAATAAGCAGTGTGACAATATACAGCCTTGACATAATCCTTTTCCTATTTGGAACCAGTCTGTTGTTCCATGTCCAGTTCTAACTGTTGCTTCTTGACCTGCATACAGATTTTGCAGAAGGCAGGTCAGTCTGAGCTCAGATACTGGAAATGGGAGAAGATATAAGGAAGTGCATATGAAAGATAGTATAGGAATATATTTGATATTTTAAGGCATTAGATAAGATGAATTTTAAAAAACCACTTATTTATTTATTTTTGGCTCTGCTGGGTCTCTGTTGCTGCATGGGTTTTTCTCTAGTTGTGGAGACCGGGGGCTATTCATAGCTTGCACATTTCATAGCTTGTGACTTCTCTCTTGTTGTGGAACATGGGCTCTAGAGTAAGTGGGCTTCAGTAGTTGTGATGTGTGGGCTCAGGAGTTGTGCTTCCTGGGCTCTGGAGCACAGGCTCCATAGTTGTGGTACATGAGTTTAGCTGCTCTACTGGCCTGTGGGATCTTCCCGGATCTGGGATTGAATCAGTGTCTCCTGCATTAGCAAGTGGATTCTTTACCATTGAGTTACCAGGGAAGCCCTAAGATGAACTTTTTAAAAATGAAATTTAATCTCTTCATGAACAGACTTTTGCTAATAATCTAAACTTATTTTGCAAAGAAAATTCAAATCTCAACAGAAATTTAAATAATGTTGATAAAAAATACATAAATATCTTCCTATATTTTTCCAATAAAAAGGTCAGTCTTTAGAGTGGAATATGTTGTGTAAATACCAGACTACTATGAAAAGATAAATGAGAGTGCCAGATTGCTTTAAGTTCAATTGTTTAAAAATAAATTTTTTTTGGCCCTGATACATAGTATGCAGGATCTTAGTTCCCTGACCAGGGTTCCAACCTGTGCCCCCTGAAGTGGAAGCGCAGAGTCTTAACCCTTGATGGTGATGGTGGTGGTTTAGTCACCAAATCATGTCCAATTCTTTGCAACCTCATGGACTGTAGTCGGCCAGGATCCTCTCTGTCCATGGGATTTCCCAGGCAAGAATATGCACTGGGTTACCATTTCCTTCTCCAGGGGATCCTCCCAACTCAGGGATTGAACCTGGGTCTCCTGCATCACAGATGGATTCTTTACTGACTGAGCCATGAGGGAAGCCACTGGACCACCAGCGAATTCCCTATTTAGTCTTAATTAAACTGTATTCTAGGGTATGCAAGAACTTATGGTTGTGGCCACAGGCCAATTATTGGTGATTTTGAAGAGCCCAGTAGAATGGGGATGGATATGATGCAGAGATGGATAGCAGCTGTTTCATTTGTGAGATATGTGTATGTTAGATGTCTGTGAAAGAATGCATCTTCTAGGAATAGACTAATGATTTTAACAACAATTCCTAGAAGAATCTGGAAGAGAATTGAAGGTAGATTATTGTGTACATAGAGATAACCTGTTAAGTATTAGGAAACATCAGGGGTTCAAAGAACAAAGCAGGCTCAACTTGGTTCCTTTCAAATTATTTTTATTATATCAGTATTATATGTTCAGGAAAGAAAATTTGAATCACCCAGAAAAGTATACAAAATGAATAATCTAAACATAGACTTCATTGACATTTATTTCTTGATCTTAGTTTTGAAACTTCTATGTAATGTGTTTAGAGATCATTTTTTAGATTTTTAAAATAAAAGTATGCAAATACCATTTGTTTTAAAAAGATTTATCAAATGATTCTTTAAGATTATGATGAAAATTAGCAGTCCCTTATATTATTTCCAATTCCAGAAGCAACTGTTTTTTTTTTTTTTTTTTTTAATTGAAGTATAGCTGGTTTACAGCACTGTGTACAGCACTGTGATTCAGCTATATATATATATCTGGAGAAGGAAATGGCAACCCACTCCAATATTCTTGCCTGGAGAATCCCATGGATAGAGGAGCCTGGAGGGCTACAGTCCATGGGGTCACAAAGAATAGGACATGACTAAGTGACTAATTTATATATATATATATATATATATATATATATATATATATTCTTTTTCAGAAGCAACTAATTTTGACTGTTTCTTTTGGAATTTACTTTTGTACTTACAATAACAGATTTTTTTTCTGTGATGGCATGACTTTCTAAATAGATCTATTGACATTCTGTTAAGAAAGATGAGGATTTGGTCTCTCACTCCAGCATTACCCCTCACCCCACTCCCCACTGTATTTTCCTCCATGTAGTTATGTCACAGATTTTTGTTTAAATAAATATTTTGTGTCCATATTATAATGATGATTATATAAATATTATCTATAATCCAGCTCTTCAGTATACCATTGTTACATATCCTTCCTGGTGAATTTTTTTGTTTGTTTTTAGTGGAGTTTTTTTGTTTGTTTGTTTTTTTGCTTAGTTTTTAATGTGCTAACATTAAGTAAATTATTTAATAATTCATTCAAACACATAAACCAGTCCCTCAGTTTCATCATTTTCTTGGTGAAATATTTGGGTGACATATCTTGGTGACTTATATATAGCCATCTGATCTCTGAACCTGATGCTCAGCTGGTCTTGGGATTTTCTTCCTTTCACAGTCATCCTACAGATTGCCTTCACCTTTTACCTGAATGGAATCCTCTTTTTTCCCCTGGATTTCACATTTTTCTGTTTATAGGTTTATTCCCTTGTTTTGATGAAATATCATTCTGTGACTTCCTGAGAAATAATTCATGGAAGTATACTTTTTGAGACTTTATATGTCTGAAAATGTCCTTATTTTGACTTTGCTCTTGATTAATAGTTTCCAGACATAGACATCTAGGTATGGAATATTTTTGCTTCAGAATTTTGAAGTTATTTCTCTCTCTTCTCTTTTTTGATTTATCTTTCCATTTTTAAAATTAAAAGCAAGTATGTATTTATGGACACATATATGTGTAGATTCCAACTAATCCTGTTTTTAGTCCCACCTGTACTCCTACCATTAGTACTATTAATACTTCCAGTTTCTGAGTCTTTCTGGGATTATACAGTGTAAATCAGCTAGTGTTTTGACTCCTTCAGCCATATCTTTTTGTTCTATTAAATTGGTTACTATTCACATTTGAAACAATTTTATTTTTATTTTTTCCTGTCTACTGTCTTCTTCTTTCTTATATTCTTTGTGCTTTTCGTATTACTTTAAAAATTACTAAGATTTACTTTAAAATTACTAAAACCACTTTAAAAATTATTAGCAGTGTAGTGTGATTTTGTGAGGGAATGGAGATAGACTCATGTGTTCAATTTGCAACAATTTGGTCTCTCTAGAATATTTCTGTCACTTAATATTCCGCTGGATCATAGAAAAGCAAGAGAGATCCAGAAAAACATCTATTTCTGCTTTATTGGCTATGCCAAAGCCTTTGACTGTGTGGATCACAATAAACTGTGGAAAATTCTGAAAGAGATGGGAATACCAGACCACCTGACCTGTCTCTTGAGAAACCTGTATGCAGGTCAGGAAGCAACAGTTAGAACTGGACATGGAACAACAGACTGGTTCCAAATAGGACAAGGAGTACATCAAGGCTGTATATTGTCACCCTACTTATTTAACTTATATGCAGAGTACATCATGAGAAACACTGGGCTGGAAGAAGCACAGCTGGAACAAGATTGCCAGGACAAATATCAGTAACCTCAGATATGCAGATGACACTACCCTTATGGCAGAGAGTGAAGAGGAACTAAAGAGCCTCTTGATGAAAGTGAAAGAGGAGAGTGAAAACATTGGCTTAAAGCTTAACATTCAGAAAACTAAGATCATGGCATCTGGTCCCATCACTTCATGGCAAATAGATGGGGAGATAGTGGAAACAGTGTCAGACTTTATTTTTCTGGGCCCCAAAATCACTGCAGATGGTGATTGCAGCCATGAAATTAAAAGACACTTACTCCTTGGAAGGAAAGTTATGACCAACCTAAACAGCATATTAAAAAGCAGAGACATTACTTTGCCAACAAAGGTCCATCTAGTCAAGGCTATGGTTTTTCCAGTGGTCACGTATGGATGTGAGAGTTGGACTATAAAGAAAGCTGAGTGCCGAAGAATTGATGCTTTGGAACTGTGGGGTTGGAGAAGACTCTTGAGAGTCCCTTGGGCTGCAAGGAGATCCAACCAGTCCATCCTAAAGGAGATCAGTTCTGGGTGTTCATTGGAAGGACTGATGTTGAAGCTGAAGCTCCAATACTTTGGCCACCTAATGCAAAGAGCTGACTCATTTGAAAAGACCCTGATGCTGGGAAAGACTGAAGGCAGGAGGAGAAGGGGCCAACAGAGGATGAGATGGCTGGATGGCATCACTGTCTCGATGGACATGGGTTTGGGTAGACTCCCAGAGTTGGTGATGGACAGGGAGGCCTGACGTGCTGTGATTCATGGGGTCGCAAAGAGTCAGACATGACTGAGTGACTGAACTGAACTGAACTAATATTCTACTTTATAAATAAAAGTCCTTCTATTATTACACATGCTCATGTAAACATTTAAGTAAAAATCAAGTTTGTGTAATATTGCATGAAATAAATATACCATTCTTCTTAACCTTTCTTTTACTATAAATTATTTCTGTTTTTTTTTTTTTAGGATAACTTTATTTACATATTTAGTTTTGGTTGTGCTGGGTTTTTGTTGCTGTGCACAGGCTTTCTCTAGTTGCAGTGAGCAGGGTCTATTCTTCAATATGGTGTGTGGGCTTCTCGTTGCAGGGGCTTCTTTTGTATTGGCTCGGTAGTTGTGGCACATGGGCTTAGTGGCCCTGTGGGACCTTTCTGGACCAAGGTTGAACCTGTGTCCCCTGCATTGGCAGGCAGATTCTTTACCACTGTACCACTAGGGAAGTCCTATTTCAGGGTTTTTCTAATCACTGTCAACTGAAAAAAAAGTACTATGTGAGAGTTGTGAGTTAAGTTTTAGTTGGGGCAAAACAATCTACAGATTCGGTGCAATCCCTGTCAAATTACCAATGGCACTTTTCACAGAATTAGAACAAAAAAAAAGATATTTATTTGGACACAAGAGACCATTGCTTTGAATAGCCAAAGTAATCTTGAGAAAGAAAAAGCTGGAGGAATCAAACTCCTTGACTTCAGACTATAGTACAAAGTTAAGATAATCAAAACAGTATGGTACCAGCACAAAAACAGAAATAGAGATCAATGGAACAGGATAGAAAGTCCAGAGATAAACCCACACACCCATGATCACTTAATCTATGACAAAGGAGGCAAGAATAGACAATGAAGAAAAGGTCATCTCTTCAGTAAGAGGTTCTGGGAAAACTGGACAGGTGCATGTAAATGAATGAAATTAGAGTACTCCCTAATGCCATATACAAAAGTAAACTCAAAATGGATTAAAGACATAATATAGGGCCAGATATTATAAAACTCTTAGAGGAAAACAAAGGTAGAACCTTCTCTGACGTAATCCCAGAAAGATCTTTTTCACTCTTCCTCCCCTTAGAGTAATGAAAATAAGAACAAAAATTAAAAAAAATGAGACCTAAGTAAGCTTAAAGGCTTATGCAGAGCAAAGGAAACCATAAATAAAACAAAAAGACAACCCTCAGAATAAGAGAAAATATTTGCAAATGAAGCAACCAACAAAGGATTAATCTCCAAAATATACAAGCAGCTCATGCAATTCAATATCAGAAAACATACAACCCAATCAAAAAAGAGGCAAATGATCTAAATAGACATTTCTCCAAAGAAGACATAGATAGTTAAAAAAACACAGGAAAGTATGCTCAGCATCCCTAATTATTAGAGAAACGCAAATCAAAAGTACAATGAGGTATCACCTAAAAGCAGTCAGAATGGCCATCATCAAAGAATCTACAAACAATAAATGCTGGAGAGGGTGTTGAGAAAAAAGAACTCTTCTACACTGTTGTTGGGAATGTAGACTAATACAACCTCTATGGAGATCAGTATGGAGGTTTCTTAAAAATATAAAAATAGAGCTACTATATGATCCAGAAATCCCACTCCTGGGCATATCCAGAGAAAAACATTATGGGAAAAGATACATGTGCCCCAGTGTTCACTGATGCACTATTTACAATAGCCAGGACATGAAAGCAACCTAAATATCCATCAACAGTGGAATGGATAAAGAAGATGTGGCACATATATGAAATGGAATATTATATATATGTACCTGATGGACTACAGCCTGCCAGGCTCTACTGCCTGTGGAATTATTTAGGCAGGAATACTGAGGTGGGTAGCCATCCCCTTCTCCAGGGGATCTTCCCGACCCAGGAATCAAACCTGGATCTCCTGCATTGCAGGCAGATTCTTTATCGTCTGAGCCAAAACAGGGAAGCCCAGTGGAATTTACTCATCTATAAAAATGAACAAAATAATGCTACTTGCAGCAATATTGATGGACCTAGAGATTTTTAAACTGAGTGAGGTAAGTCAGAGAAAGAGGAGTATCGTATGATATTTCTTATATGTGTAATCTAAAAAAAGGGTACAAGTGAACTTATCTATAAAACAGAAAGAGAGTTAAGATGCAGAAAGCAAACTTATGGTTATGAGGGAATAAGGGAGGTGGGATTGATTGAGAAATTGAGATTGACGTCTACACACTACTATTAATATATACTGTATAACACAGGGAACTCTACTCAACACTTTGTAATGGCCTATATGGGAAAAGAATCTGAAGAAGAGTGGATATATGTATAACTGATTCACTTTGCTGTATACCTGCAACTAACACAATGTTATAAATTAACTATATGCCAACAAAATTTTTTTTTAAGTTTTACTTAGGGCAAAATGATAACTATAGCCAAGGAGACAGTGTCTCAGATAGCTCTGAGGAACTGCTCTGAAGATGTAGCACAGATGGTCAGTATTATATATGATTTTAGTGAAACAGGGGGTACATTCAATCAAGCACAATTTTGGCAGAGACTTGCTGCTAGTCACAAGGAGCAGATATCACTATTAATGATTTTAGTGCTCAATATGGGAGATGCAAGAATTTGGGCTCATAAAATCTGAAAATATCTAACTATCAGAAGGCCTTGTCTGCCAGTTTTTTTTTCCCCCCAGAGGACAGTGCTTCATTCCTTATCTCTACCCTGAACTCCTTTCATGGTGTGCTGAAGGTCAGTGACTTAATGGCTTATAAATTAATCCTTGTAGAGGCAGATTCCAAGTCCCAGTTTGTAGCTGGCGTCACCAGTGAACATGATTCTGTAAAAAAAACTTGGTATGTGGAAACTGATGTTAACTATGAAGAAATTTACTAACAGTAGGCTCAGGATTCTATATTTGGCCCCATCCTATTAACATTTTTTTTTTTCTTTTAGTGACTTTGATGAAGTAATCTCATAAAGGCCTCTTCTGCCTGTAGGATGAAATTTAGGACAGATTCAATATATTTTTCATGATTCCATAAGGCGTAATAACTTGGATAGAATTTTTAAGGAGACAAATTGAGTTTGATTAAAAGAAGAGTTTTTCTAATATTTAGAGTTATTCAGAAAAGGAACAGGGCTGCTTAGTATGCGTGTAGCCCCTTCTTTACTGAACAGTGAGCTCTAAGAGAGTGGGAGCCACCTGATTCACTTAAGTCCAATCAGCCCTCAGTACAGTGCTGTCACAGGGTGGGCCCTGAGACCTTATTTAATGTTGAAAGCATTTATGCTGTTTTACCACCAGATAGAGTTGTAGAAACAGAGATGCCTGTTCTTTGTGAGAAGTTTTACCTCTTAAAATCCACTCTGTCTCTGAAATTTTCAGCATCCGAAAGGAGACCCTAAAAGCCAACAATTGATAACATGGGAAAAAAGTGGATTCAATATCTGAAAATCTCCTTTTTGGTGTCTATATAGGATGGTTATCATTAGTGATACCAAGTTAGATAGATAACTAACTGGATATATTTATTTCAAGAGTAAGAAGATTAATGACCTAATTTGCTGTACTAGTGAGTATTTTCCATGTATCCATCATTTCTGCCTTGTAATCACAGGGTCATTTTTTTCTCCTTAACCTTGATTATAGAGAGTTATTTTTCCCCTGTTGATATCCTCTTAATTTAGCAGAATTTTTCATTCTAATCATTCTTCTGCCAGTATAATAAAAAAAAATCAAATTACCTAATCAAATATGACAATCATATATTTTTCATTTAATAACTTTTATCATTTTCTAAGTCAGTAGCTTCCTTTCATGTATATTTGCCTTTTTTCTTAATATATGTATTTTGTCTAAAAGCTCATTATTATTTTGCCTTAGTTATATTTGTAGAGTAGCCTAGGAATTAGATGTAATGTTCAAATGGTAAAATTTCAGTTCTTTTAGACCGTTTGACTTTACTCTGAGTGTAAGCTCAAAATTAAAACAATTTGTAAAGTGCTTGAAAGAGACATGTCCTTTAGTGTGTATGTATGTGATCACACTGACTCATTTGAAAAGACCCTGATAATGGGGAAGATTGAGGGTGGGTGGAGAAGAGGACAACAGAGAATGAGATGGTTGGATGGCATTACCGACTCAATGGACATGAGTTTGAGTAAACTCCAGGAGTTGGTGATGGACAGGGAGGCCTGGCGTGCTGCAGTCCATGGGGTCGCAGTCAGACACAACTGAGCGACTGAATTGAACTGATGTGCTCAGTGGCTCAGTTGTGTCTGACACTTTGTGACCCTGTGGACTGGAGCCAGGCAGGATGCTGTGTCCAAGAGATTCTCCAGGCAAGAAAACTGAAGTGGCTTGACATTTCCTCCTCCAGGGGATCTTACCTTACACAGGGATCGAATCACATCTCCTACATCTCCTGCATTGGCAGGCAGATTCTTTACCATTGTGTCATCTGGGAAGTAGTAGCAGTAGTTGTTGTTGTTCAGCCACTCAGTCATGTCCGACTCTGCAATTCCATGGACTGCAGCACACCAGGCTTTCCTGTTCATCACCAACTCCCAGAGCTTGCTCAAGCTCATATCCATCGAGTCAGTGGTGCCATCCAACCATCTCATCCTCTGTGGTCCCCTTCTCCTCCTGCCTTCAATCTTTCCCAGCATCAGGGTCTTTTCCAGTGAGTCAGCTCTTTGCATCAGGTGGCCAAGTTATTGGAGCTTCAGTTGCAGCATCAGTCCTTCCAATGAATATTCAGGGTTGATTTCTTTTAGGATTGACTGGTTAGATCTCCTTACAGTCCAAGGGACAAGCGTCTTCTCCAGTACCACAGTTCAAAGGCACCAATTCTTTGGTGCTCAGCCTTCTTCATTGTCCATCTCTCACATCTGTACATGACTATTGGACAAACCATAGCTTTGGCTATACGGACCTTTGTAGGCAAAGTAATGTCTCGGCTTTTTAATATGTTGTCTAGGTTTGTCATAGCTTTTCTTCCAAGGAGCAAGCATCTTTTAATTTCATGTCTGCAGTCACCATCCTCAGTGATTTTGGAACCCAAGAAAATAAAGTCTGTCATTGTTTCCATTGTTTTCGCACCAATTTTCTGTGAAATGATGGGACCAGATGCTATGATCGGTTTTTGAATGTTAAGTTATAAGCCAGCTTTTTCACTCTCCTCTTTCACTTTCATCAAGAGGCTCTTTTTAAAAAAAAGAGGCTCTTTAGTTCCTCTTCACTTTCTGCTATTAGGGTGATGTCATCTGCATATCTGAGGTTATTGATATTTCTCCCAGCAATCTTGATTCCAGCTTGTGCTTCCTTCTGCCCAGCATTTTGCGTGATGTACCCTGCATATAAGTTAAATAAACAGGGTGACAATATACAGGCTTGACATACTCCTTCCCTAATTTCAAACCAGTCCATTGTTTCATGTCCAGTTCTAACTGTTGCTTCTTGACCTGCATACAGGTTTCTCAGGAGGCAGGTAAGCTGGTTTGGTACTCCCATCTCTTTAAGAATTTTCCAGTTTGTTGTGATCCACACAGTCAAAGGCTTCAGTGTAGTCAATGAAACAGAAATGTAGATGATTTACTGGAATTCTTTTGTTTTTTCTGTGATCCAGTGGATGTTGGCAACTTGATCTCTGGTTCCTCTGCCTTTGCTAAGTACAGCTTGTACATCTGGAAGTTCTCAGTTCACAAACCATTGAAGCCTAGCTTGAAGGATTTTTGGTATTACCTTGCTAGCATGTGAAATGAGTGCAATTGTGTGATAGTTTGAAGATTCTTTGGAATTGCCCTTCTTTGGGATTAAGAATGAAAACTGACCTTTTCCAGACCTGTGGTCACTGCTGAGTTTTCAATATTTGCTGGCATATTGTGTGCATTACTTTAACAGCATCATCTTTTACGATTTGATATAGCTCAACTAGAATTCTGTCACATCCACTAGGTTTGTTTGTAGTGATGCTTCCTAAAGCCCCCTTGACTTCCTACTCCAGGATATCTGGCTTTAGGTGCGTGATTACACCACTGTGGTAATTTGGGTCATTAAGATCTTTTTTGTATAGTTCTTCTGTGTATATTTGCCACCTCTTCTTAACTTCTGCTTCTGTTAGGTCCTTATTATTTCTGTCCTTTTTTGTGCCAGTCTTTGCATGAAATGTACCCTTGGTGTCTCTAATTTTCTTGAAGAGATCTCTAGTCTTTCCCATTCTATTGTTTTCCCCTATTTCTTTGCATTGATCACTGAGCAAGACTTTCTTATCTCTCCTTGCTATTCTTTGGATCTCTGCATTCAGATGAACATATCTTTCCTTTTCTCCTTTGCTTTCACTTCTCTTTTTTTCTCAGCTAATTGTAAGGCCTCCTCAGACAACCATTTTTCTTTTTGCTTTTCTTTTTTTTTGCAGATTGTTTTGATCATGGCTTCCTGTACAATGTTACAAACCTCCACCCATAGTTCTTCAGGCACTCTATCAGATTTAATCCCCTGAATCTATTTGTCATTCCACTGTATAATTGTAAGGTATTTGATTTAGATCATACCTTAATGGCCTAGTGGTTTTCCCTACTTTCTTCAGTTTGAGTCTGAATTTGGCAATAAGGAGTTTATGATCTGTGCCATAGTCTATTCCTGGTCTTATTTTTGCTGACTATCTAGAGCTTCTCCTTCTTCAACTACAAAGAATATAATCAATCTGATTTTGGTATTAGCCATCTAGTGATGTCCATGTGTAGAGTCATCTCTGTGTTGTTGAAAGAGGGTATTTGCTATGACTGGTGCATTCTATTGGCCAAACTCTGTTAGCCTTTGCCCCACTTCATTTTATACTCCAAGGCCAAACTTGCCTGTTATTCCAGATATCTCTTGACTTCCTACTTTTTTATTCCAGTCTCCTATATGAACAGGACATCCTTTTTTGGTTTTAATTGTGGAAGGTCTTGTAGTTCTTCTTGAACCATACAACTTTACCTTCTTTGGCATTAGCGGTTGGGGCATAGACTTGGATTAATGGAATATTGAACAGTTTGCCTTGGAAATAAATTGAGATCATTCTGTCTCACCTGGTAAGTACTTTTCCTTATATTGCTAAATAGTCTGTTTGGTTTCACAGATTTACAACCAGCCAGTTCAAAATTGAATATGGAATTAGTAACTCTTGAAAACATTTCCCTGGACCTACTCAAATAGGGTTAATCTGTATCTGAATGCTCGTAGCACTTCAAATTGTTCAGTTCAGTTCAGTCGCTCAGTCATTTCTGACTCTTTGCGACCCCATGAATCACAGCACGCCAGGCCTCCCTGTCCATCACCAACTCCCGGCGTTCACCCAAACCCATGTCCATTGAGTCGGTGATGCCATCCAACCATCTCATCCTCTGTCATCCCCTTCTCCTCCTGCCCTCAATCTTTCCCAGCATCAGGGTCTTTTCAAATGAGTCAGGTCTTCACATCAGGTGGCCAAAATATTGGAGTTTCAGCTTCAACATCAGTCCTTCCAATGAACACCCAGGACTGATCTCCTTTAGGATGGACTGGTTGGATCTCCTTGCAGCCCAAGGGACTCTCAAGAGTCTTCTCCAACCCCACAGTTCCAAAGCATCAATTCTTCGGCACTCAGCTTTCTTTATAGTCCAACTCTCACATCCATACATGACCACTGGAAAAACCATAGCCTTGACTAGATGGACCTTTGTTGACAAAGTGTCTCTGCTTTTTATTTTTTTTCCCATTTATTTTTATTAGTTGGAGGCTAATTACTTTACAATATTGTAGTGGTTTTTGCCATACATTGACATGAATCAGCCATGGATTTACATGTATTCCCCATCCCGATCCCCGCTCCCACCTCCCTCCCCACCCCATCCCTCTGGGTCTTCCCAGTGCACCAGCCCCAAGCACTTGTCTCATGCATCCAACCTGGGCTGGTGATCTGTTTCACCCTTGATAATATACATGTTTCAATGCTGTTCTCTCAAAACATCCATCTCTGCTTTTTAATATTCTGTCTAGGTTGGTCATAACTTTCCTTCCAAGGAGTAAGCGTCTTTTAATTTCATGGCTGCAATCACCATCTGCAGTGATTTTGGAGCCCCCCAAAATAAAGTCAGCCACTGTTTCCACTGTTTCCCCATCTATTTGCCATGAAGTGATGGGACCGCATGCCATGATCTTAGTTTTCTGAATGTGGAGCTTTAAGCCAACTTTTTCACTCTCCTCCTTCACTTTCATCAAGAGGCTCTTTACTTCTCTTCACTTTCTGGCGTAAGGGTGGTGTCGTCTGCATATCTGAGGTTATTGATATTTCTCACAGCAATCTTGATTCCACTTGTGCTTCATCCAGCCCAGTGTTTTTCATGATGTACTCTGCATATAAGTTAACTAAGCAGGGTGACAATATACAGCCTTGAGACTCCTTTTCCTATTTGGAACCAGTCTGTTGTTCCATGTCCAGTTCTAACTGTTGCTTCCTGACCTGTTGCATACAGGTTTCTCAAGAGGCAGGTCAGGTGGTCTGGTATTCCCATCTCTTTCAGTATTTTCCACAGTTTATTGTGATACACACAGTCAAAGGCTTTGGTATAGTCAATAAAGTAGAAATAGATGTTTTTCTGGAACTCTCTTGCTTTTTTGATGATCCAGTGGATGTTGGCAATTTGATATCTGGTTCCTCTGCCTTTTCTAAAACCAGCATGAACATCCGGAAGCTCCCAGTTCATGTACTGCTGAAGCCTGGCTTGGAGAATTTTAAGCATTACTTTACTAGTGTGTGAGATGAGTGCAATTGTGTGGTAGTTTGAGCATTCTTTGGCATTGCCTTTCTTTGGGATTCCAGTCCTGTGGCCACTGCTGAGTTTTCCAAATTGCTGACATATTGAGTGTAGCACTTTTACAGCATCATCTTATAGGATTTTACATAGCTCGACTGGAATTCCATCACCTCCACTAGCTTTGTTCATAGATGTCTCATATAATTCATCCCTTTTGACACAGTACTTATACTGGCTAAAAAGGGCTAAACTGACTTCCCTGAATTTCTTTAAAACTACTAACCAGAGCTCAGTAAGTATTTGTGAAAAAAGTTAGAAGGTATTTGAATCCATATTTTGTGGTGATAAAAACACATTGTATAAATGTACTAGAGAAAATAATATTTTGTTAACTGATATCTGTATTCCTCTTGTGAAGGGGACTACCTTGTGTAGAAAAATACTTTCATAAACTGCTTTGTCAGGGGGAAGGTGATGCCCTCAAGGATAAAGGTGTCCATGTTGGGGTGAGGGTCTGCCAAACCACTTAACAGGAGGCTGCAGGCTCTGGGGTGGTTAGTAATGCCCAAGATTACATGTGGCTCACATTCCAGTCTAAGAAATATGTAACCCCTTAGTACACAATTCCAGGGGACATGGCTCACTGAACAGAAGAATGTATTGAACACACCAGTGTGAGCTCACACCTTCATCCAGGCTACAACAGAAATGTATATTGGGTGAGTAGTTTGGAGTAGTAATCAAGGAAATCAGGCTGAATCCCACATTCATTTTGGTGAGTAGATCAGAAAAAGAGAAAATAACTACAGGAACCAAGACAAAAATCAGAGATTTGGAGCCATCGGTGAAAATTAACAGAAGTCATTAGACTTCACACTTAGAGTAAAGGATAGTCTTCCTGATTTTATTTAAAACTCAGAAGCATTGTGAACTCAGATACCTGGCTACATAGGCATGGCTTAGATTATCAAAAGGCTGAATCCTCTTCAGTTCCCTCATAATAGGAAATCCAGTTTCTGACAACTGGCTAGAAATTCAGTGAGGGCCAGATATTACCAAATCACATAACCTATGATATTACTTGGATATCTGAGCCACCTGGTGGCTCAGATGGTAAAGAATTTGCCTGCAAAGCAAGAGACCCAGGTTTGATCCCTGGGTCAGGAAGATTGCCTGGAGAAGGGAATGGCAACCCACTCCACTGTTCTTGCCTGGAGAATTCCATGGACATAGGGGCCTACTGGGCTACAGACCATGGGTTTGCAAAGAGTCAAACATGACTGAACGACTAACATTTTCAGTTTTGCTTCATGATATCACTATATTTAAGTCATATCAATTTACTTAAGTAACAACTTACTTAAGTGAATTGCCTCATACAAAATTAGCTCTATTAGAAAAAATAAGTGTACTATGTATCAGACACTGTTTAAAGACTTTAGATACATCTCTTACATGGATCTTATGTATGTTAACAACTCTGGGGGATGGTGAAGGAAAGGGAAACCTGGTGTGTTGCAGTCCATGGGGTCGCAAAGAGTTGGACAAGACTGAGAGACTGAAAAACAGCAAATATGTATTAACTCTTCATAACAAGGTTACAAGTAAATAGATTGTTATTCTAATTTGACAGAAGGGAAACCAAGGCAAAGAAACATGTCAGTTACCTAAGCTCCCAAGGTCAGTAAGTAGCAGGGTTGGGATTTTACCTAGGTAGTCTAATTTCAGAGGCCATGTTCTTAACAACTGTAGATATTCTACACCACTATACTTTTTAGAATAGTCAAAATATGAGTTACAAAAGGAGGTAAAACCTTCTTCAAAGTTTTAAGTGAAAAGAAAGGCAAGTGAGAACAGCCCTACCTAGCTGTTTAGCACTATTGTTATTTACCTGTGTTAGGGTCTATTATGACTTACTTAATGCTTTGTTTCATCATTTTTCGACTTTAAAGTGAGGACTATGCCTACTCTGATGCCTTTCATGGGAAAGTTTTGAGTAAAATGTATACATAGTTGAAACATTTCATCAATGTAGAGAGATGTCCCATCGAAATCACAAAGTTGTGTATGAATATGGAGATAATTTGAATCTTCAGCTATTGTTCCAAATGGAACTGGATAATTCCTCTACAGCTCTTTGAGTTGAAAGATGGAGACTATCAGTAATTCAAGTTTTGAAAGACATTTCCTAAACCTTAAATATGTAATCAGCTGTGAGGGAAAACAGATGCTGGATTGGGTAACCTCTTTGCCTTAGCTGAACTTAAATTTTTTTGTATTACTAATTTTCATTTTATTGTCTTAATATCGTGTCACCTGTGCACACTTAATTTTTCATGTAAAGAGGACTTGGTATGCTCCTCTGTTATTAGCCTTTAGTGTGGTCAAAGGCATGAGTGAGAGAGGAACTGGCAAGCAAATTAAAGACCTTGGATCAGAGTCCGTAGGAAGCTAAATGGTGGCAGTTCATCTATCACTCACACTGTCTGGCAATTTCAGTGCAATTACACTAGGCTCTAGACACTAACTACAAAATGTTACACAAACAGATTAAAATGAGTAAATGGAAGCCTGTAGCACTTTGCCAGGATTAATACAACAGACACTGTGAAGAGACAGAAACAGTCCCAGCATATGTTCAATTCTTGAAAAATAGCAATTTCAGCAGAAGGTCCATAATACAATATAATAACATTATTTTTCCATTTATAGTTCAAAATATAATGCTTGCTTCCCATGAGGACAGAAATCCTTATAAAAGGAAAAAGTTATTGTGATAAAGGCAGAGAAAGACAGGCTAAAAGAAAAAACAAGATGTAATAGCTCAACTTTTTAATATGCTGTCTAGGTTGGTCATAACTTTCCTTCGAAGGAGTAAGCGTCTTTTAATTTCATGTCTGCAATCACCATCTGCAGTGATTTTGGAGCCCCCCAAAATAAAGTCAGCCACTGTTTCCACTGTTTCCCCATCTATTTGCCATGAAGTGATGGGACCGGATGCCATGATCTTAGTTTTCTGAATGTTGAGCTTTAAGCCAAATTTTTCACTCTTCTCTTTCATTTTCATCAAGAGGTTCTTTAGTTCTTCACTTTCTGCCATAAGGGTGGTGTCATCTGCATATCTGAGGTTATTGATATTTGTCCTGGCAATCTTGATTCTAGCTTGTGCTTCCTCCAGACCCCGTTTCTCATGATGTACTCTGCATATAAGTTAGATAAACAGGGCGACAATATATAGCCTTGACGTACTCCTTTTCCTATTTGGAACAAGTCTGTTGTTCCATATCCAGTTCTAACTGTTGCTTCCTGATCTGCATACAGGTTTCTCAAGAGGCTGGTCAGGGGGTCTGGTATTCCCATCTCTTTCAGAATTTTCTACAGTTTATTGTGATCCACACAATCAAAGGCTTTGGCATAGTCAATAAAGCAGAAATAGATGTTTTTCTGGAACTCTCTTGCTTTTTTGATGATCCAGCAGATGTTGGCAATTTGATATCTGGTTCCTCTGCCTTTTCTTTTCTTTTTTTTTTTCTCCTCTGCCTTTTCTAAAACCAGCTTGAACATCTGGAATTTCTCGGTTCACGTATTGCTGAAGCCTGGCTTGGAGAATTTTGAGCATTAGTTTACTAGCATGTAAGATGAGTGCAATTGTGTGATAGTTTGAGCATTCTTTGGCATTGCCTTTCTTTGGGATTGGAATGAAAACAGACCTTTTCCAGTCCTGTGGCCACTGCTGAGTTTTCCAAATTGCTGACATATTGAGGGTAGCACTTTCATAGCATCATCTTTTAGGATTTTAAATAGCTCAACTGGAATTCCATCACCTCCACTAGTTTTGTTCATAGTGATGCTTTCTAAGGCCCACTTGACTTCACATTCCAGGATGTCTGGCTCTAGGTGAGTGATTCACACCATCGTGATTATCTGGGTCGTGAAGATCTTTTTTGTACAGTTCTTTTGTGTATTCTTGCCACCTCTTCTTAATTTCTTCTGCTTCTGTCAGGTCTATATCATTTCTGTCCTTTATTGAGCCCATCTTTGCACGAAATGTTCCCTTGGTATCTCTAATTTTCTTGAAGAGATCTCTAGTTTTTCCCATTCTATTGTTTTCCTCTATTTCTTTTGCATTGATCACTGAGGAAGGCTTTCTTATATACCCTTGAGAGGTAGATCTGGGTGATCATAATTGACACTGAGGTCCAGGTTTCATCCAAATTTCCATAACAAGGTTGATGAGTTTTAAAGAATCTTCAAGTTATTTGTTTTTCTTAATTTTTGAAGGAACCAACAGAGTGCTTTGTGAAGTAGAGGCTTAGATGTTTCTTTATGAGCAATTGTTGTGTAATTTTCGTGATAAGAACTCAGTGTTGGGTACCATGAGGCTGTGAAAATGAGACTTTGACTCTGTCCTTGGGAAACTTACAATTTGATTGGGAAGATAACCTATACTTAAATAATATTTTAAAGTTAGAAAATGGCAGACCTGAAACCATAGCTCAAACAGAGTGCCTTGGGGGCTGAGGGTTGGGAAAGATAACATGCAATGAAGATGTGAGTAGAATTATATGGGGAATTTAGAAGGGTTTCTGAAGAATGAATAGTTGTATTTGGCTAGAGCTTAGGGTATGAAATAACATCATTTCTGGTGGTTGAAATTTAAAGTTGTAAAAGCAGTTCCTTCTCTGTGGTAGACTGGAAGTTTTAGGATGGACTGACTGGAACATGATTTAGTAGCATAAGAGCCAAATTTAGTCCTTTTATTGGACTAGTCCACAGCTGACCACTCTCCACCTTTGTGTGTGGTCCAGAGGAACTTGGCCTGGATCCATTCCATGGTGTTGTTTTCAGAACTCTGGAAAAGAATTCTTTCCCATTCTGAATTCTATTACGTATCATTCCATGTGTAATTTTTATTTATGTATATGCTTTTACTTAGAGATTTCAGTCTAAAAGATAGAGATTTGCTTTTTAAAAAACACTTGATGACACATACTATAAGATAGTTTATCTTTAATGTATTTTTTATTAATTCTGTTGATTAGAAATTGGTTTAGAAGAAAATTTATCAATATGTAATACTACCTGCTTTCTGTGACACTGTATGTTTTATTATCACAGTGAAGAATTAAAGGACATCTTACATTACATCATATGAAATCTTTTACAGTTAATTTTGAATCCTGTTTTAGGTTTCTATGTTTTAGCTTGACTTAAATAATGAATCAATGCTTAAGATATGCTATATATTTATATATGTTTATAAATTTCTTTAGAAATTTATTAAGTTAGAGGAAAGAAATTAACCAACCCTAGGGTTCCTATTTTAGTTAATGATTTTGTTAATGTCCTTGAAACCTTTATCAAGTCTTAGTTTGCAATTATTACAAAGGTGCAGATTGTTCCCCTTTTAATGAGGAAATTAGAGTGAATACCTCCTCAATATCTCTCCTATTGATTGCCTTCTTCCTCTAATAAGTACCAGATCTACTTCAGACCCTCATTACCTCTTCTCTGTACTATAATAAGGACCATCTAATTGGTCTCACTGCCTTCTGTTTCTCGCTCATGTAATCCAGCCCAACTCCTGAAAAACTAATCTTGCTAAAATGAAGCATGGATCATGCCATCTTCTTGCAGAAAAGCTTTCAATAATTCCCTCTTGCAACCTGTTCTATACTCAGATGCTTTGCCTTGATTTGCAAGGCTGCCACAGTTCAGTTCATTCATTATATCTCTAGTCAAAGGTGATCACTTTTCTATCAACATTCCTACCTCCACAGTTAAGCCCTTGCTATCCGGAAAGCCCTCTCTATTATTTCTAGTTGCAGAAACCCTCATAATCTTACAAAGTCTGACCTTATGAAGTTCTTTCACCCTCACTTTACCTTGCTCTAGCACTTCATAGTCCAACCAAAGATAAGTGAGTTCTCCTTCCTCTGAATTCCCAGACTCATTTTTGAACCACCCTCATAGAAGTTACCATACTCTGACTTGCATTGTAATGATCTGTATGTTTATTTAAGTCCCTCCTATACTGTAAATCCTTGTAGACCAAGATCACATCTCATCATCCTTCTGTCTCCCACGGTACCCATCCCAGTGGCCTGTACATTGCTGTTGCCTAATAAATTCTATTGCTTTGAGGACATAATTAATGAAATATTGACTTGTCCAAAGGTTATGATTGCCATTTATCTTATTGGGAGTATTTAATGACTTAAAATCATTTCTTAGCTGTTACTTGTCCTGAAACTTCTGACTCATTTTAGGCCATTTCTCAATGTAAAATATTTTAATTAGAGTTGATAAAACTGGACACAATATAACAAAAGTGGCAGAAAAGGAAATGGTGCAGATTGTACTTGTGAATTTGTTGAACTCAGGATAAGGAAACAGCATCTGTTCCAGAAATATCTACTAGTTAAGACCCAGGAAGTCAAACATACCTAACCATCCTGAATATCACATTATTTCAGCAGGAGGTGCCAAGAAGAAAAGGAGCAATCTACCATCTGCTAAGCCATCTGTTTCATAAAACCTATTCCTTATTTAGTGCCATTAGGGTTTTAATTTCTTTTAAAAAATGATTAGCATAATCAAAGACCACAAATAAGAGCATATGACAACATTATTTAATAGCCATTGGAGTTAGCATCAGCTTCTATTTTTCTTGTAGTTGTTTCCCTATTTAGCATGGAAAGAGCATAATCCATGAATGAGAAGCCCTGAGTCTGAATTCTAACTCTGCTTCCTACCAACTTATCTAGGGCAATTGTCTGTATCTGACTGTATATGGCATCCTATGTAAAATGTAAATAATATTTATCTCACAAGATGTAAGCTAAAATGTAAGTCCTATAAAGGACTGTTCTGGTCCAGACCAGAACATCTGGTCTGTTCACTGATGCATCCCAGGCTCTCAGAACATTGGAATATAGAAGATGCTCGTTAAAAACTTGTTGAATGTGGTAGTATTGAAATAAAATTGATATTCTAAAAATGCTTTGAAAGCTATATCCAAATAATAAATTTTAGGATGGATCACCTAATTTAGTCTTCTTGAATTAGTAGATAGGTAAGCTTATACTAAATATCTAAATATTATTACTATTAATAAATAGCATTAATACTTATACTAAATATCAGCAAATGGCTGTCTGAGGAGGCCTTACAAATAGCTGTGAAAAGAAGGGAAGTGAAAAGCAAAGGAGAAAAGGAAAGATATACCCATCTGAATGCAGAGTTCCAAAGAATAGCAAGGAGAGACAAGAAAGCCTTCCTCGGTGATCAATGCAAAGAAATAAAAGAAAACAATAGAATGGGAAAGACTAGAGATCTCTTCAAGAAACTTAGAGATACCAAGGGAACATTTCATGCAAAGATGAGCATCCTAAAGGAAAGAAATGCTATGGACCTAACAGAAGCAGAAGATATTAAGAAGAAGTGGCAACAATACACAGAAGAACTGTACTAAAAATATCTTCACAACCCAGATAATCATGATGGTATAATTACTCACCTAGAGCCAGACATCCTGGAATGTGAAGTCAAGTGGGCCTTAGGAAGCATCACTATGAACAAAACTAGTGGAGGTGATGGAATTCCAGTTGAGCTATTTAAAATCCTAAAAGATGATGCTGTTGAAGACTTGCACACAATATGCTATCAAATATGGAAAACTCAGCAGTGGCCACAGGACTGGAAAAGGTCAGTTTTCATTGCAATCCCAAAGAAAGGCAATGCCAAAGAATGCTCAAACTACCACACAATTGCACTCATCTCACACACTAGTAAAGTAATGCTCAAAATTCTCCAAGCCAGGCTTCAGCAGTACGTGAACTGGGAGCTTCCAGATGTTCATGCTGGTTTTAGAAAAGGCAGAGGAACCAGATATCAAATTGCCAACATCCATTGGATCATCGAAAAAGCAAGAGAGTTCCAGAAAAACATCTATTTCTGCCTTACTGACTATGCCAAAGCCTTTGACTGTGTGGATCACAATAAACTGTGGAAAATTCTGAAAGAGATGGGAATACCAGAACCCCTGACCAGCCTCTTGAGAAACCTGTATGCAGGTCAGGAAGCAATAGTTAGAACTGGACATGGAACACCAGACTTTTTCCAAATAGGAAAAGGAGTACATCAAGACTGTATATTGTCACCCTGTTTATTTAATTTATATGCAGAGTACATAATGAGAAACGCTGGGCTGGATGAAGCACAAGCTGGAACCAAGATTGCCAGGACAAAAATCAATAACCTCAGATAGGCAGATGACATCACCCTTATGGCAGAAAGCAAAGAAGAACTAAAGAACCTCTTGATGAAAAAGAAAGAGGAGAGTGGAAAAGTTGGCTTAACACTTAACATTCAGAAAACTAAGATCATGGCATCTGGTCCCATCATTTCTTGGCAAATAGATGGGGAAACAGTGGAAACAGTGAGCGACTTTATTTTTTTGGCCTCCAAAATCACTGCAAATGTTGACTGCAGCCATGAAATTAAAAGATGCTTACTCCTTTGGAGAAAAGTTACGACCAGCCTAGACAGCATATTTCAGAGCAGAGACATTACTTTACCAACAAAACTCTGGGAGTTGGTGATGGACAGGGAGGCCTGGTGTGCTGTGGTCCAGGTGTTGCAGAGTCCGACATGACTGAGTGACTGAACCGAACTGAACTAAATGGATTAAATGCTCCAACCAAAAGACATAGACTGGCTGAATGGATACAAAAACAATACCCATATACATGTTGTCTACAAGAAACTCACCTCAGACATAAAGACATGTATAGACTGAAAGGGAGAGAGTGGAAAAATATATTCCATTAAATGGGAAGGAAAAGAAAGCTGGAGTAGCAATCCTCATATCAAACAAAATAGACCTTAAAGAAGATTACAGGAGATAAGAAAGGACACTACATAATGATCCAGGAATCAATTCAAGAGGAAGACATAACAATTGTAAATATCTATGCATCCAACATAGGAGTACCTCAATACATAAGATAAACACTAACAGACATAAAGGAGAAATTTACAGTAACACAATAATAGTAGGAGACTTTAACTCCCCACTCACACCAATGGACAGATCATCAAAACATAAAATTAATAACAAAACATGAGTCTTAAGTGATACATTAGATAAGATGGATCTCACTGATATCTTCAGGACATTCCATCCAAATGCAGAAGAATACACTTTCTTCTCAAGTGCACATGGAACATTCTCCAGGATAGACCACATCTTGGGTCACAAATAAAACCTCAGTAAACTTAAGAAAATTGAAACCATATCAAGCATCTTTTCCAACCACAGCACTATGAGACTAGATATCAATTACAGGGAAAAAAACTGTAAAAAATACAAACACATTGAAATTAAACAATATGTTTCTAAATAACCAACAAGTTACTGAAGAGATCAAAAGAGAAATCAAAAAAATTTCTAGAAACAAATGACAAAACACAACAACTCAAAACCTATGGGATACAGCAAAAGCAGTTCCAAGAGGGAAGTTTATAGCAATACAATGTTACGTCAAGAAACAAGAAAAACATCGAATAGAAAACCTAACCTTATACCCAAAACAACTGGAAAAGGAAGAACAAAAAACCCCAAAGTTAGTTGAAGGAAAGAAGTCATAAATATCTGAGCAGAAATAAATGAAAAAGAAATGAAAGAAACAATAGTAAAGATTAATAAAACTAAAAGCTGGTTCTTGAGAACAAAATTGACAAAACTTTAGCCAGGCTTATCAAGAAAAAAAGAAAGAATCAAATCAAACAAAATTAGAAATTAAAAAGGAGATGTTACAACAGACAACGCAAAAATAGAAAGGATTATAAGACACTATTACGAACAATTGTATGGCAATAAAATGGATAACCTGAAAGAAATGGACAGATTCTTAGAAAAGTTCAATCTTCCAAGACTGAACCAGGAAGAAGGAGAAATTATGAACAACCCAATTACAAGCACTGAAATTAAAGCTGTGATAAAAAATCTGCCAAAATACAAAAGCCCAGGACCAGATGGCTTCACAGGAGAATTCTATCAAACATTTAGAGAAGAGCTAATGCCTATCTTTCTAAAACTCTTTCAAAAAATTCCAGAGGAAGGAACACTTCCAAACTCATTCTATGAGGCCACCATCACCCAAAACCAAAGACAACACAAAAAAGTAAACTACAGGCCCATATCATTGATGAACATAGATGCAAAAACCCGCAACAAAATTTTAGGAAAGAGAATTCAGCAACACATCAAAAAGCTCATATACCATGACCAAGTGGACTTCATCCCAGGGATACAAGGATTCTTCAATTATGCAAATCAATCAATGTGATACACAATATTAAAAAAATCAAAAGATAAAAACCATATGATAATCTCAATAGATGCAGAAAAAGCTTTTGACAAAATTCAGCACCCATTTATGATTAAAACTCTTTAAAAAATGGGCATAGAAGGAACCTACCTCAACATAGTAAAGGCCATATATGATAAGCCTACAATTATTGTCAATGGTTGAAAACTGAAAGCATTCCCCCTAAGATAAGGAACAAGACAAGGGTGTCCCCTTTCACCCTATTAACCAACATAGTTCTGGAAGTCCTAGGTACAGCAATCAGAAAAGAAAAAGAAATAAAAGGAATCCAAGTCAGAAAAGAAGTAAAGCTCTCACTGTCTGCAGATGACATGATACTGAACATAGAAAACGCTAAAGATAGTATCAGAAAATTACTAGTGCTAATCAATGAATTTAACAAAGTTGCAGGATACAAAATCAATACACAGAAGTCACTTGTATTTCAATATACTAACAATGAAAAATCAGAAAGAGAAATTAAGGAATCAATCCCATTCACCATTGCAGCAAAAAGAATAAAACATCTAGGAATAAACTTACATAAGGAGACAAAAGAACTGTACACAGATAATTATAAGACACTGATGAAAGAAAAGAGGACATAAACAGATGGAGAGATATTCCATGTTCCTAGGTAGGAAGAATCAAAATTGTGAAAATAACTATACTACCAAGCACAATCTACAGATTCAATACAATCCCTAACAAATTACCAACTGCATTTTCACAGAACTAGAACAAAAAATTCCACAATTCATATGGAAACACATATGAATAGCCAAACACATATGAATAGCCAAAGCAGTCTTGAGAAAGAAGAATGGAGCTAAAGGAATCAACCTTCCTATCTTCAGTTTATACTACAAAGCTACAGTCATCAAGACAGTATGATACTGGCACAGAAACAGAAATATAGACCAATGGAACAAGATTACTGCCAAGGGTGGCTGCAGCCATGAAATTAAAAGATGCCTGCTCACTGGAAGAAAAGCGATGACCAACCTAGACAGCATATTAAAAAGCAGAGACGTTACTTTGCCAACTTTTTCCAGTAGTCATGTATGGATGTGAGAGTTGGAGTATAAAGAAAGCTGAGCACTGAAGAATTGATGCTTTTGAACTGTGGTGTTGGAGAAGACTCTTGAGAGTCCCTTGGACTGCAAGGAGATCCAACCAGTCCATCCTAAAGGAAATCAGCCTTGAAGGACTGATGCTGAAGCTGAAGCTCCAATACTTTGACCACCTGATGCGAAGAGCTGACTCATTTGAAAAGACCCTGATGCTGGGAAAGATTGAAGGCAGGAGAAGCGGATGATAGAGGATGAGATGGTTGGATGGCATCACTGACTCAATGGACATGAGTTTGAGTAAACTCTGGGATTTGGTGATGGACAGGGGAGCCTGGCATGAAGCCCCTGGGGTCACAGAGTTGGACATGACCGAGCGACTGAACTGAACTGAAACAAGGTAGAAAGCCCAGAAATAAACCCATGCACCTATGGATATCTTATTTTTGGCAAAGGAGGCAAGAATATACAATGGGGCAAAAATAGCCTCTTCAATAAATGGTGCTGGGAAAACTGGACAGCTACGTGTAGAAGAATGAAATTAGAACACTTCCTAACACCATATGCAAGGATAAACTTAAAATGGATTAAAAAACAAAATATAAGACCAGAAACTATAAAACTCTTTGAGGAAAATATAGGCAGAACACTCGATGACATAAATCAAAGCAAGATCCTCTATGACCCACCTCCCAGAGTAATGGAAATAAAAACAAAAGTAAACAAGTGGGACCTGATTAAACTTAAAAGCTTTTGCATAACAAAGGAAACTATAAGCAAGGTGAAAAGACACCCCTCAGAATGGGAGAATATAATAGCAAATGAACCAACTGGTAAAGATTTAATTTCCAAAATATAAAAGCAGCTCATACAACTCAATGCCAGAAAACAAACAACCCAATCAAAAAGTGGCAAAAAGACCTGAACAGACATTTCTCCAAAGAAGATATACAGATGGCTAACAAACAATGAATGAAAAGATGCTCATCATGGCTCATTTTTAGGGAAATGAAAATCAAAACTACAATGAGATATCACCTCACACTGGTCAGAATTGCCATCATCAAAAAGTCTACAAACAATAAATGCTGGAGAGGGTGTGGAGAAAAGGGAATGCTCTTGCACTGTTGGTGGGAATGTAAATTGATATAGCCACTGTGGAAGATGGTATGGAGATTCTTTAAAAAGAAGAAATAAAACCAACATATGACCTAGCAATCTCACTCCTAGACATATACCCTGAGGAAATCAAAGTTGAAGAAGACACATGTATCCCATTGTTCATTGCAGGACTATTTACAATAGCTAGAACATGGAAGCAACCTAGATGTCTGTCAAAAGATGAATGGATAAAGAAGTTGTGGTACATATATACAATGGATAATATTACTCAGCCATAAACAGGATTGCATTTGAGTTGGTTTTGATGAGGTGGCTGAACCTAGAGCCTGTTTTATAGAGTGAAGTAAGTCAGAAAGAGAAAGATAAATATTATATTCTAATGCATATATATGGAATCTAGAAAAACGGCTCTGAAGAATTTATTTACAGGCTAGCAGTGGAGAAACAGACATAGAGAATAGACTTATGGACATGGGGAGTGGGGCAGAGAGGGTGAGATGTATGGAAAGAGTAACATGGAAACTTATATTACCATATGTAAAATAGATAGTCAATGGGAATTTGCTGTATGTCTCAGGAAATTCAAACAGGGGCTCTGTATCAACCTGGAACTGTAGGATGGAGTGGAAGATGGGAGGGAGGTTCAAAAGGGAGGTGATATATGTATACCTGTGGCTGATTCATGTTGAGGTTTGGCAGAAAACAACAAAAGTCTGTAAACCAAGTATCCTTCAATAAAAAAATAAATACATTTTTAAAATCCTAAAATAAAGATTTGTGTCCTTTTGTTTAAAAGGTTGCCAGATTTTAATTGCTGAAACAATTGTTTTTGTTGCTCTTAACAAGGAATTCTGAATCCTTTTGTTTAAAAAATAGCCATGAGTTTTCATGGAGGTTTAAATATGCCTGTCATACTGGCAAATCTCCCTTTGCAGCTTAAAATAACCAAGACATGCTGAACTCATTTCTGATGATGTCAATAATACATTCAGAGAATAAACAAGCATACTGATTACTATAATATTAGTTTTTGGTCAATTTACAGTATAACTTGGGCATACCTATCATTTAGAGTTTAGAATATAGCATAACTAATTGAATAATTTGCATAGGTGATAGAACAGAGATCACTTAACATCTGTGACATTTCTCCTACTGTACTTTTGTTAATACTAGATATTAAAGTATTACTAAAACAAATCATATATTCTCATAGGTTGTAATAGCCAGAAAAAAAGGTAATAAGTTAAATATTCATTAATAAGATTATTGGTAAAGAAAATTCTGGAGGGCTCACTTGGAAAAAAAAACCTCTCAAAAAGTATTGAGAGATGACAAAGAACAAGTTGCAGAATTCATATTTATTGAATTCAATTTAAGTGAACTTGTTTAAACTATATTATACACATATATAAACTTGTAAACCCATAGGAAATTCTAGAAAGATGTAGAGTGAAGGAGAAGTTAGAGGAAGAAGAGGCTTTAAAAAAATGTTTTATTTTTCTGTATAGCTTGCTTTTTAGAAAGGAAGTCATGAGCAGCACTATAATTAATAGTTTTTAAACTAATTGATTTAAAACAAGATTTTTACAAAGATATGAATAGACATTTTACAAAATAAGTACAAATTACCAATAAACTTCGTGAAAAAATATATGCCAGTATCTTATGCCTGGAGCCAGATTTTTTGAAAGTCTTGCCAAAATGAATTTTGTTTCAGGAACAATTTTGTTTGATTAATAATGATGTCATACTGATTTCAAATTATCACCTAGTCATAGTCACAGTCACAATCAAAATTATTGAAGCCTTTGACTCTTATGAGCCCAATACAAATCACATTGGGTAAGTCATCTAGATTTCACTGCTAATTCTGGGGCTAAAAAATCATACAGTAGATATGATAGAGTTAGAAATATCAAGAGAAGTCACATTGTTTTCTGTGGAACAGCTTACTACCTCTACACTGTTCACTAAAATCTGAAATACTGAAGAACCCCCTACCAAAATTTCCTTAGTCTGAGCTAAAAAATAAAAGTTCTTTACAACTGGACCAAAACATGAAGCATTTATGTGTAGCTTCCTCTGAGTACTGCATGTGATATTCTCATCTTATTGGCTTTTCTTGGCTTCTCAGCAATTTTTATCAGATCTGGTTACATGATGGAAGATCTGTGGTTTCACAGGGCAGGCAAGCACATTTCAGTCCATCAATGTACAGGTAACACTCCCAAAAGGCAATGAAAAAAAAGAAATTTTATACTCCCTTTTAGCATCTTTAATATTCGATCCAGCTTTCTGAACACTTAAACTTGAGGTAATAACACATGGACACCATAACTTTCAACTGTGAGGTATCTAAAGATATTGATAATGAAAAAAGTTCTAATTATTAAATGATCAAGAATACTAGATTCTTGATTAGAATTATGACTAGTCATTACAAACCATTGTTTCTGCTGTCAGGTTCAGCCTGCAGATGTATGCATTTTGCTGAATAGTGTTTTTAAAAGTTTGAACATTTCTTTATGTTGATTATATACACTGTAGCTCACCACGGGCAGCACTACTTTTTATGTTTTTATAGCTACCCCTTGGCATTTACTTCTATATGCCTGTCTTTTGAAGGGATTTGCACATTTTATGTGCTTTAAACTTTTAAAATTTCTTGTCACTTAATATTTTTAAATTACAGTTAAAAAGTAAGGAGGAGAGGTGTAGAGACCATAGGGAAGTAATATTCCTAAATTTGATCTGGTATGAATGGAAATTTGCAGACTGTCTCCAGATCTGGCCTTTGCTCATTGAGATTTCTGAGCTTAAAAGGGTTCATTACTCATGTAAATATCAAGTGACTACAGAATTAAGACCCTGAAAGAGACAATACATATGTTAAGAAATGCTGGGTGTGTCCAATTGCACAGCTGCCTTAAGATCTGAAATAATTAATTCTTGAAATTCCAATACTTTGGCCACCTGATGCAAAGAGCTAACTCATTTGAAAAGACCCTGATGCTGGGAAAGATTGAGGGCAGGAGGAGAAGGGGATGACAGAGGATGAGATGGTTGGATAGCATCACCGACACAATGGACATGGGTTTGGGTAAACTCCAGGAGTTGGTGATGGACAGGGAGGCCTGGCTGCTGCGGTTCATGGGGTCACAAGGACTCGGACACAACTGAGCAATGAACTGAACTGAAGGTTATAAGATGTTCAGAAATAATTTGGGCATTAACTAAAATGCCTTTGGTCTACCCACCCTTACTTCTACCAAAGTTATATTTTTACAATTTTTGATAAAAGAGGTTTTTAAACTTTGAAGATAAGAGCAATTGTTATCCAAAATTCAATTTGTTATAAGTAACTACAGTAAATATGGGAGGAAGTTTAGCAAATCAGGAGTTCTGCATTTAGTTTTCCCACTTGGCACATTTCAATTGAGATTTTTTACTAATCTATATTGTTTTGAGAGGTAAAGAAAAAACAAACATTCATCTTCTAAAATTAATATTCTATGTCTATTGGTTTACTAAAGTTGACAGATACTGACTGATCTAATACTTTCAGGATAAGATACAGCAAGGTTGACCCAGTGTTTGGGATGGAAGGATTAATAAACTTCTGAAATCAAAACTTCTGAGGAAAAGAAAGACTTTGGAGGAATCAGTAAGTATCCAAGTGATACATTTGCAATTAATGACTGATTCTTTGTTTATGGTTTTGTTAACAAAATGAAACAGAGAAATGTACAGATTATTCTTTAGATTGCTTAAATGTTCACTTATCTGGAGACACAATGCAGGAAGCTGGGATAGGTAGTGGCTAGGCATTATAGTTAGAAGATCAGGGGTTGAAGCCTGACTTCTTCACATAAAAACTGACTTGGGCTTGACTTGCCTCATTTTCTCAAACATCATCATTTGATTCTAGGGAGGTAGTAAGAGGAGGGACTAAGCATGTGGGATCTGGCTTTAGATTGTTTGAATTCTCCCCCTGTACTTCCAACCTGTGTAGTCTCAGGCAAGTCACCTAACTTCTCGAAGCTTTAGTTTTGTCATCTATGAAAAGTGAAAGTGAAAGTGTTAGTCGCTCAGTTGTGTCCAACTCTTCACGACCCCACGGTCTGTTCAGAATTCTCTAGGCAAGAATACTGGAGTAGGTTGCCATGCCCTTCTCCAGGGGATCCTCCCGACCCAGGGATTTTCATCTGTCAGTTCAGTTCAGTCGCTCAGTTGTGTCTGACTCTTTGTGACCCCATGGACTGCAGCACAGCAGGCCTCCCTGTCCATCACCAACTGCTAGAGTCTACTCAAACTCATGCCTATTGAATTGGTGATGCCATCCAATGATCTCATCCTCTGTCCTTCCCTTCTCCTCTTGCCTTCAATCTTTCTCAGCATCAGGGTCTTTCCAAATGAGTCAGCTCTTCGCATCAGGTGGCCAAAGTATTGGAGTTTCAGCTTCAACATCAGTCCTTCCAATGGATATTCAGGACTGATTTCCTTTAGGATGGACTGGTTGGATCTCCTTGCAGTCCAAGGGACTCTCAAGAGTCTTCTCCAACACCACAGTTCAAAAGCATCAATTCTTCGGTGCTCAGCTTTCTTTATAGTTCAACTCTCACATCCATACAACTACTGGAAAAACCATATCCTTGACTAGACAGACCTTTGTTGACAAGGTAATTTACCACTGTTTCCACTGTTTCTCCATCTATTTGCCATGAAATGATTTGACCGGATGCCATGATCTTTGTTTTCTGAATGTTGAGTTTTAAGCCAACTTTTCCACTCTCCTCTTTCACTTTCATCAAGAGGTTCTTTAGTTCTTCTTCACTTTCTGCCATAAGGGTGGTGTCATCTGCATATCTGAGGTTATTGATATCTCTCCCAGCAATCTTGGTTCCAGCTTGTGCTTCATCCAGCCCAGCGTTTCTCATGATGTACTCTGCATTTAAGTTAAATAAGCATGGTGACAATATACAGCCTTGACGTACTCCTTTCCCTATTTGAAACCAGTGAGTTGTTCCATGTCCAGTTCTAACTGTTGCTTCCTGACCTGCATACAGGTTTCTCAAGAGGCAAGTCAGGAGATCTGGTATGCCCATCTCTTTCAGAATTTTCCACAGTTTATTGTGATCCATACAGTCAAAGGCTTTGGCATAGCCAATAAAGCAGAAATAGATGTTTTTCTGGAACTCTCTTGCTTTTTCGATGATCCAGTGGATGTTGGCATTTTGATCTCTCGTTCCTCTGCCTTTTCTAAAACCAGCTTGAACATCTGGAAGTTCACGGTTCATGTATTGCTGACGACTGGCTTGGAGATTTTTGAGCATTACTTTATTAGCGTGTGAGATGAGTGCAATTGTGTGGTAGTTTGTGTGCCAATTGTGTGCCAATTCTTTGGCATTGCCTCTCTTTGGGATTGGAATGAAAACGGACCTATTCCAGTCCTGTGGCCACTGCTGAGTTTTCCAAATTTGCTGGCATATTTAGTGTAGCACTTTCATAGCATCATCTTTCAGGATTTCAAATAGCTCAACTGGAATTCCATCACCCCCACTAGCTTTGTTTATCGTGATGCTTCCTAAGGCCCACTTGACTTTGCATTCCATGATGTCTGGCTCTAGGTGAGTGATCACACCATCGTGATTATCTGGATCGTGAAGATCTTTTTTGTATAGTTTGTCTGTATATTCTTGCCACCTCTTAATATCTTCTGCTTCTGTTAGGTCCATACCATTTCTGTCCTTTATCAAGCCCATCTTTGCATGAAATGTTCCCATGGTATCGCTAATTTTCTTGAAGGGATCTCTAGTTTCCCATTCTATTGTTTTCCTCTGTTTCTTTGTCCTGATCCTGAGGGAGGCTTTCTTATCTCTCCTTGCTATTCTTTGGAACTCTGCATTCAAATGAGTATATCTTTCTTTTTCTCCTTTGCTTTTTGCTTCTCTTCTTTTCACAGCTATTTGTTAAGCCTCCTCAGACAGACATTTTGCTTTTTTGCTTTTCTTTTTTTTAGGATGATCTTGCTCCCTGTCTTCTATACAATGTTATGAACCTCCATCCATAGTTCATTAGGCACTCTGATAAACTATAAATAGAGATAATTATAACCATAAATGGAGTTAATTATCATCTATAAATGGAGTTATAGAGCATTTTGATGTGCTTTAATGACCAATGTAATGAAATAGAGGGAAACAATAGAGTGGGACAGACTAGAGATCTCTTCAAGAAAATTAGAGATTCCAAGGGAATATTTCATGCAAAGTTGGGCACAATAAAGAACAGAAATGGTACAGACCTAGCAGAAGCAGAGATATTAGCAACAGGTGGCAAGCATATACAGAAGAACTATACAAAAAAGATCTTAATGTCCCCAGATAACCATGATGGTGTGATCGCTCACTTGGAGCCAGGCATCCTGGAGTTTGAAATCAAGTGGGCCTTAGGAAGCATCATGATAAACAAAGCTAGTGGAGGTGATGGAATTCCAGTCGAGCTATTTAAAATCCTAAAAGATGATACTGTGAAAGTGCTACACTCAATATGCCAGCAAGTTTGCAAAACTCAGCAGTGGCCACAGGACTGGAAAAGGTCAGTTTTCATTCCAATCCCAAAGAAAGGCAATGCCAAAGAATGTTCAAACTACTACACAATTGCACTCATCTCACACACTAGCAAAGTAATGTTCAAAATTCTCCAAGCTTGACTTCAATAGTACATGAACCGTGAACTTCCAGATGTTCAAGCTGGATTTAGAAAAGACAGGGGAATGAGATATCAAATTGCCAACATCTGTTGGATCATCAAAAAAGCAAGAGAGTTCCAGAAAAATATCTACATCTGCTTTATTGACTATGCCAAAACCTTTGACTGTATAGATCATAACAAATTGTGCAAATCTCTTCAAGAGATGAGAATACCAGACCACCTTACGTGCCTTCTGAGAAGCCTATATGTAGGTCAAGAAGCAACAGTTAAAACCAGACTAGCTTTATGGAACAACAGACTGGCTCCAAATTGGAAAAGGAGTACATCGAGGCTGTATTTTTTCACCCTGCTTATTTGACTTCTCTGAAGTGTATATCATGCAAAATGCCAGGCTGAGTGAACCATAAGCTGGAATCAAGATTGCTGGGAGAAATATCAATAACTTCAGATGTGCAGATGACACCACCGTTATGGTAGAAAGTGAAGACGAATTAAAGAGCCTCTTGATGAAAGTGTAACAGGGGAGTGAAAAAAACTGGCTTAAAACTCAACATTCAAAAAACTAAGATCATGGCATCTGTTGTATCAGTTTATGGCAAATAGATGGGGAAACATGGAAACAGTGAGAGACTTTATTTTTTTGAGTTTCAAAATCACTGCAGATGGTGACTGCAGCCATGAAATTAAAAGATGCTTGCTCCTCGGAAGAAAAGCTATGACCAACCTGGACAGCGTATTAAAAACCAGAGACATTACCTTGCCAACAAATGTCCATGTGGTCAAAGCTATGGTTTTTCTAGCAGTCGTGAATGGATGTGAGAGTTGGAGTATAAAGAAAGCTGAGTGCCAAAGAATTGGTGCTTTTGAACTGTGGTGTTGGAGAAGACTCTTAAGAGTCCCTTGGACTGCAGCGAGATCAAACCAGTCCATCCTAAAGGAAATTAGTCCTGAATGTTCATTGGAAGAACTGTGAATCTGAAACTCCAATACTTTGGCCACCTGGTGCGAAGAACTGACTCATTGGAAAAGACCCTGATGCTGGGAAAGATTGAAGGCAGGAAGAGAAAGGGATGAGAAAGAATGAGATGGTTGGATGTTATCACTGATTGGATGGACATGATTTTGAGCAAGCTCTGTGATTTGGTGATGGACAGGGAAGCCTGGCGTGCTGCAGTCCATGGAGTCACAAAGAGTTGGACCTGACTTATTGACTGAACTGGACTGAACTGAACTGAAATTTATGTGCTTTATGAACAACCCTGGTTGTTCAGTGGTTAGGAATCTGTGCGTTCATTGCCGAGGATGTGGGTTCAATCTCTGGTCAGGGAACTAAGATTCCAGAAATCATTTGGCATGGACAATAATAATTTGCATTGTAAATTCTTAATCTTTTCAACATTTTATAGTGTTTCAGTATACACTTTTTGTTTTTCATTGAAGGTTTTAACCGTTTAAAAACATCTAACCATGTACCTGGGCTTCCCTGCTGGCTCAGACAGTAAATAATCCGCCTGCAATGCAGGAGACTTGGGTTCGATCCCTGGGTGGGGAAGATGGCTTGGAGGAGGAAATGGCAACCCACTCCAGTATTCTTGCCTGGAGAATCCCATGGACAGACGAGTCTGGCAGGCTCAAGTCCATAAGGTCGCAGAGTACATTGGGTTGCAGTGTCGACATGATTGAAGTGATTGAGCATGCAACCATGTATCTGCCCCTTGCTTTTCCCTTTCTACTATTTGTCTCTTCCTGGGGGTAATGTGGAAGTACTACCACATAGCAGACTGTTTAGAAAAGTCAGTGATTAATGTACAGCATGGTAATTATAGTTAATAATACTGTATTGTATATTTGAAAGTTGCTAGAGAGTAGATCTTAAAAGTTCTTATCACAAGAAACAATTTGTAACTATGTGTGGTTATGTATGTTAACTAAATTTATTATTGGTAATCGTTTTGTAGTCCATAAATATATCAGATAATTATGTTGTATTCCTAAAACTAAACCAATGTTATATGTGATACTGCAATTAAAAATAAAAAAAAGCTCCAAGAAAGCTTTGAGTTTAGCTCTAATTTAATGCCAACAGTGTGAAAATATAGTAAACATCTTAGGAAGGCTTTCTTATCTCTCCTTGTTATTCTTTGGAACTCTCTTGAGAGTCTCTGGGACAGCAAGGCAATCAAACCAGTCAATCCTAAAGGAAATCAACCCTGAATATTCTTTGGAAGAACTGATGCTGAAGCTGAAACTCCAATACTTTGGCCACCTGATGCAAAAAGCTGACTCATTAGAAAAGACCCTGATGCTGGGTAAGATTGAAGGCAGGAGAAGGGTATGTCAGAGGATGAGATGGTTGGATGGCATCACTGACTCAATGGACATGAGTCTGAGCAAGCTCCAGGCGATGATGAAGGACAGGGATGCCTGGCTTGCTACAGTCCATGGGATCGCAAAGAGTTGGACATGACTGAGTGACTGAACAAGAGCAAAATAGTAAACATAATAACTTTTGTTTTTAAATGGTTCTTTTGGGAGTTACACAGTATGAAGGAAAGACTTAGCACAAAAAAGAATGAAAAAAGGAAAAGAAGAAAAAATTAGCAATTTTCTGCTTAAGGAGAGCAACAAAGGAAAGGAGCCCCCTCATGTTAAAGGTCCAGGAAGTAATGTTACAACAAATCGAGTATTTACTTTTTTCTGTGTACTATCCCAAGTTATTTACAATCATTATCTCATGTAATGCTAACAATACTCTGGGTTAATAATTATTTTCTCACTTTTTAAGTGAGGAAACTAAAGCTCCAAAGATAAATTGCCAAATATTACACAGCTAATATGTGAAGGAAGTGTAATTTAACTCCTATTCTCTCTGATTACAAAGATTGCTTTTCAGTGGCTACATTTCATTGCCTTTCTCCAAGGACACTAAATCACCATGAATTCCACCCTTAAATCCTTTATTACCTTGCAGATCAAAGATTGTTCACACCAGCATTACTGCCATGGTCTGGGAGCTTGTTAGAAGTGCAGACTCTCAGAACCTATCCTTCACCTACTGAGTCAGAATCTTCTGCTTAAGATTTGCAGATCTTCAGGAGCTTTGCACTTTGAAGCTTGAGTATCTAAGGCCATCCACACCTTATTTTAATCTTTCAGTTCAGTTCAGTCACTCAGTTGTGTCCGACTCTTTGCAACGCCATGAACCGCAGCATGCCAGGCCTCCCTGTCCATCACCAACTCTCGGAGTCCACCCAAACCCATGTCCATTGTGTCGGTGATGTCGTCCTTAATCTTACCATTACAGATTCAGCTTCTAACGGGTTAATTGTACTTCTATGTTTCACCCATTCCACGTTTATGACTCTGTGTCTTTGTACCTTCTTGCAGCATGGAATGTGTGCTTCCCTTCACTTTCGCTATCTGATGAAGACGAGCACATTTCCCAAGAGCTGATTTATTCAAATGCAGCTTTTTTTTCCTTCTGTATTATGATTAATTGGAATTAATGTGGATTCCCATCATCCTCAGCATATATTTTCACTACAGTCTGTGATGGTCTCAGAGGACTCAAATTTTTTTTTTTTAATACATTTATTTGTTTGGCTGTGCCAAGGTCTTAGTTGCAGCATGTGGAATCTTTATTTGTTGCAGCACAGAGGGTCTTTTAGTTGTGGTATGTGGAATCTAGTTTCTCCTGACCAGGGACTGAACCCAGGCTCCCTGGGAGTTTGGAGTCTTAGCCACTGGACCACCAGGAAAGTGAAAGTGTTAGTCACTCAGTCAAGAAGACTAGAGTGGGTTCCATGTCCTTTTCCAGGGGATCTCCTGACCGGGGTATTACACCCAGGTCTCTTGCACTGCAGGCAGATTCTTTACTCTCTGACTCACCAGGGAAGCTGAAATAGCTCAGTTGGAGAGAGAGACCAGAGAAGTCCCTCACATTTGTCTTCACATCCTTACTTGCTTGGCAAAGTGCTTTTTTGCCATTGCAGGTGCTCAATAAATGTTCATTGGCTAATTAAATATTGTCAAGGGTTCATCTTTTCATGTTTTCAAGAAATTTTCAGTTTTAATTTCTTCTTTGATCATAAGGTTATTCAGAAGCATGAATGTTAATTTCTAAGTGGTTAACTTTTTTTTCTGGTCACTTTTTAATCATTTTCATTTTTATTGCATGATAAGTTTAGATTCTACTTTTAGGAACTTATACATGATAGATTTTATGAATGAACATAAGTAAAAAAGGAACAAGAATTTGAGAGGTGAAACATTTTATATACATTTATTAAATTTAGTTTATTTTTACATTCAGTTCTTCTATGTCATTATATTTATTGCAAAATCTTTCCAATTCTGAAAGAGGTGTGTTAATATTGCTGTATACACATTATTATTATATGTGAATTATTTAACAACTATTATATAGATTTCCAAATCTTCAGATGTACCCCCTTGAATGTACTATGAGCTATATTTTTAAAAACATAAAAAGTTTTCCCACTATACTTTTAGACTGACATGCATTATGATATCTGTGTTTGAGTTGTTCTGTAGTTTTAACAGACACTTCCTTTAGTGGTATTTACATAATAATTATAGTATATTTCATTTGCTGTATGTAATCTCCTTTACCCCCCACCTCCAAACCCCCAACTTTTCTTAGAATTGATATGACATTATTGGCAGGGACCATTCATTTTATTATGAAAATAGTAGCAATTTTCCATTTTCAGATATAGTCTCAGCAGTCATATCGTAAGTTTACGAACTGCCAAGAAGTCTCAGCTCTGGCCACAAAATTAGCATTAAAAATGCACGTGTGTGTGTGTTTCCAGCTGCCACCTTTGCTTCTCTCAGTTCCATGTTGTGAGTTGGCCATTTGGTATGATAGCATCTGCTTATGCACAGGGCAAGAGAAATGGTCTAGGCAGGTTTAGGCTGGCACAGACCATGGATGGTCTGGGGTCTCTTTGTTCTTGAGTACTCTGACAAGGGAAGTGGATGGGAAGATAAATTGAATAAAGAGGAAGGTGTTCAGTACATAACTGTGAGATATGACCTCATATAATAATTGAAGAGAATGTTAGCTCCTGCTGCCTAATTGGTTTTGGTTCATTTTAAAATTCTGTTTACTTTAATTAGGTTCACTGCAGAATGGGAGGCTTGCTGAGCTTGAAAATCTCCTGTCTCTCAAAATAGTAAAAGAAGGTTGGCTCCCTTGTGATTCTTTGCCACTCTTCCACTCCACTCCTCATTCCCCAATTATTTTAGACATTAGTGGAACTCTTTCCTGAGATAATGTAGTTAGGTCCTTGTATCCTTGAAGTCAGCTGAAATACTTGCAAACACTAGTTAATCAGCCCCTGAAAAGAAACCAGGATGGGGATAAGGATGTCCACTGGAGACAGCTTCTTGTCACATTCAACAAAACAACAACTGGGTTTTTAAGCATGTAATCCAAAATTTTTCCTTTTTTTCTTTTTTCATAGTTACACTCATATAATAAAGCGGCAGTTTATAAAGTGTAGGGGCAGGAGGTAGGAAGGATAGTACAAAAATCTGGGTGTAATAATAATGGCCTGTTGCTGGAAGGAGCTGTGGCCTTTAGTCAAGGGTAACAGTCCAGTCCATGGAAACCTTTCAGAGGGATAAATACTCCAACATCTCTTTCTTCCCTTTTATTTTTGCTGTATCAAACTGAAACCAGGAGGAAAAGAGAGTTCATAGATATTACCTCTACAGGCTCATACATAAACCTCTTCCCCACACAGAACAAGTGGAGAATGGATCTGGAAGAGGCAAAGGGAAGATCATTACTATTCTATCTGACTTTTGCTGTTCTGAATCCTTCATGGGTTCTAGTTCTTCCTCATTTCTGCTATATGCAGGTACTGTCTTTAATCACTGGCTTGTCTCACTTAAAGTCCTCTTCCTTGGTGATCTCACCTATTCTCACTTTCTTGTAACTACCAAGACTATGTCAGTCCTTTCTGAACCTTCAGTTCTAACTTTAGTTGGGTTGGGTTTTAGATTTTCTTGAAAAATCTAAACCAAAAAAATAGATCATCTTCCTTCAGGGCCACCATAGTTCACTATTTATGACTGTTTTGAATGTAAGAAGGACTGTGGTAATCTGCACACTATTCATTGAGAAAACTGTAGTCAATTTAGGAAAACAGTTTTCCTCCACTCACAACCAAGGAAGATCAGATATCCATTCTCTGACTCAGTGTTGCTATGTTTATTTGATATGGACAGACTGTCCCATGATCAGCTAGGATTCCTACATTTTCCAGGGCATACAGGAGTCTAGAGCATAGCGATGGCACCTATATACCATGTAAATGGCTTGTAACATTGTTCCAATCCACTGGGCTCAGTATTATGACTCCAGAGCATGTACTCCTTAATGCTTCTTTCTCCTAGGCTTGGGAGATGGAGAGAAAGGGAAACATCAAAGATGATGCCAAAGTTTCAATTCCAAGTAACGGGGAGAATGATGAGAAGTAATAAATACAGCAGGTTTGGAGAGGAAGATGGTGAATTCCCTTTGAATTTGTGCTGTCTGAAAGGAAGTGCACATTAAGCAATTGGATATGGAGAGGTACTGTGAGTGTTGGGAATTTAGGAAAGAAATTGCACCCAGGGAGAGAAATTTGGGAGTCATCAGCATAGAAGTGGTAGTAGAAGCTGTCACAAGCTTGTCTCTCACAAGCATGTGAGAGGAAATCAGGAGGAAATGGGCCTTTGTTTTCTACACTTTCACTGCTTTCATCTAATTCAAGACATAAGTATTTCTTGTAATAATGTTCTTACATTTCTCTATTTTGTCTCTTAATCAATCAGTTCTCCCACACAACCCTCAGCCCAGCTGATCTTTTTAAATATGGGTCTTCAAAGTTTAAACCCATCAAAGTTTTCTCATTATACTTGGGATAAAATTAGAACAAGGGCTTTGGAAAGTCTAACAAATCTCTGGATGTCCATAAGGCACATGTTTGACCTTTCATCTAACTTTATCTTATGCTGTTGTTCACTATTTTAAGTTCCTGTCATACTAGCTCTCTAAATTTTTGGCAACTCTAAACTTTTCTACATCAGGGACTTTTTTCTGACTCTTCATCTGCTAGTTCCTTTTTTCCCTTTCAGTTATCGACTTAAATGTCACTTGCTCAGAGACTTTTTCCCTATGCCCCAAATGTAAATGATCCTTTGCCACACTGTGTCTTGTTCTTTCGTTTTATAGCAGGTATCTGAATTCACAATTGTATAATAATTTGTGTTTACTTTTAAAATATCTCTCTCTTTGGATTGTAAGGAATCCACTGAATATTCAGTGCCTACCACAGAGTAAATACTCAGTTAAGTACTTGTTGAATGAATGAATCTATATCCATTCAAGTTGTCTATATAATCAATACACTAATCACCAATATCCTCTATCATTTATGTATTCTCTGTGTATCATTTATCCAGCTATCATTCATTTATATGGCTATCTGTGCATGGATACTGAGTAACTGAAACTTTAAAGCCTCATTTAAAAAAATCTCTCCACAGGTATACAGAAATCATTGTTATACTTTGTGTAATCAGCTGCAGATGAATTCTGTCAAAATCAAATAAAGACAGCAACATTTAGTTGGAAGACAGGAATGACCTTCTTTTCTCTACGTTCTGTTTAGAAAAAAAAACTTTGTTTCCCTAATTGGCTATCATATTGTCTGTAAATATTATTGCAAACTACCTTGAGTCCTTATAATGCAAGATAAGTTGTAATGAGAAATGTCTAGGAATGGCCTTGAAGACAAGTGAGTCTCTGGGTATGATTTTTTCCAAGATACTTATGGCACAGAATAGTAGAAGTTAGGGTTCATAAAATAAAAGTGGGGCAGAACTTGTTCTTTAATTAGATGTTCTTATTTTTTACTTCTTTCCTACCTTTTCTGTACTTCCTGCATAGCTGGTGAGATAAGGAAGAGTATGGGAAAAAGTGAAAACTTTTATGTGTAACCTGGTTGTTGTGGTTGTTGTTTAGTTGCTAAGTCATGTCTGACTCCTTTGTGACCCCATTGACTGTGCCTCGCCAGCCTCATTTCTCCATGGAATTTCACAGGCAAGGGTACTGGAGTGAGTTGCCATTTCCGTCTCCAGGGGGTCTAAGTGTCCCCTAAAGAGAAGCTACTGTGCAACCAGTGTACTCAAGCTAAGCTGTTATGATCTAACCTCACCCCCTGTCCCTAGAGCTAAATCTTCTCCTTCTTCTTCCTAAGTTTCTCTATTCCTGGTGGAAAATTAGTCTATGTGGGGTAGCTTGAGCCTGATTATCTTCTGCGGTCTTCTGTTGGCTCACAGGAATTCACATTCTTGCCTCAACAGGGGGAAAGTAGGCTGTTTCCCCTTTGCCTCCTCTCTTTGCTGCCATCCTATGTAACTCCAGACACTTTATAATCTTCATGTGGGAGGTAAGCATACATATTCTCAGATACTCCCAAATGCCAGGGGTCTCATATCAGTTACATTGTCTCAGAGTTGCAGTTTTGGTGGTAAAATCAAGATGGGCCTCTGGATTTTGTGGTTCAGCAAAACCCCACCCCTGGATGTGAGGTGTTTGTCTCTCCTATTCTAAGGTTCTCTCAGTCCTTAAGAGTGGTTTTCTAGGGGTCCTTTCACTGGGAAAAGAGAAGGAAACTTGGATTATGCTCTCTACTTACTGAATTGCTTTACCAAATGTTCTCCCCACCTCTATCCTTTCCCTCTGCAGTTCCTTCTCAAAACAGCAGCCAGGGTAATCATTGAAAACCTCATGTTAGATTAGGTTACTCCTTTACTAAGAATTCTCCAATGGTTTCTCATCTTATTTAGAACTAAATGAGGTGTTCCTATCATGGTGTGTTTATTCCCCTTGATCTGTACCTCACTATTTCTTTGATCTCATTTTCTGCTGTTCCTTTTCTTTAGCTCGTTCTGTTTCTTCCTTTTCCTTGAACACACCCAACTTGTTTCTTTGCATAAGTCTGGAATGTTTTTCCTCTAAACATCCGTTTGGTTAGCTTCTTCATCTACTTCTATGTGAATATTATCTTCTGAGAGAGACTTCTGCTGACCACCTTATCTGAAATATAATCCTGCTATTCCTCTGCCACTTTTGGTATCTAAACAGTGTTGAAAATAGATACCCTGAGTTTTTAAAGTCCATATCTATTTTTTTTACTTGAATCTAAAATGAGCATGTAATTTTTTCTATCTTATTAATTTGTTTAATGTGTCTATTCATTTAGCTCATATGTTCCTGGGAAAGCAGAACCATGGCCTATTTTATTAGTTCTGTAGCAGTTCAAAAGGTACTTAATAAATGTTTTTTGAACCTTGGAGGAAAATCCAGATAAACTGAATAGTTTTTGAAGCTCTCTAAAATATCACTGCAGGATATGTAATTTACTGATTCATACAGTTTGGTTATTGAAAGTTATGGTGAATTTTAGTAGACTTCCTAAACTCTGGTGTCAGCTCTAACCCTTCCTTAATAATACTGTCAGATCATGGTTTTTAAAAACCTATTTCTATTATCTTCCTCCTTTACTCAAAACCTTCAAAATCTTGTGTACAATGATTGTGTGTGAGTACACATGTATGTATCATGTTAAGCCAAAGCTTCTTGGCTTCCCTCTCCCTCCTTTCCTCCCTTCCTTCTTTTATTTTATTACTGTTGTTTAGTGAGCGCCACTATATATTAGATCTTTTTTTTTTTCTTGTATTTTAACTGCAAAATTTCCCTGCAACCTTCACAACATCTTACAAGGATCTGTTATTATCCTCAATTTTTTAGATAGAGAAAATATATATTGTGCTGGTTAAGAAGCCTATCTCAGGTTCAGTTCAGTTCAGTCACTCAGTCATATCCGACTCTTTGCGACCCCATGAATCACAGCATGCCAGGCCTCCCTGTCCATCAGCAACTCCCAGAGTCTACTCAAACCTATGTCTATCAAGTCGGTGATGCCATCCAACCATCTCATCCTCTGTCATCCCCTTCTCCTCCTGCCCCCAATCCCTCCCAGCATCAGGGTCTTTTCAATGAGTCAACTCTTCACATGAGGTGGCCAAAGTATTGGAGTTTCAGCTTCAGCATCAGTCCTTCCAATGAACACCCGGGACTGATCTCCTTTAGGATGAACTGATTGGATCTCCTTGCAGTCCAAGGGACTCTCAAGAGTCTTCTCCAACACCACAGTTAAAAAGAATCAATTTTTCAGCACTCAGCTTTCTTCACAGTCCAACAACGCTCACATCCATACAAGACCACTGGGAAAACCATAGCCTTGACCAGATGGACATTTGTTGGCAAAGTAATGTCTCTGCTTTTTAATATGCTATCTAGGTTGGTCATAACTTTCCTTCCAAGGAGTAAGTGTCTTTTAATTTCATGGCTGCAATCACCATCTGCAGTGATTTTGGAGCCCCCCAAAATAAAGTCTGACACTGTTTCCACTATCTCTCCATCTATTTGCCATGAAGTGATGGGACCAGATGCCATGATCTTAGTTTTCTGAATGTTAAGCTTTAAGCCAATGTTTTCACTCTCCTCTTTCACTTTCATCAAGAGGCTCTTTAGTTCCTCTTCACTCTCTGCCATAAGGGTAGTGTCATCTGCATATCTGAGGTTATTGATATTTCTCCCAGCAATCTTGATTCCAGCTTGTGCTTCTTCCAGACCAGCTTTTCTCATGATGTACTCTGCATATAAGTTAAATAAGCAGGGTGACAATATACAGCCTTGATGTACTTCTTTTCCTATTTGGAACCGGTCTATTGTTCCATGTCCAGTTCTAACTGTTGCTTCCTAACCTGCATACAGATTTCTCAGGAGGCAGGTCAGGTGGTCTTGTATTCCCATCTCTTTCAGAATTTTCCACAGTTTATTGTGATCCACACAGTCAAAGGCTTTGGCATAGTCAATAAAGCAGAAATAGATGTTTTTCTGGAACTCTCTTGCTTTTTCGACGATCTAGCAGATGTTGGCAATTTGATATCTGGTTCCTCTGCGTTTTCTAGAACCACCTTGAACATCTGAAAGTTCACAGTTCACATATTGCTGAAGCCTGGCTTGGATAATTTTGAGCATTACTTTACTAGTGTGTGAGATGAGTGCAATCGTGTGGTAGTTTGAGCATTCTTTGGGATTGCCTTTCTTTGGGATTGGAATGAAAACTGACCTTTTCCAGTCCTGTGGCCACTGCTGAGTTTTCCAAATTTGCGACATATTGAGTGTAGCACTTTCACAGCATCATCTTTCAGAATTTGAAATAGCTCAACTGACATTCCATCACCTCCACTAGCTTTGTTTGTAGTGATGGTTTCCAAGGCCCATTTGACCCACATTCCAGGATGTCTGGCTCTAGGTGAGTGAACACACCATTGTGATTATCTGGGTCATGAAGATCTTTCTCATACAGTTCTTCTGTGTATTCTTGCCACCTCTTCTTAATATCTTCTGCTTCTGTTAGATCCATACAATTCCTGTCCTTTATCAAGCCCATCTTTGCATGAAATGTTCCCTTGGTATCTCTAATTTTCTTGAAGAGATCTCTAGTCTTTCCCATTCTGTTGTTTTCCTCTATTTCTTTGCATTGATCACTGAGGAAGGCTTTCTTATCTCTCCTGACTATTCTTTGGAACTCTGCATTCAAATGGGAATATCTTTCCTTTTCTCCTTTGCTTTTCACTTCTCTTCATTTCACAGCTATTTGTAAGGCCTCCTCAGACAACCATTTTGCCTTTTTGCATTTCTTTTCCATGGGGATGGTTTTGATCCCTGTCTCCTGTACAATGTCATGAACCTCCATCCATAGTTCATCAGGCTCTCTGTCTATCAGATCTAGTCCCTTAAATCTATTTCTCACTTCCACTGTATACTCATAAGGAATTTGATTTAGGTCATACCTGAATGGTCTAGTGGTTTTCCCTACTTTCCTCAGTTTAAGTCTGAATTCGGCAATAAGGAGCTCATGAGCTGAGCCACAGTCAGCTCCTGGTCTTGTTTTTGCTGACTGTATATAGCTTCTCCATCTTTGGCTGCAAAGAATATAATCAATCTGATTTCGGTGTTGACCATCTGGTGATGTCCATGTGTAGAGTCTTCTCTTGTGTTGTTGGAAGAGAGTGTTTGCTATGACCAGTGGATTCTCTTGGCAAAACTCTATTAGCCTTTGCCCTGCTTCATTCTGTACTCCAAGGCCAAATTTGCCTGTTACTCCAGGTGTTTCTTGACTTCCTACTTTTGCATTCCAGTCCCCTATAATGAAAAGGACATCTTTTTTTGGTGTTAGTTCTAAAAGGTCTTGTAGGTCTTCATAGAAGCATTCAACTTCAGCTTCTTCAGCATTTCTGGTTGGGGCATATGCTTGGATGACTGTGATACTGAATGGTTGGCCTTCGAAATGAACAGAGATCATTCTGTCATTTTTGAGATTGCATCCAAGTACTGAATTTCAGACTCTTTTGTTGACAATGATGGCTACTCCATTTCTTCTAAGGGATTCCTGCCCACAGTAGTAGATATAATGGTCATCTGAGTTAAATTCACCCATTCCAGTCCATTTTAGTTCCTTGATTCCTAGAATGTCGACATTCACTCTTGCCATCTCCTGTTTGACCACTTCCAATTTGCCTTGATTCATGGACCTAACATTCTAGGTTCCCATGCAATATTGCTCTTTACAGCATCAGACCTTGCTTCTATCACCAGTCACATCCACAACTGGGTATTGTTTTTGCTTTGGCTCCATCCCTTCATTCTTTCTGGAGTTATTTCTCCACTGATCTCCAGTAGCATATTGGGCACCTACCGACCTGGGGAGTTCCTCTTTCAGTATCCTATTATTTTGCCTTTTCATACTGTTCATGGGGTTCTCAAGGCAAGAATACTGAAGTGGTTTGCCATTCCCTTCTCCAGTGAACCACATTCTGTCAGACCTCTCCGCCATGACCTGGCCGTCTTGGGTGGCCCCACATGGCATGGCTTAGTTTCATTGAGTTAGACAAGACTGTGGTCTGTGTGATCAGATTGGCTAGTTTTCTGTGATTATGGTTTTAGTGTGTCTGCCCTCTGATGCCCTCTCGTGACACCTACTGTCCCACTTGGGTTTCTCTTACCTTGGACGTGGGGTATCTCTTCACGGCTGCTCCAGCAAAGGGCAGCCACTTCTCCTTACCTTGGACGAGGGGAATCTTCTCATGGCCTCCCCTTGAACACGGAGTAGCTCTTCTCGGCCCTCCTGCGCCCGCAGGTTACTCAGCTATTAAGTGGCAGAATTGCATGCAATAGGAGTTAAATCTGCCTGTTCTAAAGCTGGAGAAGGACACGGCAACCAACTCCAGTATTCTTGCCTAGAGAACCTTGTGGACAGCCTGGTGGGCTGCCGTCTGTGGGGTTGCACAGAGTCAGACACGACTGAAGTGACTTAGCATGCATGCATGCATTGGAGAAGAAAATGGCAACCCATTCCAGTGTTCTTGCCTGGAGAATCTCAGGGATGGAGGAGCCTGGTGGGCTGCCATCTATGGGGTTGCACAGAGTCGGACACGACTGAAGTGACTTAGCAGCAGTAGCGGCAGCATTCTAAAGCTTTTGTACCAATGTTTCCTCATACACAGGAAATATACAGACTACTTTATTTATTTATTTGAGTTTTATTTTTTCACTTTTTCATTGAGATATAATATAGTTAGAGTGAAGTCCATAAATTTTGTGTCCAGTTCAATGGATTTCTAAATATCTGTTCATTCAGGTAGCTACCATTCAGATCAAGATATACATTTCCAGTCCTTTAGATAGACCACTTTTTAAAGACAAGAAATTTTTTCATAAATGTTCAATGCTGACAAATTATTTTTATTAAATTAAAATAAATAGAAAATGATATATAACCCCCTTATGTTTGTAGTTCTTATACAAGCATAAAAGCAAATTAGTATATTTAATATAAGCAAAGGTTAAAATTTAGTAAAATTTCCATTAGCAAAATTTAATAAGATGTATAATGTTTTACTAAAACCAAACTCTGTCACCATGTGAATACAGTATTGATTTTATAACTTGGCTTTTTGCACTTACTATGCCTATGTCACTTTATGATATAGTTGTTTTTCTATTTGAGTAGTCTCAGAAATTTTATTCATACACTACTCTATGATGCAATTTAGATCTTGTTTCATGTGAATATAAAATTTTTGAATCAGCTTCTATTTTGTTCTCAGGAATCTTCAATAATTAAAGTAATTAGCACCAATATAATTACATACATACAAGATGTGGGTGCTGAACTCTTTTGTCAGTACTTGATATTGAGGCGGTCATAAGGATAAATCTATCAATTATAAATATTTGTTTAGACAATCAAATAAATGAAAATATAAAATTTAAAAATTCTTGTGGAAAATGTTGTGGACTATTGGGGCTATGCCTATAGAGTTTCAGTTAGGGAAACACTGGTGTGTCCCACTCACTCAGTGTCTGACCCTCAAGGTCCACCATACTTGAGTCATTTTTACTTAGAAAACAATATTGATGATGAAACAGGACTCTTTCTCTATTAGTCTGGTGTCCTCACTCTCTGAGGAATGTGTCATGGGAATGCCTAGTAGATGCCTTAATGTTAATGGTAAACCTTCCTCTAACCTATTGCCTATTGAATGGTTACTGTTCTTAAATCGGGCTTCTCCGGTGGCTCCCTGCATCAGGAAGATCCCCAGGAGAAGGGAATGGCTACCCAACTCCAATATTCTTGCTGGGAGAATACCAGGACAGAGGAGCTTGGCGGGCTGCACTCCAAGGGGTCACAAAGAGTTGTGGATGACTGAGCACACAGCACACATTATTAAATTCGCAGTTAAAATTTCACCTTCTTCGGTGAAATCATTACTAATCTTTTTGAGCTGCACAACCTCTTTTTCTTACAGTATTGTGTCCATATTTTAGTATTGACATTATATTTAGTCCATAATGATTTTTACAACTTAGCATAATATTATTTATAGTCTTAAAGTTTATTATATTATTATATGTATTAATTTTAGTCTCTGACTAGATTTTTAAGAGCTTGGGGCTGGGAGTTGTTTAAATTTTGTGATAGGATAGTGTAGAAGAAAGAACATTGCTTTTTAATTATGGTTAAGTTACTTATTAGCTCTGTGATTGGAAGTCTCATTGAAATTGTTTTCATATTTTTTTAAAAGTTAGCATTAAAAATTCAGAGGAGTTTATTTATTTAAGAAAGCCTATAATAATCATCTGGTAAGCAGTCTTAATGATGAATGTTTATTTACTCTTTACTGAAGATGGGTTTGGCTCTAGCCACATGAAAATTTACTAGGAAGATAGAAAACCTGAAAGACATTGAAACTGCTGACCATTACTCACTTCTGGTGATAAACAAAACCATCAAAGAAATATAGAATACTTGATAAGTGACTTTGAAATCCTGGAGAACTCAAATGGTGGGGAAAAAAAAGTTATTAGAAGTGAATAGCTAACTGAATATATAGTGTCATGGGATAGAAATTGCTTTTCCAGACCAGTTGAGAACCTGGGAAAGTTGGAATATATCTTACAAAATCTGGAAGAAAACATGCAAAGTTTTCAAAGAGTTTTCAATTCAGATTTAAAAGGAATTTAGAGATAGATATATAATGTTTATTCAAAAACTTAAAATCCAAATAATATACAGGACAGTGGGTCTAACACTGATAGATCCATAGTGGAAGAGCTGTATTTTCACTGGAGAACATAAAGAAGAGGGTCATTAATAACACCTTTGGCCTTAAATGTCTCCATATCAATGCAGAACATAAGTAATGAAGAAAGTGACCTTAAAATATTAAGACAAGGATGTAGTTATTAAGATTAGGGTGGGATGGGGTTTAGAATTAGAATTGAGTAATGAAATGGCATGAAGAGGCACCTTGTTCAAAGAAGCCAAAAGAGTGGTAGTGTGCTTTGAATTTTTTTGCCCCCAAAGTTGAGGAAACAGTGAATAAGCCTCTAGTCTGAGCTTAATCTGATCAATGAGAGAAAATTGCTTGAAGGTGTAAAAGTGTGAATGACCATGAATAATAGGGACCGTGTTGTTTTGAAGTTTGTAAAACCAAAGGAAGAAAATGAGAGAATGTCTGGACCACTAAGTCATGCTATGTAGTGATAGTTGTTATTTTCTGAACAGTTACTAGTACACAAGATACTGTAACAAGTGTTTTATATTGAATATCTCATTTAATTCTCACAATTCATCCCAGTTGTATAGATAAAGAAACTGAGGCTTAGAAAAGAAGTAATTTTCCAAATGCCACACCGACATTTCAGTAATATAGGCAGATTTTAATCCATGCAGTCTGAATTTAGAAATATCTTTCTAAGAATGTCTATTTCTTAGAGTTTTTTGAAAAGATAAATGGATTTCCTTGACCAATAAATTTAAAAGGAAGAATGGCAATCCAAAAGAACCAGAATAACCAAAACAATCTTGAGAAAGAAAGTGAAAGCTAGAGGTATCATGCTCCCTGATTACAAATTATACTACAAGGTTGTGATAATCAAGACAATATGTTACTGGCACAAATAAGAAACATATCAATGGAATAGAATAGAGAATCCAGAAATAAACCCACATACTTATGGTCAATTAACATGACGAAGGGAGCAAGAATATACAGTGGGGAAAAGACAGCCTTCTCATAAATGATGTTGGGAAAACTAGACAGCTACATGCAAAAGAATCAAGCTAGACTGTTCTCTCACACCATGCACAAAAATAAATTCAAAGCAGAACAAACACTTACATGTAATACCTGAATTCATAAAACTTCTAGAAAAAAATAGGCAGTATACTCTTTGACATTGTTCATAATAATATTTTTTTAGATATGTTTCCTTAGGCAATGGAAAGAAAAGTAAAAATAAACAAATGGGACTGCATCAAGCTGAAAAATTTTTGAACAGCTAAGAAATTCTCAACAAAAGGAAAAGACTTCCTACTTAGGAGAAGATATTTACAAATGATATATTTCACAAAGGATTAATATGCAATATATACAGAGAACTCATATAATCCCATATCAAAAAACCCACCCCAAACCAAACAACTTGAATAAAAAATGAGTAGTTGATCTGAATAGACATTTTTCTAAAGATTCATGTCAATGTGTGACAAAACCCACTGAAATGTTGTGAAGTAATTAGCCTCCAACTAATAAAAAAAAGATTAAAAAAAAAAAAAGAAGGCATACAAATATCCAACAAGCATATGAAAAGATGCCCAACATCACTGATCATCAGGGAAATGCAAATCCTCAAAACCTCAATGAGATGTCACTCATACCTGTCAGAATGGCTGTTATAAAAAACAAAACAAATAACAAGTATTGGTAAGGATGTGGAGAAAAGGGAACCTTCATACAAATGTTAGTGGAAATGTAAATTGGTGTAGCCACTATGAAAAACAGTATGGAGATTCCTCAAAAAATTAAAATAGATCTATCATATGGTCTAGCAATTCCATTTATGGGTATTTATCTGAAGAAAAAAACACTAATTAAAAAGATAGATATACTGCTATGTTCATTGCAGTATTTATTTGCAATAGCCAAGATAGGGAAGCCTGGCATGCTGTAGTCCATGGGGTTGCAAAGAGTTGGACATGACTTAGCAACTGAACAACAACAAAAGATATGAAAGCACATAAGTGCCTCTCTCTCTCTCTCTATATATATATATATATATATAATATACTATATGTATATATAATGGAATATTACTCAGTCATACAAAAGAATGAAATCTTACTGTTTAAAACAACAGGAATGGATCTAGAGGGTATTATGCTAACTGAAATGAGTCAGAAAGAAAGGGACAAATACTATATTATTTCACTTTTATGTGGCATCTAAAAAGCAAAACAAATGAATAAATATAACAAAGCAGAAACAGAGTTAAAACACAGAGAATAATCAGGTGGTTGCCAGAGAAAAGAGGAGCAGGAGGAGGAAAGAAATAGATGAGGGAGATTAAGAGGTACAAATCTTCAATTGCAAAATAAATGACTCATGGGTGTGAAATGAAAGGTGAGGGAATATATTGTAGTAAATAATTACATGGGCTTCCCTGGTGTCTCAGATGGTAAGGAATCCGCCTGTAGTGCAGGAGACCTTGGTTTGATCCCTGGGTTAGGAAGATCCCCTGCAGAAGGGAATAGAAGCCACTCTAGTATTCTTACCTGGAGAATTCCATGGACAGAGGAGCCTGGCAGACTGCAGTCCATGGGGTCTCAAAGAGTCAGACATGACTGAGTGACTACATCTTCACTTTCAAATAATTTTGTAATATACTCATATGGTGACAGACTGTAACTATACTTATCTAGTACCAGTGACGTTTTTGCCTTATCTTCTACTTTCACTTTATGATCATTAAAAGAAGACGGAAGAGATTAAAATTTAAGAGAGATACCTATCACTTAGGGATTAGACTTGGCTGTGAAGAACTTTAAGTTGTAGTAGCTTAAATAGGATAGAAATTCATTTTTCTGCTGAAGTATGTAGGTGGGTAGTCCATGACTGGTACAGTGTCTATGCTCTATAAGATTCTCATGGACTTAGCCTATTTTGTGGTTCTGTTGTATGTAGACATTATTTTCAAGGTCACCTCATGGTATAATATAGCTGCTCCAGCTCCAATCATTACTTCTATACTTCAACCATCAAGAAAGAAAGGAAGAACATCATGTCTGCACACTGTAAGGATACTCTTAAGTTGCACGAACTAGTTCCTTTTACTTCTGTTGGCCGAAACTAGTCAGATGGTTACACATAGTGATAATTAAAATGGGGAAATGCAAATTTTAGTCTAGATATCTGCATTTCTGCCTAGAATCTGTGAGTGCTATTAGTAAATTATGGGCTTCCTAGGTGGCGCAATGATAAAAAAAAGAAAATCCAACTGCCAGTGAAGAAAATGTGGGTTCAATTCCTGGATTGGGAAGATCCTCCGGAGCAGGAAATGGTAACCCACTCCAGTACTGTTGCCTGGAAAATTCCATGGAAAGAGGAGCCTGACCAGCTACAGTCCATGAGGTTGCAAAGAGTCAGACATGACTGAGCACTTATGCATGCTATTAGTAGATTATAAGGAGGTAGACACAGAAGGTGGTGGGTGTGGATCTAGCAAATTTTTATCACATATATGTAATCAAATTCAAAGAGATAACAGAAACCTATAATAATAGTGTCAGGAAAGATAAAAGCCTAATATAGTTTGAAGTCTGTAGAAAATTCTAACAAAATTTTGGCTTTTGATTGTTCAAAAGTTTTTACATAATTTTGGAATAAATGTAAATATTTGTAATTACATTTAGAATAAATATAATAAAGGAAAGGGATAGCTAATTCTCACTTGGGGAAAATTCTAATGTTAATAGGTGATGGAGAAAAAGTAGAATTGGTCCCCTATATTGTTCTCACCTCTTGTATTTGTTGTTGTTCAGTTGCCAAGTCTTGCCTGACTTTCTGCGACCTCATGGACTGCAGCACGCCAAGCTTCTCTGTCCCACCTCTTCTATTAGGTTGGTGCAGAAGTAATCACGGTTTGTGTGTTGACATTTGCCATTTGATATTGGAACACATTCTAAATAAATGTGGTTATGTTATACATCATTTTAATGTGCATTTCTCACTTTGTGTTTTTTTGCTAATGACATTACTTACTGCTTATTTCATATTTATTTTAGACTATGGAAATGATGTTAGACAAAGAGCAAATTTGAGTGATTTCCTTATTTGAGTTCAAAATGGGTTGTAAAGCAGTGTATAGCACTTGCAACATCAACAATGCATTTGGCCCAGGAACTGCTAATGAACATACAGTGCAATGGTGGTTCAAGAAGTTTTGCAAAGGAAACAAGAGCCTTGAAGATGAAGAGCATAGTCGCCAGCCATTGAAAGTTGACAAGAACCAGTTGAGAGCCATCATCAAAGCTGATCCTCTTACAACTACATGAGAAGTTGCTGAAGAACTCAACATTGACTGTTGTATGGTCATTCAGCATTTGAAGCAAATTGGAAAGTTGAAAAAGCTTGATAAATGGGTGCTTCAAGAGCTAATAGCAAATTAAAAAAAAATCATTTTGAAGTATCATCTTATTCTATGCAACATCAACAAACCATTTCTTGATTGGATTGTGACATGCAATGAAAAGTGGATTGTACACCCGACAACTGGTGATGACCAGCTCAGTGATTGGACTGAGAAGAGGTTTCAATGCACTTCCCAAAGCCAAACTTGCACCAAGAAAGGGTCATGGTCACTGTTTGGTGGTCTCTTGCCCATCTGATCCACTACAGCTTTCTGAATCCTGGCAAAACCATTACATCTGAGAATTATGCTCAGCAAATAGATGAGATGCACCAAAAAGTGCAACGCCTGAAACTGGCATTGGTCAACAGAAAAGGCCCAATTCTTCTTGACAGTGCCCAACTGTACATCACACAGCCAATACTTCAAAAGTTGAACAAATTGGGATACAAAGTTTTGCCTCATCCATCATATTCATCTGACCTCTCACCAACAGACTCCCAGATCTTCAAGCATCTCAACAACTTTTTGCAGAGAAATGCTTCCACAACCAGCAGGATGCAGAAAATGCTTTCCAAGAATTCACAGAATCCCAAAACATGGATCTTTATGCTGCAGGAATAAACAAACTATTTTTCTTTGGCAAAAATGTGTTGATTGAAATGGTTGCTATTCTGACAAATAAAGATATGTTTGAGTCTTGATTTTGATTCATAGTTCAAAACTGTAATTACATTTGCACCAACCTAATATCAAAATTAATTATTAAATTAGAAGAACACGATGATGAGAAATTGAAGTCCCAAATAGGATAGGATAACACCTTGATTCTGGTTCTCATTGCTTGCCTGCATTATCTCAGCAGCCTCCTTAAATTCTTGCTACTGCTTGGCACACATTTTCCCTTCTCACCCTCCAATCAAGTAAAGAAGACAACTTCTATATGCCTGCCAGTTATTTTCTTTTTAAATAAATCATGTCTTTCCACACTTAAAAATTTTGGGGGTTCTCTATAATTTATAGAATTAAGTTCAGACTTCTTACCATGACATATAAAGCCCTTCATGGTATGTTTTGAACTTTTCTTTCATCTCATCTGTCTATTCCATTCATGTGTTTTGAGCTTCACCTTTGTCAAACCTCTTAGTATTTCCTGAATATTAAACTTACTAATCCTTTTGTTTGAATGCCCCTTTTCGCCTGGGAAACTTATGGACAGTCTTTAAGACTAAACTCATGTATTTCTACCTTTTAAAAGCCACGCACAGATTGCTAGTTTTTTCTCTGTATCTACATAGCATTCTGTAAATATTTCTGTTGTAGCACTTGTTATATTGAAATAAATCCATATTTATTTACATGTCTTTCTTCCCTGCTGCACTCTGAGTTCCCTGGGGGAAACAAGTATTGCTCAGAGCTTAGTGAATATTCAGAATGTTAATTGACTAATTGATGAGAGCATGCAGATGGTATAAATTAATTCAAGTCCTTAGGGTCAGATGAAATACATGCATCTTAGAGTAATAAAAAAATTCATTTGTGATTTAGGAGCTATTGCCAAGTATCTCAGAGGAATTTTGGGTAATAGAAGTGTCAAAAGACTGGAGATAGGCAATGTTCTAATTTTCACAGTGGGTGTAAAAGTGTATCTAGAAATTGTAGGTTCACAAGCATTAGGCCAAATTGTAGAGCAGATTATTAGACAGATGGCTTGTGAGCACTTTAGGAAAAATATTGAAAAGTACTTTTATTTAAAAGTTTTTCTATTGTTATATTTTAACTCTGCCTAATTTCATAAAGAATTAGAGGCAGATATTGATTCCTAGGTTTGCTTAGGACAAGTTAAAATTGTGTCACTCTTTTCCTGTGTTTCTTGAAACTTACTGACTGAGAATAATGGTAATGGACTTCCCTGGTGGCTCAGATGTTAAAGCGTCTGCCTACAATGCGGGAGACCTGGGTTCAATCCCTGGTTTGGAAAGATCTCCTGGAGAAGGCAATGGCAACCCACTCCAGTATTCTTGCCTGGAAAATCCCATGGACAGAGGAGCCTGTAGGCTACAGTCCATGGGGTCGCAGAGTCAGACACAACTGATTTCACTTCACTTAAATGGCTGTATATTCTGTAAGGCATTTGATGATGTCTCTTATGTACTCTCTGTTGTGGTTTTGTGTGGATCAGATGATAATTTTGTGTATTAAAAACTATAAAACTCTATGCCAGACTTTCTCTATTTTTAGTCATTTGCTTATTAACACCTTTATTTTTTGTCATATTCACATGCCATGTTTGTTTTTATATACCTAACATTTTTCTTTGTCACTGGATCTTTTTTATTTAGACATAACCTCATCCAAAATGAAAATATCTTGAAGGCCACAGATTTGTAATAATATTTTTTCTAATATACCCTGTAATAAATACATAACTAGGAACAAAAAAATTGATAATCCATGTGTCATCTCGAATATAATCACTATATAATTTTATAATATTTTATGCTATAATCATTGTATAAAATATGGGGAATTTAAGCTAATTCAAAAGACCAATGCCATGAGTGATTTTTGTCTATCACAACATTGCATGACACATAAAGGCAGCTGATAACGGATGTCAAGTTTGAAGGATGTTTTGAGTGACAAATTTCAGGGCTGTGAATTTTGTCCTGATCTGCTTGACATTTTTATTAGTGACCTAAAGACATAGGAGGTGAATGGGTTCAATTGGAAATGATATAACTTGGAAGGGACAACCAATAATATACTAGATCATAGAACTGATTCACTTAAAAAAGAGGATACCTAATTAGATTAAGACAAAAAGTTTTTAAATATAGAAAGGAGATCTGGCAAAATTGCTTAGAGGTTTCAACTGGCTATAAATCTTTAAAAGTGAAAATTTTGATATAGATGCCCAGAAGGTAAATGCACTCTTAAATTTTAAAGTCATATGCTCAATAAAGTGCTTTAAAATAGAATGTCCAAGTTAAGAGAGTTAACTATTCTGCAGCTAATCATTCTATGTCTGGAATATTATGTTCAATTTTAAGTTGTAATCCAGGAAAAACATAGATCTGGAAATCCTTTCATTTGTGCGTGTATGTGAGAGGGAAAGTGAGTGTTGAAGGGACTGGGTATGAAAAAAAAAATTCTAAGTGGGGGCATGAGAATCGTTTTCATATACATTATTAGAAAAGCTTTCAACATAGAGGGAGCATTTTATTTATTCTGCATAGTCTTGAGCAGATTTGACTACAGCTCAGTAAAAATTTAAAGAATTTAACAGTTAGAGATGCTTCTTCAGAGGGAAGAAGTAAGCTGCCAGGATTGCTATGTGGTCATTTTAGGGATGTGAGTGTATGTTTATACATATATGTGCATGTGTAAACTGACAGAGAGATGATCCTTTAATTTTATGTACTTTAAATTTTTACACTGATCATGCCATCAAAAAAAAAGATATTTCTATTTTTAAATATAAAATTTAAGTCTATTGGAGAAGAGGAGTGGTTGGAGGAGACTCTTACTTCTGTCAGTTAATACCCCTGCATGTTTGACTGATTCCTTGACTTCTCCAAGCCTGAAGTTCCTCTTCTAGACCAAGGGGATAATAATACTTTTCACGCTGGGATATTGTGAAGATTAAATTAATGGTGTAAATGAAAATTCCTGACATGGTTCAACTTAAGTATATGTCTATAGTTTTTTTTTTTTTCTTGTATTTGATCTTGAGTTTACTATTGAAGGGACAACCAAAAATTAATAGACAGCCAAAATTTTGACACTAATTTTGAACCTTAAAAAGTTCAGTCCTAATTTTTAATTTGAAAGTTATGTGTTACAGGAAAAGTAATATAGAAGAAAGAGAAAAATCTGACCTATATGTATGCTTTTGGTCACTAATCAAAGCCCTCACAATGTCATATTAGTGTCTTCACAGATAAGTTCTATACTCATTATTTTTGCTTGCTTTCTTTTTTTTTTAAATAATTCTATGTTTTTAATAGATTATAATCCATATAAAATTATTATCAATTATGGCTGTATCTCCCTATGCTATACAATATATTCTTGTTGCTCATTTATATTTAAATATATATATGTGTGTGTGCATGCCAAGTCACTTCAGTCGTGTCCAACTCTGTGTGACCCCATGGACTGTGGCCCACCAGTCTCCTCTCTTCATGGGATAATCCAGGCAAGAATACTGGACTAGATTGCCATGCCCTCCTCTAGGGGGTCTTCCCAACCCAGGGATTGAACCCACGTCTCTTAATATCTCCTGCATTGGCAGGCAGGTTCTTTACCACTAGCACCACCTGGGAATCCTTTATGTATTTACTTATGGCTGCTTTGGGTCTTCCTTGCTGTGTACAGGCTTTTTCTGGTTGCAGTGGCTTGTCTTGTTGCAGAGCATGAATTCTAAAGTGAGCCTGCTTCAGTAGTTGTGACTTGCATGCTCCAGAGTGCAGGCTCAATAGTTGTGGCACTCGGGTGTAGTTGCCCTGCAGCATATGGGATCTTCCCAGATCAGGTCTTGAACTGATATCCCCTGCATAGGCAAGTGGATCTTAACCACTGGACTACCAGGGAAGCCCCTTGTTATATAGAGAATAATTTGTGTCTCTTAATCCCATATCCCTAACTCTCCTGTACCCTCTTCCCTCTTCTCACTGGTTCTCTATATATGTGTGTCTGTTTCTGTTTTGTTATATACGTTTGTTTGTTTTATCTTTTAGATTCCACATATAAGTTATAATACAGAGTATTTGTCTTTCTCTGTCTGACATATTTCACCGAAGCATAATACTCTCTGTCCATCCATGTTGTTGCAAATGGCAGAATTTCATTCTTTTTTATGACCAAGTGATATTCCATTGTGTATATATGGCACATGTTTATCTATTCATCTGTTGAGGGGCTTTTATACTGCTTTCACATCTTGGCTATTGTAAATAATGCTGTTATGAGCATCGGGTTGCCTGTATCTTTCCAAATTAGTGCTTTTGGTTTCTTCAGATATATATTAACAGTGGAATTGCTGGGTAATATGGTAGTTCTACCTTTACTTTTTCTGAGGAATTCCATATTGTTTTCCATAGTGGCTGTACCAGATTACAATTTTCCCAACAGTGTACTCAGGTTCCCTTTTGTTGACATCCTTGCCAAGACTTGTTATTTGTAGAATTTTTGATGATAGTCATTTGATGATACCTCTTTGTGGTTTTGATTTGCATTTCTCTGATGATTAGCAATGTTGAGCATTTTTTCATGTGCCTGCTAGTCCGTTGGAAAAATGTCTATTCAGGTCCTTGGCCCTTTTTTTAAGTGGATTGTTTGTTTGTTTTTGATGTTGAGTTGTATGAACTGTTTATATATTTTAGTATTAGCCCCTTATCAGTCATATCAGTTGCAAATATTTTTTCCTATTCAAGAGGTGTCTTTTCACTTTGCCAGTGGTTTTCTCTGCTGTGCAAAAGTTTTCAGGTTTAACTAAGTCCCACTTGTTTACTTTTGCTTTTTCCTTTGCCTTAGGAGATAGCTCCAAAAAAAAAAAATGTTGCTAAAATTTATGTCAAAGAATATTCTGCCTGTGTTTTCTCCTAGCAGTTTTATGATTTCCAGTTGTACTGTTGATCTTTAATCCATTTTTAGCTTACTTTTGTACATGTACATGGTGTAAGAAAATGTTCTGATTTCATTATTTTATGTGTAACACTACTTACTGAAGACACTGTCTTTTCCTTGTTGTATGTTCTTGCCTACTTTGTCATAGATTAATTCACCATAGGTCCATGAGTTTATATCTGGGTTCTCTGTTCTGTTTCATTGATCAATATGTCTGTTTTTGTGCCATTACTATGTTGTTGATTACTACAGTTTTATAGTATAGTCTGAAATCAGGAAGCATGATGCTCATTTTAATTAACTATCTATGTCTCTAGGAAATAAGGTAAAACAGTTGTCTGTTGCAGTCTTGATGGTATAGCCTTATGTGGAGTAGCTGTATACAGTCTGTATGTACCCAGAGGTTTTGGTAGGAGGACTGAATTTTATGTGAACACAAGTTGTGTCTTTCCTTAGGGTATGCTAGTGGGTATCACTTTGGTAGGATGTGGAACTTGAGATAGAGTGGCTAGAACCAGAGCCTGGTGTGGTCTGGGGCTCCTCCTCTGGTCAATGGCCATCACAACCCTATCAGGGGTGGGTTCAGGTCACAAGTTGCTGGAGCAGAAGCCCTGAGGATTGTACCTGAGATGGTTTAGTACTCTTGAAGTGTGAGCTCTCTCCACTCCCAGAAGCACTGGAGCAAGAGGGGATGGCTTGGGCAGATGGTGAGGTCAGGGGCACTGGGCAGCTAAAGTCCTTTGGTCCTTAGGTAACTCAGCTGATATATGGCTAGTGTAAATGCCAGCAGTGACTGCCCCCTCTCTGCTCAGACACCACTTTGATTGAGTTTGAGTTACCTCAGGATCTCATGGCTGAGGTCTTTCCCCAGTCATGGCAGCTTTTGCTTCAGTGTGGAGCTGCCACACGAGGCAAGAGGTGCTGGGCATCCACTCAACTCAGGCCAGGGCATGTACTGGACCAGTAGCAAGAAGCCCAGTTAGCCACCCCTGCATTCTTAAGACATGCTCTTCGCCTTGCAATGTAGCAAGGAAGTGCAGGTACACTCTTCCTGAGTAGGGTCCCTCTTCCTACAGCTCTACTGTTAGTCCCACTGACCCTCCAAAAAGCCAAGGGGTTTTGTCTTCCTTTTGTTGGACCTTATGGCTGGGGTGCCCAATATATGGCTCCAACTGCTTATTCCTCGGGGATCTCCACCCATGTAATCTCCCTTTTCCTTTGAGTCCCCTTTCAGGGGCACAGGTCCTGCCCCAAATACTCTTCTCTTTCTCCCCAATTCCATGTGGATTTTTCTTACAGCCATGGTTGTATAGGTGCCTTTCTGCCAATCTCCAGCTAGTTTTCAGTGAAAATTGTTCCATGTGTTGATGTATTTTTGATGTGCTTTTGGGGGGAGATGAGTTGTGCATCCTCCTCCTACACTATATTGATCTAAATCCCTTGCTTGTCTTAATGGCCAATCATTGAGCAATAAATACATGGGCCACATAGCCTATTCAATTTAGTTGCAATATGGATGAAATCGTTGTTGTTGTTGTTTGGTTGTTCAGTCGTCTCTGATTGTGACTGCAGACTGTAGTATTCGAGGCTTCCCTGTCCTTCATTATCTCCTGCAGTTTGCTCAAACTCATATACATTGAGTTGTTGATGCCTTCCAACCATCTCATCCTCTGTCACCCCTTACTCCTTTTGCCTTCAGTCTTTCCCAGTATCAGGGTCTTTTCCAATGAGTCAGCTCTTCACATCAGGTGGCCAAAGTATTGGAGCTTCAGCTGCATCATCAGTCCTTTCAATGAATATTCAGGGTTGGTTTCCTTTAGGATTGACTGATTTGATCTCCTTGCTGCCAAAAGGACTCTTGAGAGCCATCTCCAACACCATAGTTCAAAAGTATCAATTATTCAGCATTCAGCTTTCACTGTGGTCCTACTCTCACATCCATATGTGACTACTGGAGAAACCGTAGGTTTGGCCATACAGACCTTTGTTGGCAAGTGATGGCTCTGCTTTTTAATGCGCAGTCTAGGTTTACAAAGCTTTTCTTCCAAGCAGCAAGTGTTTTTTAATTTCATGGCTGCAGTCACCAACTGCAGTGATTTTGGAGCCCAAGAAAATAAAGTCTGTGACTGTTTCCATTGTTTCCCCATCTATTTGCCATGAAGTGATAGGACTGGATGCCATGATCTTTGTTTTTTGAATGCTGAGTTTTAAGCCAGCTTTTTCACTCTCCTCTTTCATCTTCATCAAGAGGCTCTTTAGTTCCTCTTTATTTTCTGCCATAAGGGTGGTGTCATCTGCAGAAATCTGAGGTTTTTAATATTCCTCCTGGTAATCTTGATTTCAGCTTGTGCTTCATTCAGCTGGGCATTTTTCATGATGTACCCTGAATATAAGTTAAATAAGCAGTGTGACAATATACAGCCTTGATATATTCCTTTCCCAATTTTGAACCGGTCCATTGTTCCATGTCTGGTTCTAACTGTTGCTTTTTGACCTGCATACAGGTTTCTCAGGAGACAAGTAAGGTGGTCTGGTACTCCCATCTCTTAAAGAATTTCCCACAGTTTATTATGATCCACACAGTCAAAGGGTTTGGCATAGTCAATGAAGCAGAAGTAGATGTTTTTATGGAATTATCCTGTCTTTTCTATGATCCACCAGATGTTGGCAATTTGATCTCTCACTCCTCTGCTCTTTCTAAATCCAGCTTCTACAGCTGGAAGTTCTCAGTTCATGTACTGTTGAAGCCTAGTTTGAAGGATTTTGAGCATTACCTTACTAACATGTGAAATGAGCACAATTGTGTGGTAGTTTGAACTTTCTTTGGCATTGCCCTTCTTTGGGACTGAAGTGAAAACTGACCTTTTCCAGTCCTGTGGCCACTGCTGAGTGTTTCAAATTTGCTGGCATATTGAGTGCAGCACTTTAACAGCATCATCTTATAGGATTTGAAATAGCTCAGCTGGAATTCAATCACCTCCACTAGTTTTGTTCATAGTAATGCTTCCTAAGGGACACTTGACTTCATACTCCAGGATGTCTGACTCTAGGTGAGTGATCACACCATCATGGTTATCTGGGTCATTAAGGACTTTTTTGTACAGTTCTGTGTATTCTTGCCACCTCTTCTTAATCTATTCTACAGGTGTTAGGTCCTTACCATTTCTGTCCTTTATTGTGCCCATCTTTGCATGAAATGTTCCCTTGGTATCTGTATTTTCTTAAAGAGATCTCTCATTTTCCCCATTCTATTGTTTTCCTCTGTTTCTTTGCATTGTTCACTTAAGAAAACTTTCTTATCTCTCTTTGCTATTCTTTGGAACTCTGCGTTCAGGTTGGTATATCTTTTCCTTTGTCTTTTTCTCAGCTATTTGTAGCCCTCTTCAGACAACTATTTTACCTTTTTGCATTTCTTTTTCTTGGGGATGGTTTTGGTCACCACCTTCTGTACAATGTGATGAAGCTCCATCCATAGTTCTTCAGGCACTCTATCAGATCTAATCCCTTGAATGTATTTGTCACTTCCATTCTATAAGCATAAGGGATTTGATTTAGGTCATACCAGAATGGCCTACTGTTTCCCCCTACTTTCTTCAATTCAAATCTGGTTTTTGCAATAAGGAGCTTATGATCTGAGCCACAGTGAGCTCTAGGTCTTATCTTTGCTGACTGAATAGAGCTTCTCCATCTTTGGTTGTAAAGACTATGATCAATTTGATTTCAGTATTGACCATCCGGTGATGTCCATGTGTAGAGTTGTCTCTTGTGTTGTTGGAACAGGGTGTTTGCTATGACCAATATGTTCTCTTGGCAAACCTTTGTAAGCCTCTGCTCTGCTTCATTTTGTACTCCAAGGCCAAACTTGCCTGTTATTCCTAGGATCTCTTGACTTTCTATTTTTGCATTCCAGTCCCCTACGATGAAAAGGACCTGTGTGTGTGTATGTGTGTGTGTCTGTGTTTTAGAAGATCTTGTAGGTCTTCATAGACCCATTCAATTTAAGCTTCTTTGGTGTTAATGGTTGGGGAATAGACTTGGATTACTGTGATGGTGAATGGTTTGCCTTGATAACTAACTGAGATCATTCTGTCATTTTTGAAATTGCACCCAAGTACTGCATTTCAAACTCTTTTGTTGACTATGAAGGCTACTCCATTTCTTCTAAGGGATTCTTACCCACAGTAGTAGATATAATGGTCATCTGAATTAAATTCACCCATTCCAGTCCATTTTAGTTCACTGATTCTGAAAATATTAGTGTTTACCCTTGCCATCTCCTATTTGACCACATCCAATTTACCTTGATTCATGGACCTAGCATTCCAGGTTCCTATGCAATATTGTCCTTTACAGCATCATACTTTAAGTTTACCACAAGACTCATCCACAACTGGGTGTCATTTTCACTTTTATCAATTTACATCCCTATTAACTGAGTCTTATATAATTAAATTAAGTAGCTTTTTAATGAGCCAATTAACTTCTCTACAAATTGATCATCCAGCTACTTTGTAGACTTCTCACCTGAGTCAAGCAAACATATTTGAAATTTTAGGCTAGGTCATTACAATAATACTTTCAGATTTAACTAATTTGGGTGGAGGTGGGGGGGAGGAAATGAAGGGAGACCTCAGATAAACATATCATCATTGAATCTAGGCAAAAAAAAAAAAAAAAAGATACATCTTGTCAATCCATGAGACATTACTTCATGTCTTTACTTTTAGATTCCATATTCAAGAAGTTATATTATTTTTTCAGAGAGATTAGTTTGCTACCTAGAAATGCTGCCACCAGGTAACAAGAGGTCCTACTGATGTTAGTTCCAAAGGGAAAGGCTTAAGTTCTAGAATCATTCCCTAGGATTTCTAAGTTGTAATGTTCTTGTGCTTCCATGATATAATTATTATTTTTCTATGTATTTATATTTTATATAAAAAATCAGCTTTGCTTTTGAGTACTTGAACTCAACTACCACTTTTTTAAAGATGACAATTTAGCAAAAAGAATTGTAGAGATAAATGTTTAAGGTACAATCTATTACCTCCCCACTAATCCTTTAGCTCCTAAGTAGCCCTTTACCTTTCTTCTATTAATCTACAAAAATTTTAGCTTGAAATCAAAGCACTTCCTGGCAGCCATGTTCCCTCTTTGGAATATTTTGGCTTGAGTGCCTGGCTTGTTTCCCTCAGTGCTGCCTGCCTGCCTCAGGAACAGGCAGCTCACTGGTCTTTTCTCTTCTCCTTTCCCCAAACTATTCACATTAAAAACAGAAAAGGTTTAGCTTGCCTTTATAGTTTTGCTACTTTGGAATCCTTATCTTATTTTTCTTTGATTCATGCTAATATAAAATGTAAACCATATTCCTTTCTTAAGAAATAAGCAATTTAGTTGAAACAGTAGCCCAAGAGGTTATATTTGACTTCCCCATAGATTCTTCTTTTAAATCTTAATCTGCAATTTCTTTGCAATTTCCAGAAAATGTATTTGCATTACAAAAAATGGATTATAGTAATTACCACTAATTTCAGTAATGAAATTGGATATAATTTTCCTGGAAATGTTGACTTTGATTCTTTTTATTCACTTGCCAGCATCAATAACCTTCACACTGATGAAACTAGAGGTAAAGAGAAAGAGGATGAAGCAATGGAGGTTGTGGTGGTCCCAGCTTGTATTTCCTTCTGCAGTTACTAAGACTTATCGTTTGACACACACAAAAGCCTCAAGAATAAGAGCTATGCAAATGAAAACCAGTAGGCAAGTCTCTTGGTGCTTGCTCTGTTGCTTGGGCACTTAAATGACCTCAGTTCACTCAGGGCTCTCCACTGTGTCATGCTATTTTTGAGCAAGGAGAAATTGCTTGAAGGCTTGACTTTACAAAAATGGAGAAGAGATTTTATGTAGAGGGGAAAGTCCCTATATGTTTAACTGACCACTTCACCAGTTACAAGAAAGATTTCTTTACAGTAAGTATCTTTGGCTATCAAGGAGGAATAAGAAGTGCAGAATAAGCCTTAAACTGTTAAAGGTAAGAAAACTGCATCTTATACATAAAACACATTTTTGTATAAAGTGGATAGGCTTGCACAGTTTGTACATAATTTTAAGAGATATTTAGAGGAGGCAAAATATCAGATTAGCAAATCATTCTTCCAGATGTCAACAGGAGAAACTTAAATAACACTTGCATGTAGCTTTTATCTTCTGAAAATAAACTCCCTTCCAATGGCCAGTGGGAATAAACTGATTACCAAGTAATTTCTCTGGTGCATAGTGAAAATATATTTTGATTCCATATTAAAGAATTCCTAGATTTCTTAATCAAAATTTTTTGTAATAAAAAAATAAATTGGGAAAAGAAACATGGAATTAGTGTTATATTGTGAAATAACAATGAACAAGGAATGAGAAAACCTAGATTTTAATCCAAGTTGTTTATCACTTTAATAGTTGTGTGGCCTTAGAACTTTAATTCATCAGCCATTATTTCTTCAGTGGCAATAGAGGGAGTAATAATCACCACCCTATCTTCCTCACAGGGTTCTGATGAAGATAAGTTGGAAATATTGAGAAATGACTTGCCATAACAGCCATTATTAACTCCACTTATTCCAGGAAATGTTAGGCCACTGATGATCCTCTACCTAGAACACTAACACTCTTTCCTCTTTTTGAAACTTCCCTAAAATTCTTCTTGCCTTTTTATAGTCAACCAAGGACTATCAGTTTATCTGAAGACCAATTATAAAGCTTACCTAACTTCCCAAAATCCCACTTTAAGAGGACACTTGCTAGTCAGAGATTGTTTTAAACACAGTTTTCTTTCCAAAATTTTTGAACCTCTGCTGAAACAAAAGGTGAGTTTCTTTTTGTCCACTTTTTGATTGGGTTGTGTTTTTTTAATGTTAAGTTGTATAAGCTGTTTATATATTTTGGATATTAACCCCTTGTTAGTTGTATTATTTGCAAATATTTTCTTCCATTCGATAGTCTGTCTTTTTGTTTGTTGATGGTTTCCTTTGTTGTATAAAAATTTTTACATTTGATTAAGCCCAATTTGTTTCTTTTTTCTTTTATTTCCTTTGCTTGGGAGACTGGATCTAAGATAATATTTCTATAATTTATGTCTGAGAATATTTTGCCTATGTTTTCTTCTATGAGTTATTATGGTGTTATGTCTTATAATTAGGTATTTAAGCCATTTTGAGTTTATTTTTGTGTATAGTGTGAGGGAGTATTCTAATTTCGTTGATTTACATGTAGCTCTCCAACTTTCTCAGCACCACTGGCCGAGGAGACTGTCTTTTCTCCATTGTGTATTTTTAACTACTTTGTTACAATTAATTGACTATAGGTGTGTAGGTTTATTTCTGGGCCTCTATTCTGTTTTACTGATTGATATGTCTGTTTCTTTGCCAATACCACACTGCTTTGATTACTGTAGCTTTATAATATTGTCTGAAATCTAGAAGTGTTATGACACCAGTTTTGTTCTTTTTCCTGAGGATTTCATTTGGCAATTCATGGTCTTTCAAAGCTCCATATAAATTTTAGTATAACTTGTTCCTTTTCTGTGAAAATTGTTAGGGCAGAAGACCTAAATAGACATTTCTCCAAAGAAGATATAGGCAGATGGCTGACAGGCACATGAAAAGATGCTCAACATCACTTATTACTAGAGAAATGCAAATCAAAACCACAGTGAGGTACCACCTCACACAGGTCAGAATGGCTACCATCAGAAAGTCTACAGATAATAAATGCTGGAGAGCATTTGGAGAAAAGGAACCCTTTTGTACTGTAGATGGGAATGTAAATTGTTGCAGTCACAATGGAAAACAGTAAGATGATGCCTTAAAAAAATTAAACACACAGCTACAATTTGATCTAGTAGTCTCACTCCTGAACATATAATTGAAAAAGATGAAAACTCTCATTCCAAAAGATACATGCACCCCAATGTTTATAGCAGCAGTATTTACAAAGTAAGACATGGGCACAACCCAAGTGCCCATCAACGGACAACTGGTTTCAGAAGATATGACATATATATATAAAGGGATTCACTGGTGGCTCAGACGGTAAAGCATCTGTCGGCAATGCGGGAGACCCAGGTTCGATCCCTGGGTCGGAAAGATTTCCTTGGAGAAGGAAATGGCAACCCACTCCAGTATTCTTGCCTGGAGAATCCCAAGGATGGGGAAGCCTGGTGGGCTGCCGTCTATGGGGTCGCACAGAGTCGGACATGACTGAAGTGACTTAGCAGCAGCAGCATGATGGAAAATAGTCTGAAAAATATATATAACTGAATTACTTTGTTGTATACCTGAAACTAACACAATATTGTAAATCAAATATACTTCAATGAAAAAAAGAAAGATCAGTTTCCTTGGTACAAGTGTATGCTTTTGTTAATTTTGTCATGAACTTAAGTTTTTATTTGTCAGCATCTATGTGTAAGCATTTATAATGTATTTAAATAACTGTAAGACTAGTACTGCAGTCTTTTAAATTTGTTAAAGGATATGGCAAAACTAAAAATAAAATTTTAAGGAATTAAATGATTAAAGTTCTTTTGGGAAAAGCAAATTGTCAGAGATAGCTGTTTTTGTTTCAGAATCTAGGCATGTTTGATAATAACCACCTTCATAAATACTTTGTACTTACCATTTTGGAAACAGTAAAGTGTATCTCTGGAGGCTGATTGCCCTGCTTTGATCCTTGGCTCTACTACTTTCTAGCTATATGACCTAGGACAATTTTCTCAACAAAGGCTATCATTTTTGAAACACATACTATAAGCCAAGCACCATGATAAACATCATATGTGGATATTACATTGAATCTTCAATGAAATTGTTATTACCCATTTTAGGGAAACCCAAAAAAGCTAAGTAATTTTTCCCAAGATCACACACCCAGTAGTTTCCACATCAACAAAATACAAGATATTAATAGCATATAGATCAAAGTGTTGTTGAAATGATTACATGAGACAAAGCATATAAATAATTTTTAGCAAACTGACACATATGAAATATTCAGTAAATATTTTGTCATTATAATTATTGTTTTCACTGTTGCTGGGTAAGCATAATTGTCTACATTATTAAGATCAAGAAACTTCAACTGGCCTTAAAAAACCAGACCCAATAAAACATAGATCAAAAAGAATGAATAACATACAGTGGCTTGGACGCTGAAGAGCCCGCCTGCAGTGCAGAAGACCTTGGTTGGATCCCTGGGTAGAGAAGATCCTCTGGAGAAGGGAATGGTAACCCATTCTAGTATCCTTGCCTCGGGAATTCCATGGACAAAGGAGCCTGAAGGGTTACAGTCCATGGGGTCACATAGAGTCAGACATAACTGAGCAACTACCACATACACACACACAACACTCTAGAGACCAATTAGATCACCCAGAGAAGAAGTTCAGAAGCTTTTTTTTTTTTGCATGAAGAACTAAAATGCTCCACACTTGAGTCCTTGCAACTGACACAGGAGAATGTCATAGAGAAAAAGTTACTGTTAGGTTCTGATGGAAGACTGCTATGGGCAGTTGATGTACACTGTTGAAGGGCTGCGTTTGGGAAAGGGATATCCCTATCTATGAGGCATTGCTGTTCCAGAATTATTCCATTTAAAGGATCAATATTTAAAGCCATGAGATATAGGAAGTCTTTATGTGTATGTGTGTGTGTGTGTGTGTGTGTGTGTGTGTATGTGTCTTAGTCACTCAGTCATGCCTGACTCTCTGTGACTTCAAGGACTGTAGCCTACCAAGCTGCTCTGGCCATGGAATTCTCCAGGCAAGAATACTGAGATGGGTTGCCATTCTCTTCTCCAGGGCATCTTCCTGACCCAGGGATGGAAGCTGGGTCTTCCACATTGTGGGCGGATTCTTAACTGTCTGAGCCACCAGGGAAACCCCAGGAAGTCTTTATAGTATGCCTCAATATTTGATGTGCTAGCAAGTTAGAGATTAATGAGTTATTTGAAAGATAGGGGAAAATAGTAGTGGCCTCTAGATTGTAGTTTACCATAGCAGATCCTGGTTACATAGATTAATAGAACATAAGTCAAATAAGTTTGGCTAGTCAGTGAGGTAATGTAGAAATATGTGAGTCACTGCTGGGAATTAAAAATCCCATTAGGCGTGGTGATGGGAGCTGGCTTCAGAAGCTGAAGAGTCCTCTGAGGCTGTAGAAGAGAAAAGCAAGAGAGTAAGAAAGAAACTGAAAGGGCTGTCAAAGACAAATTGTGCTTAGTTCACTCCAGCCCCAATGTTAACAATATCCATAAAAGAACAATGATTCCATTTACCCAGTCCCTATTGATTAATTGATATAAGTACTTTAAGTGTCAGGCATTGTGAAATGATGGGAATTTTGGACCAGGTGGGAGAGGACTAGAATCACTGCAGGTCAATGAATGAGCTGCTTTGAAGCTTGCAGTGCCATTTAAATTGCATTCTGTAATAGTTGCCTAGTCATTTAACCTCTGGGCCTCAGTTACTTCATCTGTAAAATGAAGATCTTGAACTATATGACCTCTGGGGAACTTTGCAACATTAAAATGTTATGATTCTCTTTGGGTTATTTTGAAGGAAAGTGTATGATCCTCTTTGGTAATAAATAATTAAAAAAGGAAGCTCATATCTCACAAGGGTGCATGCAAATGGATAAATGCAAACCCCAAATCATGCATGAATATATATATTATTATGAGGATTATCATGAAAAAATACTAATAAAACTGGAGTGACATAAGCTTGAAGAGATATCTAACTTATAAAATATTTCTGTCTTTGCAGCATGAAATAGCATAATAACATAGATACTTTTACGAGAAGAATCTTCTGGCCAAAGGTGAAGGGATGTAGTAATTCATGTAAGTGAAGCTCAAACTTTATCTACTCATAAATAACAACATCCTTTGCTCTGTATCTTAAGGCTGTAACAAATTATTCCCTAGTTTCTTTCCCATAGTTTGAAATTGCCCTTATCCCAAGGATTTTTCATTTTGATAAAAAGTTATCTCAGAAAAATTAAAGCCAAGATTCCCTAAACTGACCCTTAGCAAGTACTTTAATTTTTCAAATTATTTAGCCACTGCCAATAATAATTTTGATAACTTGTTTTTCAAGAAGCTTTATAAATTTAAAGCTTTATGTATAGCTTGCATACCTGTTCCTCTTGAGGTATGGGATCTAAGGCAGTGTGACTCCATTCTTTCTTATTAGTAGAAGTGACAAGACTTACTGGAAACTGAAACAATGGGGTCAAGTGGTAAATAAAGAAAAAGGAAAAAAGCAAGGCTTGGAAATTCTCAACCCAAACTAACTAAAACATTCATGATGTCCTATAAAGAGATGGCTGCAGTTGAGGTATCTAAGTAACAGAATGCTGTTTAAGAGAAACTGTTAGTGATCATAAAAAGTTACTAGCAAAGACAGGAAAGCTGAGGAAGAGAAAAGGAGATTAAGAAATGAGGTCTTCCTCTTGTCTTGTGCAAATGGAAAGTCTCAGTGCCTTTCTATATGATTTGTGTAAGCTGCTTATTGGTTATTAGTGAAATATATAAGAAGTAAGTAGATCAGTTTCCAAGGAACAACTTAAAATTTTTGGTTGTTTCTGCAGACCCAATAATAAAGACACTGAAGACTAACCAAGAGTTTGTTATTTCTTATGCTTTAAAATAAATTTTCATTTATTCATAATTATTTTTATGTTAATAAGCACATAATTTGAGTATCCTTTATATTGCAATCATTGGATTTAATACAAGAAAGGAAAAACACAGTCCTTGCCCTTAAGGAGTTTGAAATCTATTTGGAAATAATGTATAATTTTGTTTTGATTAATTCCCCATAATTGCTCTAATAAACTAAGTTGTAAGAGACCTTGAAAAATCAAGTAAAAAAGTTTCCTCTAAAATTCTTAAGGGGGGAGGTTAATATATAATAGTACTTCATTTATGTAGAAACTGACTAAAAGATAATGCAGTCTGTTTTATTAGGCTATCAGAGCCATATTTATTCATCTTCAATATGTTGTAATTTTATTCAGGACCTATTTTTATTCTGCTAGATATTTTGATCCTAAAATTCACATGACCCAAGGGAAAACGTCCTGTAATGTATCATCTGTTCCACTCGGTAGTTAGACTGCCTAAGTTCCAGCAGCTGGAATTTATGCCTCTTTGCATGATCTCCTTTTATCTCCATGGAGCTCTTAAGGCTTGTTCTTACTGCCCCATTGTTGTTAGGGGAAAACTCCTAGCATCTGGTAGCTGGGACTCTACATAAGTTAGATATGGATGCCTTTTATCTATTTGTTGTTTAAGGTAGATATTCCAGTTTTTTAGTTCAGTCTGAGTATGTAAAGCATGATGGTGGAGGGCATATATTTTTCAGGCAAGTGAGAGTGCTGGTAAAAAGGAATAAAGTGGTATTAAACTAGGAACTAAATCTTTTGATAAAGATCCTAAATTTGTTTCTTGGCTTCCCTGGTGGTTCAGGTGGTAAAGAATCCACCGGCATTGCAGGAAACCTGGGTTTGATCCCTGGGTTGGGAAGATTCCCTGAAGGAGGGCATGACAACCCACTCCAGTATTCTTGCATGGAGAAGCCCCATGGACAGAGGAGCCTGGTGGACTGCAGTCCATGGGCTCACAAAGAGTCGGACGTGACTGAGTGACTAAGCACAAACAGCACACATTTGTTTCTACTGGAGAGGAGAAAATTCTACGGAAAAATAAATAGCTGTCTTTAAATACATGAAAGTTTGACATGTGAGGACAAAAAATTACAGAGGCTCATGTAATTGCAGTAACTTCTAGGGAGTGGAAAGTAGTGGGAGCAGCTTTTGACTCAATCTCAAAAGAAGATAGATGTTCCCGACCTTAGTTGAAGCAGAAGCTAAATGATTATCTGTGGTTTTGTAGAGGTGAAGTAAAAAGGATTAGAGGAGGTGGGACTTGTTTGGGACTTGAGATAGGGATAGTGAATGGGTTTAATTCCTGTGCCAACTGTGATTAACTGGTAAGGGCTGACTGGAGCACTATGGCCCTCTGACACTGTTGCAGCTCATGAGGAAGAAATGCTATGATTGATTAGAATAGATATACATGTCTTGCATTTTCTTTCTCTGGCATGATCCTTCATTATTCTCTCCACTCCTTAGATTCTTTGATGCTAGGTCATCCCAGTTGGTCTACTACCAGCCCAGCATATCTACTCAGCTCTTCAGATTCTTTAGGCAACTTTGGATCCACATTACTTTCTATTCTCTACGACTTAGATTTTGTTACCCTTGAGTGGGTAAGTGTGTAATTGTATTGATCTGATTTGATTGAAGCTTATAGGACTTTCGCTTCCTGTTGTGATTAAAAACAAAGAGGCATAGTGACATACTAGAAATATAATTTGGCTTCCACTCTTACTGTTCCACTGAGATTGCATCTACCAGTGATACCGTGAATGGAGCTTCTGTTACAAAAGCCAATGGACGTTCCCCAGCTTCATGGGACATTTTTGTCTCTTGGCTCTTACCATGCAATTTTGTCTTGTTTTTCTCCTTCCTCACTGAGTGCTTCTTCTCAGTAGCTTTACCTTGATCGAAGGACCAGTGTAGTGCTTCCCTGGTGCCTCAATGGTAAAGAATCCTGCCAATGCAGGAGATGAAGTTTCTATCGCTGGGTGGGAAGATGTCCTGAAGGAAATACTAATCTACTCCAGTATTTTTACCTGGAAATTTCACAGACCAAGGAGCCTGATGGGCTACAGTCCTTGGGGTGCAAAGAGTCGGATACAACTTAGGGACTGAACAACAACAAAGGACCAAAGTAAAAGCCTCTTGAGGAGATGATTAGAATATATCTATTCTTCTCACCTTCCTGTTCCTATAGGTTTAAATTCTTTTCTTATATCAATATTTCCAAACTCTATAAACATAGCCAAGAGCTTTAATTTTAACTCTCCATATAACTACTTTCTTGTAATACCTTTTGAATGGCTCACAGGCATCTCAAACTTACCATTCAATACAGACTCTTGATCCACTTCCCTAATCTGTTTTTCTCACCTCTTTCATTTCATAACATATCATGCTGCATGTATGCTCAATCGTGTCTGACTCTTTGCAACTCTGTGGACTGTAGCCCTCCAGACTCCTCTGTCCAGGCAAGAATACTGGAGTGGGTTGTCATTTCCTCCCCTAGGGCATGTCCCCAACGGGATTGAACCTGTCACCCCTGCATTGCAGGTGGATTCTTTACCACTGTGCCACCTTATAATTAGCCAATCCAGGAAATCTAAGGATTATTCTTGATTCTTCCCCTTTAACCAAATCATATCCCTTCATCCAATCATTGTAAATATTTCCAAACTATGTTTTAAGTATGTCACTTCTTTCCATCACCACTGCTACCAGCCTATACCAGTATTTCCCACTTGGTCCATTGCAGCAAGCTCCCAAATACTTGTCCTGCTGAAATTAAGTGTTCACATAGTAATAACAATAACAGTAATCATTCACTCATTCAACATTAATTCAGCATTTGACTCACTACATGGAGAGCTTAGCATAGGTTAAACTGTGAAAGCCTGAGGGATCATCAGGGAACAACAAAAAAAAAAATTTCTGCCTTTAAGAAGCTTATGTTCTAGTGGGAGAAGATACACAGTAAACAATAAACATAAAAATAAGTAAATTCTACAATAACTAGATGATGTAAATAATGTGAAAAGTGGAAATTGAGAAAAGTAAGGGGACAGGGGGTTCTGGGAAAATTATGATCCAGATTATAGTATATAGAAAAGAAAGAAAGTTTAGTTGCTACAGTCCAGACCCCGTGGACTATACCCTAACAGGCTCCTCTGTCCATGGGATTTTCCAGGCACGAGTACTGGAGTGGGTTGCCATTTCCTTCTCCAGAGGATCTTCCTGACCCAGGGATCGAACCCAGGTCTCCACATTGTAGGCAGACGCTTTACCATCTGAGCCACTAAGGAAGTATATAAAAGGAGGTCAAAGTAGGTCTTACTGAGAAGTTGATTTTTTCAGGATAGACTTAGCCAAAGGACTATCAGGGAGAAGAATGTTTCAGAAAAAAGGAACATCTAGAGTAAGTGTTTTTCAAATGAGAATGTATCTGATTGTGTTTTTGAGGCTGCAAGAAAACCTGTGCGACTGTAACAGGGTGAGTGAGTGAGTGAGGAGGAATATGGAGGGAGAGGAAGTCAGTGTAAACATGTGAGAAAATGTAGAGCCTTGTGGGACATTATAAGAACTTTGGCTTTTACTCTAACTGAAAAGAGGAACCACTGGACAGTTTTGAGCAAAGTGGTGACACAATCCATTTTAAAAGGATCATTTGACTACTATTTAATAAATACTGGAGGTAAGAGTACAATGGAGAGATCAATTAGGAGGCTATTGCCGTAATCTAGATGAGAGATGATGGCAATTTAAACTAATGTGGTAATTGAAGAGGTAGTGCAAAATGGTTAGATTTTGAATATATTTTGAAGGTAGATCCAACAAAAGCTCCTGATGAATTTGATGTAGAATACAGGAGAAAGGTGTTAAGGATTACTACAAGATTTTATGACTGAGAGACTGATAAAAATGGAGTTGTATCATCAAATGAGACATCACAGTGGAGATGTTACATAAGCAACTTCAGGCCTGAAGCACTGAGCTGGAAGCTGTCAGCATATGTGCTGGTGCTGCTGTTTAGTCATTAAGTCTTGTCCAACTCTTTTTGTGACCCCATGGACTGTTGCCCACCAGGCCCCTCTGTCCATGGGATTTCCCAGGCAAGCATACTGGTGTGGGTTGCCATTTCCTTCTCCAGAGGGTCTTCACAACCCAGGTATCGAACCTGTGTCTCCTGCCTTAGCATGTGGATTCTTTACCATCTGAGTCGCCTAGGAAGCCCGTCAGAATATATAGATGGCATTTAAAGCCAGGAGTCTGGATGATCTCATCAAGGGTGTGAATGTAAAACAAGGGAAGGATCAATAATTGAACCCTAGGGGTATTCCAACTTATTAAGAGGCCAAAGAAAAGAGGGAACTCTGAAAAAGAGACTTAAGAAGCAAAGATCAGTGAAGGTGGAGGACAAGCAAACCGTGGTTGAATTTTAAAAACCAAGTGAAGAAAGGGCATCAGCCAGGAGTAAGATATCAGCTGATAGGCTGAATAAGATGAGAACTGGGTTTAGCAGTAACTGCTGCTGCTGCTGCTAAGTCGCTTCAGTCGTGTCTGACTCTATGTGACCCCATAGATGGCAGCCCACCAGGCTCCGCCGTCCCTGGGATTCTCCAGGCAAGAACACTGGAGTGGGTTGCCATTTCCTTCTCCAATGCATGAAAGTGAAAAGTGAAAGTGAAGTTGCTCAGTCGTGTCCAACTCTTCGTGACCCCATGGACTGTAGCCTACCAGGCTCCTCCTTCCATGGGATTTTCCAGGCAAGAGTACTGGAGTGGGTTGCCATTGCCTTCTCCGTTAGCAGTAGAGTTAAGGAATTAAAGGAATCTTGACAGAGCAGTTTTGTTTGAGGGCTCAGAGAAAAGACTGGTGTAGGATTGAGAGAGAAGAGAACATCTCCTAAGAGGTATTCTTGTCAAAATTAATCAGAATCAAATCTGGCTTCTGGACCTACTATATTTTAGGAAATGCATGTAAGAGAGGAACAATATGGGCAAAATTCAGACTCTGGGAAATTATACAGAATAAAGGGACTAGTTTCTTCAATACATTGCCATTGGATGGAAGGGAACAAGGAGGGGGGAATAGAAAGTGGAATCTTATAGATCAAAACAGATTTAAGAACAAGGTGACCACACATTACTGTTTGCCTGTGATCATCCTGATTTATGCTTATTTTCTGGCATAATTATTATTAGTGGTCCTTTCACTCACAAATATGTTGCATTTTGGACAATTAAATATAAAGTGATCCTATTTAGGATACATAATAAGTGAAAACATATACTTCATTTTAATCAAGCAACACACTGTAAAAGAAATATTTTTGAGATAATTTGGAAAATTGGAACACTGATGATCTATTTGATCGTATTAGGGTACTGCAGTTAATGTTTTGAGGTGAAATTATGTTGTGATTATGGTGGCTCAGTGGTAAAGAATCCTTCTGCCAATGCAGGAGATGAAGGCTCTATCCCTGAGTTGAGAAGATCCCTTGGAGTAGGAAATGGCAACCCACTCCAGTACTCCTGCCTGGAAAATTCCATGGATGGAGAAGCCTGGTAGGCTACAGTCCATGGGGTCCCAAAGAGTCGGACACGACTGAGTGACTTCACTTCACTTTCACTTGTAGTAGGAAATGGCAACCCACTCCAGTGTTCTTGCCTGGGAAGTCCCATGGATAGAGGAGCCTGGTGGGCTACAGTCCACATGCTTGCAAAAGAATCAGACACAACTTAGTGACTAAATAACAACAAATGTTTTTTAAAAGAGGCCTTATTTTTAGATATTTAAAGATGAAATCTATGACACAGAAGATTAGAGTTAGGGTTAGGATTGTATGGTTGGGAAGTGGTTAGCAGCATAGATGAAACTAGAATTATAAGGAAGTTTATAGTTGTTGAAATTGAGTAATGAATCTATGGGGATCATTATGCTATTCTTCTTTGATTTTGTTTGACATCTTTTATTTTATTTCTTTTTTCCTTTAAGCATTAATCACAACTTTATTATTATTTTTTTTTTAATTTTTTTATTAGTTGGAGGCTAATTACTTCACAACATTTCAGTGGGTTTTGTCATACATTGATATGAATCAGCCATAGATTTACACTTATTCCCCATCCCGATCCCCCCTCCCACCTCCCTCTCTACCCGATTCCTCTGGGTCTTCCCAGTGCACCAGGCCCGAGCACTTGTCTCATGCATCCCACCTGGGCTGGTGATCTGTTTCACCATAGATAGTATACATGCTGTTCTTTTGAAACATCCCACCCTCACCTTCTCCCACAGAGTTCAAAAGTCTGTTCTGTATTTCTGTGTCTCTTTTTCTGTTTTGCATATAGGGTTATCGTTACCATCTTTCTAAATTCCATATATATGTGTTAGTATGCTGTAATGTTCTTTATCTTTCTGGCTTACTTCACTCTGTATAAGGGGCTCCAGTTTCATCCATCTCATTAGGACTGGTTCAAATGAATTCTTTTTAACAGCTGAGTAATATTCCATGGTGTATATGTACCACAGCTTCCTTATCCATTCATCTGCTGATGGGCATCTAGGTTGCTTCCATGTCCTGGCTATTATAAACAGTGCTGCGATGAACATTGGGGTGCACGTGTCTCTTTCAGATCTGGTTTCCTTGGTGTGTATGCCCAGAAGTGGTATTGCTGGGTCATATGGCAGTTCTATTTCCAGTTTTTTAAGGAATCTCCACACTGTTTTCCATAGTGGCTGTACTAGTTTGCATTCCCACCAACAGTGTAAGAGGGTTCCCTTTTCTCCACAGCCTCTCCAGCATTTATTGCTTGTAGACTTTTGGATAGCAGCCATCCTGACTGGCGTGTAATGGTACCTCATTGTGGTTTTGATTTGCATTTCTCTAATAATGAGTGATGTTGAGCACCTTTTCATGTGTTTGTTAGCCATCTGTATGTCTTCTTTGGAGAAATGTGTTTGACATCTTTTATAATGAGATTTCTTTCTTTAAAAAATAAATATATAAGGAGAATGGGAAGATGGAATTAGAAATGATGACTAGACATTTTTGATGGAGTCTTTTTCTAAATCATAAACACAGTATCTCTTTCCTTTTATTTAGCTCTTCTTTAATTTCTCTCAGCAATGTTTGTGATTTCAGTCTAAACATCTTGCATATATTCTGCAAGTAAATCCTTAAGTATATTTTATACTGTTGTGAATGGTGTTGAAGCAGTTTTAGGATTCACCTAATTGGTTTTCCATTTCTCAGAGATCACTATCTATCTGATGACTGCTGTCTTGAAAACTATGGTTTCATATATTTTCTCCTGTTTTGTTTCTGATAGGGGACCAAATGTGATTTCTTTTACTTGTTGACTGAAAGTTGGAGTACTTGTCCAACATTAGATCAGAATTTTTTCTTGTTTGGTTGCTGCTGCTGAAAACAGATTTGTTCCATCCATTTTTCCTTTGTTTAGTTTTGTTGATTGCATTAGTTTGGGGGAGGGATATTTTGTGTTTCACGTAGCCATCTTCATGTGTTTATTAAACATTTTATGTTTTATTTTCTATGATTCATGATTATCATTCTTTTTTCCTACTTTTCAATTGACATCTAAAAGAATATCTTATAAGTTTCTCTGAGTTATTAAGTATCTACTCTACTGTACATAGGGACTTCCCTGGTGACTCAGCTGGTAAAGAATCTGCTTGCAGTGCAGGAGATGCGGGTCTGATCCCTGGGTCAGGAAGATCCCCTGGAGAAGGAAATGATGACCCACTCCAGTATTCTTGCCTGGGAAATCCTATGGACAGAGAAGCCCGGTGGGCTATAGTCCGTGGGGTCGCAAGAATCAGACACAACTTAGTAACTAAACCACCACCACCACTACTATACATGTTCTTTATATGCCATGTTTATATTCAACATGGTTCCCAGTTTATTGTTTGTGTTTAATTTTGATGATGATATCTTTTGAAGTATAACAAACAGCCTTTTATTTACTGTAGCCAAATCTATATAGTCTTTTTTACAGTGTTCCTTCACAATCAGAGAATGATATTTACCAGTATTGTTCTATGTTTTTGTTGCTTGGCTGTTTTTAACACTTCTGGATTTTTAAGGGATGTATTTCCTTACATGGAGTATATATAAATTAATTTTTTTCCAAAGTGCTCTCTTGGTGCTATTTATAATGTATCCCTCCTTTTATGTATGTTTATCGCACTACTTTTACCACAGTAAGAATTCTGTTATGGAGAATTCTGTCTATTCTTTTCCATTTATATATCCACTTCTATGCTATTTAATTATTATATCATATTTTATATTTTGTGGTAGAAGAACCCCTTTTTAACTTTTAATATGAATTAAAATTTTTATTATGTAAAATTAATATATGCTCATCACATAAGAATTAAATAATGAATGCTAGTGCAAAGAACACAAAGCATCCATGACCCAATCTAAATTAGCAACTGAGTTTATAGTCTTCCAGATCTTTTGTTATTTATATACTTTTAAACTTTTTATAAAATAAGGTCATACACTATTTCATAATTTACTTATATTTTCATATCAATAACATACTGTAATATTTTTAATTGTTGAAGAATATTTCATTGCATGGATAAATGATGATTTAAGCAACCTCCTGTCCCCTCTTGGTAAATAATTTGTTGAAGAAGGACATACATATAAAAAAATTTATAAATAATACATGTACAGCTTATGGTTTCACAAAATGATTATACTCATGTAACTAGTCCCCAGATCAAGAAGCAAAACATTATCAACATCCCAAAAGTCTTCTTATAAATCCACCCTGTGTGCAAATAACTACCTTACTCTCCAGGGCAGTAACTGTTCTGGCACCATAGATTAGTTTTGCCTATTTTAGAAATTTATATAAATGAAATCATACAATATATACTTATTTGTATTTGGCTTCTTCCTTAATATTGTGAGATTTATTCAGTTTGTTGTGTGTAGTTCTGTAATAGTCCTTTCATTCTCAGTGCGCTCTAGATTTTATTATCATTGTAAGTTTATGTTTGTCTGTATAAGAAACTATTTTCCAAAATGACATTATATCAGTATTTTGTATTGTATAGTATTTTGCATTCCTGCTTCCAATGAATGAGAGATTCCTATTGATCAGCACCCTCATCGGCAGTTGTTATTTTTTGGTCTCTTTGGTTTTGTTTTGAAATTGAACCAATACTTACAAGTGCATGTTGATATTTCATTATTTTAACTTGTATTTCCCTAACTAATAATGTTGAGCATCTTTTCATATATTCATTTACCATCCATACTTCTTCTCTGATAAAGTGACTGTACAGTTCTTTTACCCCTTACTTTTTCTCATGTTGTTTTCTTATTATTTAGTTGAGTTCATCTGACCTGGAGATATCTTGATCAGGTATGGGATCTGTAAATATTTCCTTCTGGCCTGTGGCTTGGATTTTCATTCTCTTCATGATGTCTTTCACAGAGAAAAAGTCTTTAATTTGGATAGAGTACAGCTTGTTAATTTTTTTCTTTGCAGAGTATGTTTTTAGTGTTGTGTCCAAAAACTCATCATGTAATCTAAGGTCACAGAGATTTTCTCTTGTGTTTTCTTTTAGAACTTTTATAGCTTTATTCTTACATTTGGAACTATGAATCAAAGAACATGCACATTTTAATGTGTAGTGAGATGTACTGAAAAAACGATTTATGAATGATTTTACTAACGTATACTCCCACTAGCCATGTATGACAGTTTCCACATCTACCACCACACTGAATGTTATCCTTTGTCTAAATTTTTGTATCTTCACCTTTTAGTACGGACAGCTTGTTTAAATTTATTATTATTATTATTAGTGATTTTCAATACTTTTTATTTTTGACTTTTATAGTTTTAAAACTATATTTTGTGTGTTCAGTTCATTTTTCCCTAGTAGAGCATTTATCTTATTTATTAGTTTAAATACACATAACAGAAACCAACTATGTACCTTAATCAAATGAGAGTATTTTTCCTCACATGGCAAGTTCAGCAATGGTATTTCAGGATTGGTGCAGGTACTCAAGGAATTAGATTTCTCTCTTGATACTTCACTCACACTGGCATGTGACTTTTATTTTCTCATGGTCAAAAAATAGGTTTTTTCACTTCTAGGCATCAGATTCATATTTCAGGAGGGAAGAGGGGAAGAATGGATAGCAAAATTATCTATTCTGAGACTCTTCTTTTTGATAAGGAAAGCATAATTTTCCTAGGAGCCCCATCCAGGAAATTTTGCTTAAAGTTCATTGGCCAGACTTGGTTAATGGCTACCTGTAACTGTCAGAGTAAAGAAAATAGTTGAACACATTGTTGCCCTAAACACAACATGGGTTCTTGAAGCCAAGAAGCATAAAATAGATATAGACTAGGCATTACCAAAGTCTTCCATAGAGATATGTTGCTCTTAGTCATAAGTGTTGACAATCTTTTTTGCCATTTACTTTTTGCCATTATATGTGTATGTAATTTTAATATAGAAATTTTATATTTTTATCTTTTGTAGCTTTTGTTTCTCATGACTGTGTTCAGAGGGTCTTTTATAAGCCAAAGTTTGCCCAATTTTAATTTTATATTCTTATTGACTTATTTGAGTTATAGCTTCAATATGAGCTTGATAGAATTATATTAAACCAACTTATATTCAACTATACTAAACCTGAAGAATTGATATCTCCATGCAATATCTATAATAGACAATAATATATAAATTTACAACATAGAAAGAAGTTATATTTAGCCCTCTTGTCCAAGTATTTTGCCGTTTTCATCATATAGAGCATATATATCATATGAAGGTTACTCCTAGATATTGTACATTATATGGTTTTGTTTTTGCTTTACTGTTATGTGAAGAAGATTGTTTTTATTATATTTTCTAACTGAATATTGCTGATTTGTTTTAAACCTACATATATTATATAGTTGGACAAGGCAATGGCAACCCACTCCAGTACTCTTGCCTGGAGAATCCCATAAACAGAGGTAGGCTATTGTCAATGGGGTAGCAAAGTCGGACATGACTTAGCAACTAAACCAACCATATTATATAGTATATGTATATAGGTATAGATATACATGCAAATATATATGTCTATATAGACCTACTCACAGCTACATTTTAAAACTCTCCAATTAATTATAAATTTTTTGATGATTTCCTGTAATTTCTGGATGTATAATTGTATTTTATTCCATGAATTAAACTCTTCGTATTTTATTTCAATTTCTTTTTAAAATTAATGCATTTATTTTAATTCGAAGCTAATTACTTTACAATATTGTGGTGGATTTTTCCATACATTGACATGAATCAGCCACGGATGTACATGTGTCCCCCCATTCTGAACCCATCTCTCTCCCCACCCCTTCCCTCTGGGTTGTTCCAGAGCACCAGTTTTGAGTACCCTGCTTCATTCATTGAACTTGCACTGGTAACCTATTTTACATATGGTAATATGCATGTTTCAATGCTATTCTCTCAAATCATCCCTCCTCACCTTCTCCCTCAACTACCTCAACTTTCTCAAACTACCATACAATTGCATTCATCTCACATGTTAGTAAGGTGATGATTAAAATTCTTCAAGCCAGGCTTCAGCAATATGTGAACCGTGAACTTCCAGATGTTCAAGTTGGTTTCAGAAAAGGCAGAGGAACCAGAGATCAAATTGCCAACATCTGCTGGATCACAGAAAAGCAAGAGAGTTCCAGAAAAACATCTATTTCTGCTTTATTGACTATGCCCAAGCCTTTGACTGTGTGGATCACAATAAACTGTTGCAAATTCTGAAGGAGATGGGAATACCAGACCACCTGACCTGCCTCTTGAGAAACCTGTATGCAGGTCAGGAAGCAACATTTAGAACTGGACATGGACCAACAGACTGGTTCCAAATAGGAAAAGGAGTATGTCAAGGCTGTATATTGTCACCCTGCTTATTTAACTTATATGCAGAGTACATCATGAGAAACGCTGGGCTGGAGGAAGCACAAGCTAGAATCAAGATTGCTGGGAGAAATAGCAATAACCTCAGATATGCAGATAACACCACCCTTATGGCAGAAAGTGAAGAAGAACTAAAGAGCCTCTTGATGAAAGTGAAAGAGGAGAGTGAAAAAGTTGACTTAAAGCTCAACATTCAGAAAACTAAGATCATGGCATCTGGTCCCATCACTTCATGGCAAACAAATGGGGAAACAGTAGAAACAGTGACTGACTTTATTTTTGGGGGCTCCAAAATCACTGCAGATGGTGATTGCAGCCATGAAATTAAAAGATGCTTACTCCTTGGAAGGAAAGTTATGACCAACCTAGATAGCATATTAAAAAGCAGAGACATTACTGTCAACAAAGGTCCATCTAGTCAAGGCTATGGTTTTTCCAGTGGTGATGTATGGATGTGAGAGTTGGACTGTGAAGAAAGCTGAGTGCCGAAGAATTGATGCTTTTGAACTGTGGTGTTGGAGAAGACTCTTGAGAGTCCCTTGGACTGTAAGGAGACCCAACCAGTCCATCCTAAAGGAGATCTGTCCTGGTTGTTCTTTGGATGGACTGATGTTGAAGCTGAAACTCCCAGTACTTTGGCCACCTAATGCAAAGAGCTGACTCATTTGAAAAGACCCTGATGCTGAGAAAGATTGAGGGCAGCAGGAGAAGGGGACGACAGAGGATGAGATGGTTAGATGGCATCACTGACTTAATGGACATGGGTTTGGGTGGACTTTAGCAGTTGGTGATGGACAGGGAGGCCTTGCATGCTGCAATTCATGGGATTGAAAAGAGTTGGACACAACTGAGCAACTGAACTGAACTGAACACCTTCTCCCACATAGTCCAGATGTCTTTTCTTTACATCTGTGTCTCTTTTGTGTCTTGCATATAGGGTCTTGTTACCATCTTTCTAAATTCCATATATATACATTATATACTTATTGAAATTTCTCTTTCTGACTTACTTCACTCTGTATAACAGGCTCCAGTTCCATCCACCTCATTAGAACTGACTCAAATGCATTCTTTTTTATAGCTGAGTAATATTCCATTGTGTATATGTACCACGACTTCCTTATCCATTCATCTGCTGATGGACATCTAGGTTGCTTCCCTTTCCTAGCTATTGTAAACAGTGCTGCAATGAACATTGGGGTACATGTGTCTCTTTCAATTCTGGTTTCCTCAGTGTGTATGCCCACCAGTGAGATTGCTAGGTCGTATGGCAGTTCTATTTCCAGTTTTTTTTTTTTTTAATCTTTTTTTTTTTCATTTATTTTTATTAGTTGGAGGCTAATTACTTTATAATATTTCCAGTTTTTTAAGGAATCTCCACACTGTTCTCCATAGTGGCTGTACTAGTTTGCATTCCCACCAACAGTGTAAGAGGGTTCCCTTGTCTCCACACGCTCTCCAGCATTTAATGTTTGTAGACTTTTTGATGGCTGCCATTCTGACTGGCGTGAGATGGTAGCTTATTGTGGTTTTCATTTGCATTTCTCTGACTATGAGTGATGTTGAGCATCTTTTCATGTGTTTGTTAGCCATCTGTATGTCTTTGGAGAAATGTCTGTTTAGTTCTTTGGCCCACTTTTTGATTGGATCATTTATTTTTCTGATATTGAGATGCATGAGTTGCTTGATTACATTGAAGATTAATTCTTTGTCAGTTGCTTTGTTTCCTATTATTTTCTCCCATTCTGAAGGCTGCCTTTTCACCTTGCTTATAGTTTCACCTGCTGTTCAAAAGCTAAGTTTAATTAGGTCCCATTTGCTTATTTTTGTTTTTATTTCCATTACTCTGGGAAGTGGATCATAGAGGATCTTGCTGTGATTTATGTCAGAGTGTTCTGCCAATATTTTCCTCCAAGAGTTTTATAGTTTCTGGTCTTATACTTACATCTTTAATCCATTTTGAGTTTATTTTTGTGTATGATGTTAGAAAGTGTTCTAGTTTCATTCTTTTACAGGTGGTAACCAGTTTTCCCAGCACCACTTGTTAAAGAGATAGTCTTTTCTCCATTGTATATTCTTGTCTCCTTTGTCAAAGATAAGGTGTCCATAGGTTCATGGATTTATCTCTGGGCTACTTTATTCCATCAATCTATATTTCTGTCTTTATGCCAGTACCATACTGTCTTGATGACTTTGGCTTTGTAGTATAGTCTGAAGTCAGGAAGGTTGATTCGTCCAGTTCCAGCCTTCTTTCTCAAGATTGCTTTGGCTATTCAAGGTTTTTTATGTTTCCATACAAATTATGAAATTATTTTTTCTAGTTCTCTAAAAAATACCATTGGTAGATTGATAGGGCTGCATTGAATCTATAGATTGCAGCATGCCTATCCAGTAATCAAATCCCTAAGTGCTCCACAGCCTGGAACACCCAGAGAAATTCACAAAGTTATGCAGAGAAGAGATGAGGGATGCAGGAGATAGAGGTGACCTGGAGGAGAAAAGGGAGAGTCAAAAGGGGAGAGAGCAATCAAGCCAGCAATCAAATCCCTCCTTCTGAAGAGATTGGGCTGCCTTTCTGGGTGCCTGGTGTCCTCTGCCAGCATTCAGAAGTGGTTTTGTGGAATCTGTTCAACATTCAAATGATCTTTTGATGAATTTGTGGGGGAGAAAGTGGACTCCCCATCCTATTGCTCTGCCATCTTGAGACTGCCCCCTCAATTTCTTTTTTTTTATTGAAATACAGTTTACTTAAATATATTGCATTAGTTTCAGATGTACAGCAAAAAGATTCAGTTATATATATATATGTATATATATATATAGTTTATTACTAAGGTATTGAATATAATTCCCTGTGTTATATAGTAGGACCTTGTTGTTTATCTATTTTATATATAGTTGAGTGCATATGCTAACGCCAAACTCCTAATTTATTTGTCCTTCCTTCCCCTTTGATAATCATAAACTCATTTTCTATGTCTGTGAGTCTTCCTGTTTTGTAAATAACTTCATTTGTATCACTTTTTAAGATTCCACATATAAGTGATATTATATGATATCTTTCTTTTTCTGACTTCTTCACTTATAAATAATTTCTAGGTACATCTATGTTGCTACACGTGACACTGCTTCATTCTTTTTATGGCTGGGTAATATCCCACCAGTGCTTCCTTGATAGCTCAGTTGGTAAAGAATCCACCTGCAATGCAGGAGACCCTGGTTTGACTCCTGAGTCATAAAGATCTGCTGGGGAAGGGATAAGCTACCCACTCCACTATTCTTGGGCTTCCCTGTGGCTCAACTGGTAAAGAATCCACTTGCAATGTGGGAGAGCCTGGTTCAATCCCTGGATTGGGAAGATCCCTGGAGAAGGGAAAGGCTACCCACTCCTGTATTCTGGCCTGGAGAATCCCATGGACTGTATAGTCCATAGGGTTGCAAAGAGTCAGACATGACTGAACAACTTTCACAATATTCCACCATATATTTACTATATAACACATCTTCTTTTCTTGAATTAGAAATAACTTTTAAATTTATTTCTCTAATTTTTATTGGAGTATGGTTTATTTAAAGTGTTGTGTTAGTTTCAGGTGTACCATGAAGTGAATCAGTTCTACATATGCATATATCCACATTTTTAGATTCTTTTCCCAAATGGTCATTATAGTGTGTTGAGTACAGTTCTCTGTGCTATACAGTAGGTATATATCTATTACTATATATATCTATATATCTATTACTTATCTATTTTATATATAGTAGTGTGTATATGTCAATCTGAATCTCCCAATTTATCCCTCTCCCCTACCCCTGGTAACTATAAGTTTTTCCACATTTATAACTCTATTTCTGTTTTGTAAATAAGTTAATTTTCTAGATTACACATATAAGCAGTATTACGTGGCATTTGTCTTTCTCTGTCTGACTTACTTCCTTCAGTATGACAATCTCTAAGTCTATCCTTGTTATTGCAAATGGCATTATCTCATCCTTTTTTGTGGCCAAGTAATATTCCATTTTATATATGTACTACATCTTCTTTATCCATTCATCTTTTGATGGACATTTAGGTTGCTTCCATGTCTTGGCTATAAAATACTGCTACTATGAAAACTGGGATGCATGTATCGTTTAGAATTAGAGTTTTCTCCAATTATTTGCCCATGTGTGGGATTGCTGGATCATATGGTAATGCTATTTTTAGTTTTTTAAGGAACCTTCATACTGTTTTTCATAGTGGCTGCACCAAATTACATTCCCACCAATGGTGTGGGAGACTTCCCTTTTTACCCTCTCCAGCACTTAATATTTGTAGACTTTGAAGATGGTCATTCTGACCCTCTGTGACATGCTGCCTCATTGGTTTGATTTGCATTTCTCTAGTAATTAGCAATGTTGAGCATCCTTTCATGTGCCTTTTGGCCATCTGGATGTCTTCTTCAGAGAAATGTCTATTTAAATCTTCTGCCCATTTTTTAATTTTTATTTTTTTAGTTGTATGATCTGTTTGTATATTTTTCTTCCAACTTCTTGACGTGCTTCTCAAAATTTCCAGAACCTGTTTATTTATTCTGAACTTTAATGAGACTGACTTTAATATTTCAACATTGTAATTTTGGCTGCTGAGAAGAGATATCTTTAAAATATTAGGAAGGATACTTCTAGTGTTAGTTTTTGCATATGGATTTTGTTTTTATTCATTGTACAGAATACTATCAACCAGCTGCAGAATAGTTTTTTTTTTTTTTTCTTAAAATAGGTCTCAGGTTTTAACCTAGTTTTGCCCCTGAGTCTTTCCTGGGTCTTCAAGATGGTTTTAAAGTTTTTGAGCTCAGGGTATTTCTAAATGGGCAAAGAAATAATTGAAAGCCAAGTGTTGGCTCTGCTAGCTGTTCACCTAGAAGAATCTCCTGATTTCAAGGCAAGTTAGGATTGTAGGTGAAAGTTGTTTTCACCACAAACTGAGGTCCTTCCAGTTGAAATCTACAAGTCAATCTAGTCATAAATATACATTTTATGGTGTTTCATTCACCTAAAAAATGTCATTTAGTGACAAATTCTAAATACTATTACATCTGAATAAATACCCTTATACTATGTTTTACTTGTGAAAAAGTTTGGGATTGCTTATATCAGAATATCCATGGATAGGGCAGCTTTTAGTAAAGGATAAATAAAATTGCAAGTCACAGACACAGATTTTTACTGTGTGTATCCACATAATGGATATTGAACAACCTGTACTTTCCTTACTTATTGTTTTAATCAATTCATTTAGATGTTTTCTCCTCTGAAATTTTTTCTTCCTTGTCTAAGTCACAGAGCTTATTATGTTAATTATTTCAAGGGAGTTTCAAAACAAAAGCTTTTGATGGTATCCTAAAAAATACCAGAACATTTGTACATTAACTAGAGGAAATATTTTTCATTCTTTGTCTTAAATTGTAAAAGTTGTACCAATACAGCATCTACCTTTAATGTTGTCTGTTTCATCCATTCATCAAATATTATTGATTTATTTAGTATGTATTATTACCAGGTACTATCTTTGAGAGAAAGAATATAAAGATTAATATGTCAAATTCCATGCCCTCAAGATACTGATTGTCTGAAAAGAAAAATATCTAAACAAAATAATTCAGATCAATGTAGTAAATACTAGGACCATTTACTTTCAGAATATGGAGAATGGTCATCTAAATCAGAGTGAAGTTCACGGAAATTCACTGACAGTCACAGTGAATATTTGTCCTCCTCTTCTTCAATTATGATAGAATTTTTAGTTATATACATAAATATTCAGCTATAGCCTACATTTCAGCTGACTGTAGCCATGTCAATAAGTTCTAGTCAAAAGAATGTGAAGGGAAGTGATGTGTGTCCCTTCGAGGTCACACCTCGTTCCTTCTCTTTCTCCATATGGTTTCCTAGGATACGAATACTGTGAGAAGCCATCAGGAACCACACAGAAGAGAGCAATATCCTAGGAGCAATAAAGAGATCGAGTTTCTAACAACCCTGTAAAGCAGGATCATTGTCCTCTTGATTACTAATATAAGAGAAAAAAAATGCCTTTGTATAAACTATTTAACTGCATCTAGATCCAAGTTAATATAGTGATCTTTCCTCAGTCTTCACCCTTTCAGTTTATTTTGACTGTATTCACCACTTCTCATATTTACAAGCTTCTTTATTGATGTCTTTGTTTTGGTTCTCTTAATGCCTCTCAAATATTTCATCAGCCTCTTTTAAGACTCTTTTTCCTATTTCTGCTGCTAATGTGGAACTTCCTTAAGGCTTTTCCCTTGACCCTCTTCTGTCTTTCCTCTTTTTTTAACCTTAGAATTTCATGACTTTAATAGCCCTACTTTGAAACTGATTTCCAAAGCTCTATTGCTCTCCTAAAGTCCTAAAGTCCTGTGGGCTTCAGGTCTAAGTGTTCAATTGACTTCAATAAGTTTTCACTTGAGTGTCCTGCTGCCATTTCACATTCAGTTGGTTTCAATTTAAGCTCATGTTCCTCTCCAAACCAAACTTCCTTCTGGAGTTTGCTATTTATGCTAATAACACCATTATTCTTCCAGTCATTTTTTGCTATTTATGCTAATAAGATCATTATTCTCCCAGTCATTTATGTTTAAACTTTGGCATTGTCTTAAGTTTCTCCTCTCATACCTGTCAACTTAAGTTTAAAATGGTAGACTGCCTGAATCCCTTCCTTTTATTGTCCTGGCCTCCAATAATCTTCTTCATAGAGATGGAGATGATAATTTCAGTATCCAGTACACTTTAATTCCCACTTGCCAAAACCTCATCAAAGTAGCTGGTTTTAGGTCACCTTTGTGGGAAACCCTAATCTAGGTAACTCAGAAAGAATTTTGCTGGCAACTCAATTAGATTCCTTTGTATAAATTATGAACCCATACCTCTGATTCTTCTTTTCCCTTACTACTAATTCCTTGTTCTTTCATCTTCTTTCACATAATTCCTGGCTATAAAGCTCATCTGCACATACTCTCTTAAATATTTGCCCATTTTTCATTTAGTGATTATTATTTACTCCCTTTTGTTTGTCTGTAAACATACCATCACTTTTCTTCCAAGTTACTGCCTTCAAATATAACAAAATGATTGGATATTACTACTGTGAATAATTCAAGGGCTTGGTATTAGGTAATTTGTTGTTAGTTCACTGAACTTGGAGTTTTGGGGACGTATTTCAAGTGCATAAATTTGAGTTCAACTTTTGAGTCAGGGCTTGTAGCTAACCACATACTAGTTTTCCTACCCTCTCCTTGTATTCCCAACACTGATGTCTTCTCTCTACTGCCATATTTCATTATATAACACTAAGCTCCAGTCAATCTTATGTCAAAATGATCTCTACCTATAGCTCTTTCTGGTTAGCCCAGTTGTTATCATTCTGGTTTTGGCCTAATTACCTCATGCCTTAACACTTTGCCTTGTCCTTTGGACTTCATGCTTCACCTTACACCTGTCCATCCTCTGTCCAGCACTCCTGCAAGGAAGGAGGTGACTGGTGCGTGAGCAAGTGAAGCTTCATCTGTATTTACAGCTGCTCTCCAGTGTGCTTGAATTATCCTGAAATTATTATCCCTGCTCCAAGACTGTGGAAAAATTGTCTTCCATGAAACTGGTCTCTGGTGCCAAAAGGGTTGGGGCTGCTTGTCTAAATATTTGAAGCCTTATTTAGTTCACAAGGCAGAATTTTGGCACTTGAAGCACTAATAAGGGAATTTAACCACATATTCCCAAAACTAATTTGTGAATCTTATATTTGAAAAGCTATTTAGTTAACAAGTTAACTATCTCTGTCTGGTTTGTCTACCTTCTCCATCATACAAAAGTCAAACCATCAGAAAGTAGTATATTAACAGCTGAATGGTATTATCTCAACACTCTGGAGAAATAATTTCATGTAATAAAGATTCAGTATCATGTATACTGTCCATTTTATAGATGGCTACTTGATTGACAAACATATACATTGATTTACCCAGTGTTTCTCACTTATATGCCACAAATTCCCCCTTAACATTAGTGCCAAGTGAAATTTTATCTCAGAAAAAATGACTGGTATGATTTCTTCTATCAAACAATAAGAAAATTGGAAAGAAATGAGCATTTCTAATAGAGCCATTTCAGAGCTTTTCTTTTTTTGTTTTAGTTGCCAGGAAATCCAGAGTAAATATAGTGCTCCCAATTTCGCTAACTCCTCTCAAGTTGGTATAGTAACATCTATTACTTTTCTTTTAGCAACTTGTTTGGCTCCTAATTGCATATTTATAACTTTTCTCAAGTACTTGTTTTAGAAAAAGGAGAATATAAATCTTGCATACGTGTATAAATGACAAAAATTATTGCTTTTTCAGTCAAAGTTGTTTATTTCTTCAAACTGCTTCAAGAGTTTACTGATGGATTCTGAAGTTCTCAGTAGGTCTTCCTTCCATGCTGTTCTTTTGAACTCTGTAGTCAGCAAAGCCTGGATTTGGTAATTGTAATTATCAAATGAATTAGGTTGCAGCCTCACAAAGCACAGCAGCTGCTCAAGTTATAGCTTCAGAGTGGGGATAGATTGTGCTGATGCTAAAAACCAGCACCACTTGTTTACTAAAGCGTTTGGATCTGGATTTTTCTCTGTCCCTTGCTTAACATCCAAGTGTTGAGAAAAGAATGAGCCAAAATGTTTCCATGTTCTTAAATTGCATGTGGTCTTTAAACTGTTTTTTCTTGATAGTTCGTGTTTTGCTGGCAAAGAAATCAACAGATACACTAGGTGATTTTTCACATAATTTATCTATCTATAATAGATTTTGAGGTGTGAAGTTGAAAAACTGAACTGTAGTATCTTGAGACCAGCTGTAGAATGCACAGGTCTTCAGAATGAACCTCAAAACTCCTTTACTGCTTAGGTTGACATTCCTCTTTTATGATAATCAGTGCCAATTTATGTCATGTTGCATTAACAATAAATGAACAAATAACACAAATAAGCACAAAATAATCATAACAATATCTGCATACTGAGTACCAACCAGTGACATCTAGCTACTACCTTTTCCTTTATCTAGAAAAAGAAATTACACATGAATAAGGTTATACATAATTTGAAATTACACATCAATTAGTTTTCTACATTTAAAAGCTGACATACTACAGGCAAGGCAAACTTTTTCTTTTTATTTTACCACTTGTATTTGTTTCCTTTCTGTCATAACAAATTACCACAAATTTAGTGGCTTAAACATTACAAATGCATCTTGTAATTCTGGAAGTCAGAAGCCTGAAATGGGTCTCATTAGAGTAAAACCAAGGTGTTGGCAGGATTGTGTTCCTTTCGGAGGCCTTAAGGGAGAATTCATTTCCTTGCCTTTTCCAGCTTCTAGAAGCATCCACGTTTCTTGACCTGTAGCCCCTTCCTCCATCTTCCAAGCCAGCAACCTCAAGCCAAATCCTTCTCATGTTGCTATCTCTCTGGTTCTCTCTTCTACCTCCCTCTTCCACCTTTGTAATTACATTTGGTTCACTGGATAATCCAGAATAATATCCATATTTTAAGATCATTGATTAGTAACCTTAATTCAATATGTAATCTTAAACTCTCTAGCTATGTAATCTAACATATTCACAGGTTCCAGGAATTAGGACATGGATATTTTGGGGGCCTGTTATTTTGCTTACCTCACTGCTACCCATAAATCATCATTCAGTACCCTCTCCCCAGGAAATAAACTCTGTTATCCCTTTGGTGTATTCCTTCCAGATTTTTTTCTTTGCATTTACCAAAACATACAAGCAGGCATAAAGACATGTAGTTTTGTTTTTGGTGTTTATCTACAACTTGCTTTGATTTCACATATCTTAGAAAAGATATATTTGAATTCATACTACTAATATATTTTATTCTAACTGCTACATATTAGGTTATTATATATATTGTAAATATTTACTCCTCTTTTTTATTTTAAGCTATCCTTAAAAATACAGATTTTTTTTAACCTTAGGACTTACTTTCTTGTGTTATGCTGAAGAAGATCACCCCTTATCTCAAAGTCATAATCATATTTACTTGCATTTTTCTGGTCATATTTTTATACAGAGGGTAATATTCTGAAGTTTGGAATGAACATGATTGAAGTTACCACATTTATCATATTTTATGTTCCCTTATTTACATACATGATTCAGTTTCAGGATGCTCTGTTATGTTTCACTGATCTCTTTGTTCCTGCACCTAGACCATATTATTTTAATTACTTTGATTTTCGAACTTGTCTTGATTTCTAGCTGGTGTAGACAGATATCTCTTTTATTTGCATTAAAAATAATTATAGCTTTTTCTGTTCACTGTATCTTAAGAAAAGTCTGTCAAAAACTTGATGAAAGCTCTTATGGTTGATTACACTGCATTGAATTAAGAAGCTAATCCTGGGAGTATTGATATCTTTTCAATAAGCAACCTTCCTGCCTAAAAATATGTTATATTTCCACCTAGCAAACTCTTATATTTTTCAGTAGAGTTTTAAAAATTTTTTCCATAAATATCTTGCATTTCCTGTTAGATCGCTTCCTACGTACTTTGTGGTTTCTGTTACTATCGTGAGTAAGCTTGTCCTTCAATTCTCTTGTATTTCCTAGATTGACTGTTATATTGTCCTCACAAATGGACAGCTTTATCTTTACTTTCCAACCTTTCCTTATACCTCTTCATTTATTATTCATCATTCCTCCTCCAGATATTATTGTATCAGCTGGAGCTTACATTACAGTGTTGCACAGGCTGTGTCATCCTGATCTTATTTCCAGCTTTAATGGGATACCTTCAAAATTTCACTATTACTTCTTCTGCTCAATTCTACTTTGTCTCTCAGTTCACATTTGGGCTTTCTAGGTGGGGCTAGTGGTAAAGAATCCACCTGCCGATGCAGGAGACATGCGTTCGATCCCTGGGTTGGGAAGATCCTCTGGAGTAGGAAGTGGCACCCCACTCCAGTACTCTTGATGAAAAATTCCATAGGATAAGCACAGGAGCCTTGCATGCTACAGTCCATGAGGCCGTAAACAGTTTGACATGTGTGAAAGACTGAGCATACACACAGTTCACAATTGACACAAATAATGGAATGAAAAATTGAGTCTTCACAAAATTAAAATGAAAAATAAAATAGATAAAATTTAGGTAAACTTGATCACAAAATGTATAAAGGTCACAAGTGAACAACATTAAGAATTAAAAAGGGGCAAAACTACAGAGACAGATATAATCAACTTTATGCTAATACATTTTACACACTAGATGAAATGCAGTGTTTTCTCTATCTGCTCCCCTCCCTTGTAAAACAAACAGGCAAAAAAAACGAAAAGACTAAAACTGACAGAACAAGAAAGAGCCAGTTTAGGATGATAAAAATGGAGTAATAAACATAAAAGTAGCTGATCTACTCCCAAAACAAAGTATCAGGCCTAGATGGGGTGAGTTCTAACTAACCTTAAAAAGAGACAAGCTGTTTTGAAGCATTGAAAAAGATAATATGGTCCTCAGTTCATTTCTGAGGCAAGCATAATTCTACTAACAAAACCTTGGCCAACTGGCCAACCTGTCCAGAGCTCTGATATGGGAATTTCTTGTCAGAGTTGGTCTTCCCTGGGTCAAATGGGTCTTTATACCCCACATTCCTCAGTCACCAGGTGTGGGCTACTCTGGGAAAATGTGGCCTCCAAACAAGGGGACTCTTCATACCTGAGGGGGACATTGAAGAATCTGGCAGGCTGCCTTCTGACCATACTTCCTTTCTGTCCCTGAACAGAAAATCTTTCCTTGAAGAGGGATCTGGTAGAGTATCTCTATGTCTAACATTTTATTTATTTTGTGCATTTTTTCATGTTTATTAAATCTAAAGCTTATGTCATTTAGTTTCAGTTCTTCTTGATTAATAATAAGTGTATTTGTCTTATAAATGTCCCTCTGAATGTTACTTTGGCTACATTCCACACATTTCAATATTTAATGATATAATTGCTCATTCTACACAGTTCATAATTTTCATTTATATTTGCTCTTGAATTAAAAAATTATTATGTTATAAATTTCTAAAATACAGCTATAAGAATTCCTGATTGTAGAAATTTTCAGATTTTGGTCTGTTAATGCCATATAAGTTTATAGTGTATTAGTGGATGCATATTGCTTCTGGGTTTACCATTGTTAATACGGCTTTTTTGTGGAGATAGTGTATATGTGTGTGCTTATACATATATATATATATATACACACACACACGCACATATCCATACATACTTACATTTAGTAACATTATATATAAATGTGTGTGTGTGTATATATATATATACAATTTTCTCTTTCTCCTATTCATACTCCTTCTCCTTTGCTTAGTCTTCAACCTCCTCTTCCTCTTCCTGAAAATAAAATAAATATGCTATGTGTATATAACACAATGAAATATTACTCAGTCATAAACATGAAATAATGCCATTTGCAGCAATATGGATGGACCTATAGATTATCATACTAATGAAGTAGGTCAGATAGAGAAAGACAATATCATATGATGTAATGTATATGTGGACTGTAAAAAAATGAGACAAATGAACTTATTTACAAAACAGAAATAGACCCACAGACATAGAAAACAAACTTATGGCTACCAAAGGGAAAATCACTGATCTGGCACGCCTGGTGTCCTTCAGATAAAGTAGAAGTTTGGGATCACTAGACACACTCTACTATGTATAAAACAGATAAACAACAAGGACCTATTATATAGCACTGGGGCCTATATTCAAATCTTGTAATATACTATAATGGAAGAGAATCTGATAAAGAACACACACATACACACACATACATGCATATATATATCAGTTCAGTCACTCAGTTGTGTCCACCTCTTTGTGACCCCATGGACTGCAGGCTTCCCTGTCCATCACCAACTCCGAAAGCTTGCTCAACTCACGTCCATTGAGTTCGTGATGCAATCCAATTGCCTCATCCTCTGTTGTCCCCTTCTCCTCCCACCTTCAATCTTTCCCAGCATCAAGGTCTTTACCAAGGAGTCAGTTATTCTCATCAGGTGGCCAAAGTATTGGAGTTTCAGCTTCAGCATCAGTCCTTCCAATGAACACCCAGGACTGATTTCCTTTAGGATGGACTGGTTGGATCTCCTTGCAGTCCAAGGGACTCTCAAGAGTCTTCTCCAACACCACAGTTCAAAAGCATCAATTCTTTGGCACTCAACTTTCTTTATAGTCCAGCTCTCACTTCCATACATGATTACTGGAAAAGCCATAGCTTTGACTAGATGGACTTTGTTGGCAAAGTAGTGCCTCTGCTTTTAACTTCATGGTCACCATCTGCAGTGATTTTGGAGTGCCCCTCCCCCCGCAAAAAAAAAGTCTGTCACTGTTTCCATTGTTTCCCCATCTATTTGATGTGAAGTGATGGGACCGGATGCCATGATCTTCATTTTTTGAATGTTGAGTTTTAAGCCAGTTTTTTCACTCTCCTCTTTCACTTTCATCAAGAGGCTCCTCAGTTCCTCTTCACTTTCTGCCATAAGGGTAGTGTCATCTGCATATCTGAGGTTATTGATATTTCTCCCAGCAATCTTGATTCCAGCTTGTGCTTCATCTAGCCCAGCATTTTGCATGATACACTCTGAATATAAGTTAAATAAGCAGGGTGACAATATACCACCTTGATGTACTCCTTCCCCTATTTGAAACCAGTCTGTTGTTCCATGTCCTGTTCTAACTGTTGCTTCTTGACCTGCATATAGATTTCTCTGGAGGCAGGTCAGGTGGTCTGGTATTCCCATCTCTTTAAGAATTAACCACAGTTTGTTGTGATCCACACAGTGAAAGGCTTTGGTCAATAAAGCAGAAATAGATGTTTTTCTGGAACTCTTTGCTTTTTCGATGATCCAATAGATGTTGGCAATTTGATCTCTGGTTCCTCTGCCTTTTCTAAATGCAGCTTGAACATCTGAAAGTTCACAGTTCATGTACTGTTGAAGTCTGTCTTGGAAAATTTTGAGCATTACTTTGCTAGCATATGAGATGAGTGCATCTGTGCAGTAGTTTGAACATTTTTTGGCATGGAATGAATACTGACCTTTTCCAGTCCTGTGGCCACTGCTGAGTTTTCCAAATTTGCTGGCATTTTGAGTGCAGAACTGTCACAGCATCATCTTTTAGGATTTGAAATAGCTTAACTGGAATTTCATCACCTCCACTAACTTTGTTCATGTAATGCCTCCTAAGGGCCACTTGACTTCACAAACCAAGGTGTCTGGCTCTAGATGAATGACCACACCATCATGGTTATCCAGGTCATTAAGATCTTTTTTGTATAGTTCTGTGTATTCTTGTCACCTCCTCTTAATATTTTTTGCTTCTGTTAGGTCCTTATTGTTTCTCTCTTTTATATTGCCCATTCTTGCATGGAATGTTCCCTTGATTTCTCCAATTTTCTTGAAGAGATTTCTAGTCTCTCCCATTATATTGTTTACCTCTATTTCTTTGCACTGTTCATTTAAGAAGTCCTTCTTATCTCTCCTTGCTATTCTCTGGAATTCTGCTTTCAGTTGGGTATATCTTTCCCTTTCTCCCTTGCCTTTTGCTTTTCTTCTTTCCTCAGCTATTTGTAAGGCCTGCTCAGACAACCATTTTGCCTTCTTGTGTTTCTTTTTCTTTGGGATGGTTTTTGGTCACTGACTCCTTTACAGTGTTACAAACCTCCATCCATAGTTCCTCAGGCATTCAATCTACTAGATCTAGTCACTTGAATCTCTTCATCACCTCCACTGTCTAATCAGTAGGGATTTGATTTAGGTCATTCCTAAATGGCCTAAATTTCTCTTTCTTCATTTTAATTGAAATTTTTTCTTTTTGCAATAAGGAACTGTATTTTGTAATAAGGAACTCATGATCTGAGCCACAATCAGCTCCAGGTCTTGTTTTTGCTGACTGTATAGAGCTTCTCCATCTTTGGCTGAAAAGAACATAATCGATCTGATTTTGGTATTGACCATCTGGTGATGTCCATGTGTAGAGTCGTCTCTTGGATTGTTGGAAAAGGATATTTTGCTATGACCAATGTGTTCTCTTTACATTTTTTAATTTTTATTTTAATTTTTTTCATTGTATAACTTCCTTTGAAATTAAATTTATACAAATCAATCTATTCCTCTTCCTTCAAAAAAGATACTTATCTATTCAGTTGGAAAATTAGCTAAAGAAATCTTCCAATTAAAATTATCTAATTTATATTTTATTATAATAATAGATATTTCTACCATTTTCACATTCTTTATTAGCTTTAAATTAACTTGAAATTTTGATTTTTTAATAGTTTAAATTTCCCAAGTAAAAGGCCTTTACAATTTGTAGTTGTAAATCTCTTAAACATCATACTTTATTACAGATGGTGGGAAGACTGGCCAGGACTCCTTTTATTTAGAAGCCATAGATTCCATAGCTCAAACATAGACTGCAAAACCGTCTTCAAAGAATTTTCTCCCAGAATTTCAACCTTGAGGAATAATTCTTGGATAACCATTATTAAACATATAATGCCATTGCATTTCTGTGTTACAGGAAGATTTTCTACCTTTACCTATTTTTGTGCTGCTATTTAATGAGTCACATTTCTAAGAACCGACTTAAGCCAAACACACAAAAAATAGTAATTTAAAAACATGAGTCAATTAATAACAAGAGATCAGTAGATCAGTTGTTTCAAGATCACTTCAGTTCTTTTTTCTGTTAGTAATGACAGTTTATTGTGTGTGGCCTTAAGAAGCAGATGAAACTGTTGGTTAATCACTGCCAAAATAATAGTGAAATATATTAACCGTGTTCAAAGCAAAGATTACTGATTTCATCATTCCTTGTTCAAATGTGTCATTGTAGACAGGGCTGGTATTCAACCAGAGGGTGATAGAATAGGCCATGTTGGTTGACAAAGATCCATCCAGAAAATTAAAAAAAAAAAAAATTACATAGCTTTAAAAATTCTTATAAACATACCCAAATTCTAATCTTTCTACCTGGTTTGTTTAATAAAGAAGTTTCAGAAATACTTCACTATATTTTTACTATTAATTAATTAATTAGCCTCCAACTAATACAAATAAATGAAAAATATATATATATATTTTTACTAAAGGAAAAGTTTCAAAGCAATGAAACTCAGAGGATTAATTGAACCCAGTTGGCTCTCTTTAGTACATTTACAGAGTCTCAAATGCTAGTTTGTTATCTTCAGTGAGAGAGATTTAAGCCACACAAATTAAAAAAAAAAAAAAACTTTCTTAGAGCATAAGATTTTGTCTTTTTTATGAAAAATTTTTCATATTATCCACCAATTTACTTTTAATTGGTGAATAATATGGGATTCTCTGGTAGCTCAGCTGGTAAAGAACCCACCTGTATTGCAGGAGACTCCAGTTTGCATTCCTGGGTTGGGAGGTATTGCTGGAGAAGGGATAGGCTACCTATTTTAGTATTTTTGGGCTTCCCTAGTGGCTCAGCTGGTAAAGAATCAACCTACAATTCGGGAGACCTGGGTTCAACCCCTGGGTTGGGAAGATCCCCTGAAGAAGGGAATGGCTACCCACTCCAGTATTCTGGCCTGGAGAACTCTGTGATTATACAGTCCATGGGGTCACAAAGAGTCAGACATGACTGAATGACTTTCACTTCACTTACTTTACAGTATTGTGTTGGTTTGTGCCATATGTCAACATGCTAGCATTGCACTTCAAGTTTCAAAACTTTTACTTTAAAACACTTTACTGAGACCAGTGTTTCTTTTTTAGGTTGTTCCTTCTTAGAGGATCAATAAAAGCCCAGCATTTCCCCACTCTCACCTCTTAAAACATTTGGCATTCATCCACTTTCCCTTGTCTTTTTAGCCTTTTATTGCTACAGTTCTCAGATTCCTTCTGTATTCTTATATATAGACAGGTCAACTGTCAAAAATGTAGGCTATCTTACACAGTGTCTCACCTTCTTTAGCCACTCTCTTATCTTTGATGTCCTTGATTAGGACAGTCCAGTGATTCAGATGCTAGTCCTCAATCAGCTGCTAGAGATTCTGATCATCATCTTTGATTCATCATCCTGGGATCAATCCTGGGAACAATACCCAGGGAGACAGCCTTGACATAGAGACAGAGGTAGATATCTTCCAGTGGCCATAATTTGCATACTATGGTTTGCAACCACTATCTTTTTTGGGTACCAGGAAGAAAGGGGCAAAGCCTTCCCCTGTTTTGTCCTTGAAGTTCCCTCCTCGTGACATGGCATGATTACTACTTCCCCTGGGTTAACTACTACTTTGCACTTCCAGTACTCAAATGGCCTGGGCAGAGTTTGCTGTACTGATCTGCTAGAGTTTGCAAGCTTTCTTCTCTTCCTGGTCCTTTTTGATTCACTCATCACCTTCTGGCTGTAGCCCTTGGGCAGCTTTCCCCTTTCCTCCACTTCCAGATGACTCCAGTTCTATTTATTTATGCATCTCTCCCCAGATTCTTTCAGAGCCATGAAAGTTTCTGAACCATTTCTGAACCTGTTACTGTAGTAAGTCAAATATTTACTAGTATAAATAAATGTTGCATTTCTTTTTGACACCCATTGTGGAGATTGGATTAGTCTGTTTCTTCATTTTCCTTGCCAAACACTATTCTAGTCTCCCTGCAATTCTCTCAGTGCAGGTCAAGTTGTGTTACCAGTGTCTCTGCAGAGACCAGAAAAACCCTGCCCAATGTAGCAAAGATTCCTTGAGAAATCTTTGTGAACTGACATAACCTTTCCAATCCCTAACCTAACTTAAGTCACTGGGAAACAGACTTCTGCAATTTTCCAGTTGAAGTAAAGAAAGACATTCTGTGTGTAAAATGCTAAAGTCAAAATCTAGCTTGAAGTTTTTCTCCAGGCAATAAGGCTAATGAGTAGAATATATAGACGTCATGGATTGGAAGAAATACTTGACATTATCCACATCAACAAAGCACCCGAAAGAGTGATAGAATGCACTGTTTCCAGAAAATATCTTGGGCTTGCAGACTGAAATGAGTTATATCATAACAGTTGTTGTTCAGTTACTAAGTCACATCCGACTCTTTGTGACCCCATGTGAGCCCAGCACACCAGGCTTCCCTGTCCTTTACCACCTTTCAGAGTGTGTTCAAACTCATGTCTGTTGAGTTGGTGATGCCATCAAACCATCTCATCCTCCTTCACGCACTTCTCCTCCTGCCCTCAATCTTTCCCAGCATCAGGGTCTTTCCAATGAGTCGGCACTTTGCCACATAGCCAAAGTATTGTAGCTTCAGCTTCAGCATCAGTCCTTCCAGTGAATATTCAGGGTTGATTTCCTCTAGGATTGACAGGTTTGATCTCCTTGCTTCCCAAGTGACTTTCAAGAGTCTCCTCCAGCACCACAGTTCAAAAGCATCAATTCTTTGGTGCTCAGCCTTCTTTATGTTCCAACTTTCATATCTGTACATGACTCATGATTCATATCATAATATATGATCCAAAATTCATCCTTCAGGATCTAATTGTATTTTTGGGGGAGAGAGGGACACAAACCTCTCCAAATCTCTCTCCAGACCTTTGCAAAAAGATGAGGTTAACTACACTATGTATAGCTCTACCTTTCATTATGAATTTGTTTCTGTGTGGTTTTCTCCCATCCTAATGTCTGTGGCATGGTACAGATGTCTGTTAACAAGAAAACTGACTGTGAACCTTGAGAATTTCAACCCCAGGTGCTCCATGGAGTATAACAGTGTTCTTAGGACACCTTAATTTTCTGATCATATATTTGTAAATATTATTCAGCTTCTCCCTCTTTTTTTAGTTTTTATTTTTAATATATTCTTCTGCAAGTTCTTTCTGACCTATACAGTTCACTTCAGTTGTTCAGTCGTGTCCGACTCTTTGCGACCCCATGAACCACAGCAAGCAAGGCCTCCCTGTCCATCACCAACTTCCAGAGTCCACCCAAACCCATGTCCATTGAATAGGTGATGCCATCCAACCATCTCATCCTCTGTTGTCCCCTTCTCCTCCTGCCCTCAATCTTTCCCAGCATTAGGATCTTTTCAAATGAGTCAACTCTTTGCATGAAGTGGCCAAAGTATTGGAGTTTCAGCTTCGACATCAGTCCTTTCAATGGAAACCCAGGACTTATCTCCTTTAGGATGGAATGGTTGGATATCTGTGCAGTCCAAGGGACTCTCAAGAGTCTTCTCCAACACCACAGTTCAAAAGCATCAATTCTTTGGCACTCACCTTTCTTTATAGTCCAACTCTCATATCCATACATGACCACTGGAAAAACCATAGCCTTGACTGGGTGGACCTTTGTTGGCAAAGTAATGTCTCTGCTTTTTAATATGCTATCTAGGTTATTCATAACTTTCCTTCCAAGGAGTAAGCATCTTTTAATTTCATGGCTGCAATCACCATCTGCAGTGATTTTGGAGCCCAGAAAAATAAAGTCAGCCACTGTTTCCACTGTTTCCCCATTTGTTTGCCATGAAGTGATGGGACCAGATGCCATGATCTTAGTTTTCTGAATGTTGAGCTTTAAGCCAACTTTTTCACTCTCCTGTTTCACTTTCATCAAGAGACTCTTTAGTTCCTCTTCACTTTCTGCCATAAGGGTGGTGTCATCTGCATATCTGAGGTTATTGCTATTTCTCCCAGCAATCTTGATTCCAGCTTGTGCTTCCTCCAGCCCAGCGTTTCTCATGATGTACTCTGCATATAAGTTAAATAAGCAGGGTGACAATATACAGCCTTGACGTACTCCTTTTCCTATTTGGAACCAGTCTGTTGGTCCATGTCCAGTTCTAACTGTTTCTTCCTGACCTGCATACAGGTTTCTCAGGAGGCAAGTCAGGTGGTCTGGTATTCCCATCTCTTTCAGAATTTTCCACAGTTTATTGTGATCCACATAGTCAAAGGCTTTGGCATAGTCAATAAAGCAGAAATAGATGTTTTTCTGGAACTCTTGCTTTTTTGTTGATCCAATGGATGTTGGCAATTTGATCTCTGGTTCCTCTGACTTTTCTAAGAGCAGCTTGAACATCTGGAAGTTCACGGTTCACATATTGCTGAAGCCTTGCTTGGAGAATTTTAAGCATTAATTTACTAGTGTGTGAGATAAGTGCAATTGTGTGGTAGTTTGAGCATTCTTTGGGATTACCTTTCTTTGGGATTGGAGTGAAAACTGATTTTTTTGAGTCCTGTGGCCACTGCTGAGTTTTCCAAATTTGCTGGCATATTGAGTGCAGCACTTTCACTGCATCATCTTTCAGGATTTGAAATAGCTCAACTGGAATTACACCACCTCCAGTAGCTTTGTTTGTAGTGATGCTTCCTAAGACCCACTTGACTTCACATTCCAGGATGTCTGGCTCTAGGTGAGTGATCACACCATCATGATTATTTGGATTGTGAAGATCTTTTTTGTATAGTTTGTCTGTGTATTCTTGCCACCTCTTCTTAATATCTTCTGCTTCTGTTAGGTCTCTACTGTTTCTGTCCTTTATTGAGCCCATCTTTCCATTAAATGTTTTCTTGGCATCTCTCATTTTCTTGAAGAGATGGCTAGTCCTTCCCATTCTGTTGTTTTCCTCTGTTTCTTTGCATTGATCACTGAGGAAGGCTTTCTTCTCCTTGCTATTCTTTGGAACTATGCATTCAAATGGGTATATCTTTCCTTTTCTCCTTTGGTTTTTGCTCCCTTCTTTTCACAGCTATACATGTTCCTCTAAATTCACTGACTTCATATATTCCATTTCTTCTAACTCTGATACTTTCACCTCCTCCAATCTAACAGACTTTTTCCCCCCTCAGTCTTTCTGATCAGTGTTGCCCATTTGACATAATTGATGAGAATAAGTTATGTCTACATTTTGTAGAAATGTAAGGAAATTGCTATCTGGAATCAGGAGGAGGAATGATTGATTTCACGAGCAGAGAGGACTCCTGAAAGATTTCCTAGAGGAGTTAGAATCTGGGGACATTTGAAAAATGCCCAAAATAGAAAGTGGGGAAGGGCGTTTAGACAGTGGGATACAGCTTACACAAAAAGAATAGTGTAGTGTAGTTGAAAAACAGGACAAATTGGAGGATGGAGGCCTGGAAAGACAGTGAAAGGCCTTGAATTCATGCTAAAGACCATGAACTTCACTGTATGGGATCAGGCAAGCAAGTAGAATATTTAAATGGTATAGTTTAACTAGTAAAACGTATGTATTAGAAACAGTATCTCCTGGCAGAAATAAGGAAGAATGGGTAGAAAAAAGAGGAGAAACTGGAGGTAGGGAGACAACTCAGGAGACAAGACATCAGTTCTCCTCCTTCCTCAGGCAATGAGTGTGATTTCTGTGCCCCTTGCCTGCTCACTTCAGGTATTCTGAAGCAGTTCTGATTTCCAGAGCAGAGTAGTGACAGCAAGGATGGGTGTGGTTCTCAGTAAGTACCCGGAGTGAGGGTCTGGTACTAGAGTGCCTTCCATAGTGGGCACCTACAGTTATAACCCTGTTTGGAGTACAGGATTTTATATATCATAGGTGCTCAGCAATATTTGTTGACTGAATGAGTAAATGAAAAAAAGCCCGTTTGTTGGCATCATCCTACCCACAAAGTCAGAAGTTCCCTTTTATATACTCCTGTGGAAAATTCTGATTCTTCTCAAATCTAGTTCTAGTATTATTCCCCACCCCACCGCCCATCAGTTACATTTCCCTGAAAATTCAATCTGCACTATGTTGTTAGAGGCAACACGTGGGTGTTAGAAATAGCATGGTCCTCAGAGCCAGGGAAACTGGTATAAATATTCACTTTTAATTGTGTGAACTTGAATGACTGTAACTTTCTAAACTTCCATTTCCTCATCTCTACCCTATTAATGAGATAAAGGTTGCAGTGAGGAAAGAGATAATTTTTGTAAAACTCTTAACCCAAAATTTGATGGCAGCTCCATAAGAGGCACACAAAAGTACTACATATAGGAGGTTTGCGGTTAAGGCAGACCTACAGCGAGGTTGCCGTTGCTTGTTTCCTCCACTTCACTGCTCCAATCTTGTACCACCCCCACGTAGGCCCTTATCTGAGGCCAATGCATGACCTAAGTGAGAATGAGACAGAGTTCATTCCATTCAGCAAGTTCAGCCCTCAGCCCCAAAATACAGGCTTGTACAAAATATTAACTTTATTTTTCTGTAAGATTTAAAATTTCTAACTTGAGACTCGATTTAATGGAAAGATAAAACCATACTTTTAGTCACTGTGGCATTCCTTCTCAGTAACTGCCTTTATCTGGGACTGAAGATAAGTTCTAGCAGATTATCATAAGACAAATCACTGGGAGACCACATCTGGCCCTTTAAAATATGGGTGTCCATGTCAGCATTTGATGGAATGACCTCATTACTCTTTGGTTGTACTGGGTATTTGTGGGTCCTTCCTCATGCTGGTGGGCTGCTGTCTATGGGGTCACACAGAGTCGGACACGACTGACGAGACAGCAGCAGTAGCAGCAGCCTCATGCTTTACCAAGCAGCCGGTTCTCTGAGCCGTTTCCCTGTTGTTCTTGGGAACACAGGAAGCATTCTGTACTCCTGAGTTTCTTAGTGTCACAGGTGTCTAAGACACCATCTGATGAAGACTGTCTACCTCATATAGTCATCTCACAGGCACCACAGGAGATGTAGTAAACTCTGGAATTTTGCTGCTTTCTCAGGCCTTGCCTAGGAATTGGAGCACAGACTTACCCAAACACACCTGGACCTAGGTGTTTAGGCAGGCCCTCTCACCTCTGATCTCGCCAGTCCTAGGAACTCTTATTTTTAAATTTCTTAGCTTTACTAGGATTCTTATGAATTGTTTCATCATAATAATCCTTTCCTTTTGTCCTCTGATTCAAAGTTTTTGAAATTCAAAAGCCAGGAATAAATTTTATTTTTCTTTCTATTGAGGCAATGGGTGCTGTTGCTGCTGAATTTGGGGTGAGGATGTGGAGTCAAGGGATATGAATAACACAGGGGTAAATGTTAGTTAATTTAGACTTAGCTACTTCAGTTTTTACATTTTCATTGGTTAAAAATCTCACTTTATATTTTCATATTTCACCTTCTTTTGCCTTTGATATTATACATTGTCTAGAGAAATTTTTTCTTCATTGCCAATGGCATCCTTCTGAAGTTGTGCGTGTTAAAGTAAGAGATAGGGATCTCATCTACCAGACTACTTAGAATATTATAAAAATATTTTGAGATTAAATCAGTCATTTAAAACTAATGTGTGTATATATAATGTATATGTATATATATCTATGGGTAGTATTTTGAAAGACTGTTAAAAGGCACGCTGAAACTCATTCTATAATCCTTAGATTTGAGGCATTATTAGGAAAAGAACTTTGGTGTCTTGTTTTAGGCCAGTTGCTAAATTATAATATCATATTTCTTTATTTAAAATGTAAGCCAAATTTGAAAAGCTAGATAAATTCAGTACTTTTCTTCCTTTTCCTAAAAGTTTCACATTTTTGTGTCTCATCATCAAATATAGAATTTATTAGCAACTTGATTTTTTCTGGTTCATTAGTTTTGCTTATAAATATTTATATAAATATATCTCACAGAAATATTTGACAACTTAATTTGTTGGGAAAAAATCAGAGGGTGATAATGTATTTTAAAATCTGGCTTTCCAAAGGAATAATTTAAGTAAAACAGGAAATAAGAAAGCTTGGGAAAGGAACTAAGTCAGGCTTTTAGTCTTTTTATTAGACCATTATGATCAGACGGTTCCTTTACCAGAGTAGAATGCCTATGTTTGAAATAAATCTGAGTCTCCATCAGAGTAGAAATGAAGTATATAATCTCTTGGCATGTAAATAGTAAACACTTATTTGTGGAGGTAGTCAAAATTCTTAATATTGTGTTCAAACTGATTCATAAAATTACCAATGATTTGTAATCAGTTATGCCAGAAAGCAGAAGTGTTGTTGAACTTGAATTGATATTTTGGCCTGTGATTATAGAGTGAATTAAAATTTTTTCTAATATATAATTTGTATTAAAGACTTACTCCAACAGGGCTTACAATACCCAGAAGCTGTAGCTCTTCCAAAAGAACCTTAGCAAGACCGATTATAGAGCTCTTTTATTAGATGAATAAGCTTATAAACTAGGTCATTTGTTCATAGAGATGTAAATAAGTATGTGTTAGTTACTCAGTTGTGTCCCACTCTTTCTGATCCCATGGACTGTAGCCTACCAGGCTCCTCTGTCCCTGGAATTCTCCAGCCAAGAATACTGGAATGGGTAGCCATTCCCTTCTCCAGGGGATCTTCCTGACCTAGAGATCAAACCCAGGTTTCCTGCATTGTAGGTGGATTCTTTACTATCTGAGCCACCAGGAAACTCACAACTTAAAAAGCACTATGTTGATGTATACACAGCCTTCCTGTAGATAACCTTCAGCACTAAAATAATCTATTAGGAGCTGAGAGAAAGTATTGGAAATAGAAAACACTTTAGACATCATTTCACCTAATTCCCTTGTTTTATCAGCACAGAAATTAAGATTTTAAACAGCTTTGCCCCAGGACACACAGTGATTAGACCTGGCCAAGTGAGCTTGAGGTCCCAGGCTTCTTGACTTTTATTGTCCAACCATTGCAGAATTCTCACTTCCTGTTTGTTGAGAGATTGAGACAGATCTATAATTTAACCATGAAACATATAGAATGAAGGGCTGTGAAATAGTTTCACCTTTTAATTTTACTTTTGTTAAGGTTTTATTTATGGTTAGAATTACAAAAAAATATTCATTTAACATTCCAAACACTTCTAAATTATAGAGCAAAAGTTCAGCTCATCATGCATTACCCACTTTCTCAATATTTCATTTTTGTAGTCTTTCTGTATTAATAAAATTGTATTCTAATCATTCACTTAAATGTTTATACCATTAGCAGTGAAGTATTTAAGATTAACTACCATGTTGTATTCAGCTATTTTATTTCTAAATCACTAGCACAATTCATTGCACAATATATTTTTGGTGAACAAATGCTAGAATATTGATTTCTTGGAAGTAGTAGCCTTGTTCAATATTGTATCTTTTGTATACATTAGGCTCTCAGCATATGTTTTTAATACATAATGGAATGAATGAATGAACAAATGTTCATAGAGTCTCACTTTGTAGGTTTTCTTAAGTAGAAACAGTATGATTTTTTAAAGTAGTAAGCTGTGCAGTTCTTAGTGCTCATGGTACACCTTATGAATGTATAAAAAATTTGTGTCCCTGGAAATGATATAATCAGGATTTGATTGAAGTGTTATCTAGTATTTGAAATCAGGCCTGAATATCTCAGAGAAAAATATAACAAATTAATTTCACTACAGAGGTCACTGGCCCAAGTGTTTATTACATTTGCTCAATAGTATATTTGCTTAAAGGCTTCCCAGGTGGGGCTAACAGTAAAGAACCTGCCTGCCAATGCAGGAGACATAAGAGATGTGTGTTCGATTCCTGGGTTGGGATGATCCTGGAGAAGGAAATGGTAGCCCACTCCAGTATTCTTGCCTGGAGAATCCCATGACTAAGGAGCCATGTGGGCTATGGTCCATAGGGTTGCAAAGAATCAGACATGACTGAAGCAACTTAGCATGCATAGTTACTTAGAATGTTTGGTTTTAGCAGCAAAACTTTTTTTTCTGGTGAATTAAAATCAACAACTAAGAGAGAAGACTAAATTGAGATGCAACAATGAAGTTGTAAGAGATAGGAATACAATTTTATACAAAAATAGGAGAGCCTTTTCAAGATTTACTAATCTCCATTCCTCACACATTTTCTTGTTCTTCTCTTGTCAAGTTTACATATATAGAGAGAAAAGAAAAAAAAGTGAATGCTTCATCTTTGAAAAAAAATTGAGCTTTTTCTAGTGTGGCACTTAGAGAGCCTTCCTTTGAGAATTTATTGTGAGAGAAAGGCTCCAAAGATTGTAAGCATAGCTTTTGTTAGTTAGTAGGAAACAACATGCTTGAATAGATGAGGACTTATGTTAAAAGCTTAAAATTTGAAGGCTAAAATTATATTAGAGTATTCAAAATATATTATTGTCACTACTCTGCTAGAGGTAGTGTAAGAGGATCAAAAGATTGCTGGATTGGTCCTCATTTTCTGGGAGTGAGGAATGGAAGGGGGAGATGTTTGACCATGTCTGCTCTTCTATTCCTTAACTATGTTATTTAATCTTCACACCTTCCTGTCAAGTAGGTGTTATTGTCTTTACTGCACAGTTCTAAAAACTGAGGCTCAGTGAAGTAAAATTGTTGAAGGTCACCAGTCACTTTACTTCTCCAGCCGCCCCTTCTTCCATTGTCTACCTCCCCTACTCCACTCAGTCACCGTGGTGTCTCTGTTCTTCCTCAAACATCTGTGCTATTTCTTCTGTTCCGAGATCTCTGGCCCTGGTTATTAATATAGTTACATCTCTCTCTTCATTCAGATCTCTGGTTACATGTCAATGCTGAAAGGTCTTCCCTGATGACTCTATATTTAAAAAAATCTTATTTCATATGCCATTTTTAGTAACATGCATCATTATTTCAGGTATCATCCAGAAAGAAAAACATTGCCAGTAGAATGAGTCAGTGAAGATTTGTGGAAGGAAAGGTGGTCAGAGAGAAATTTTGATGTGAGGAGTATTAATTTGCAAAAACTCTGATAAAGGATTTAAAGTAGTAAGTAGAGCAGTTGCAATTGAGAAGGCTGAGGTATTTAAAGGACCTTTGAGTTTTAAAGTCAGCAAACTAAATTTATTATGGAATAGGCAGTAATGTGATGTACTATTTGTTGAAATAATACAGGATAATAACAGATATTTGGTTAAAAGAATGGTTCAGTTCAGTTCAGTCGCTCAGTCATGTCCGACTCTGCAACCCCATGAATCACAGCAAGCCAGGCCTCCCTGTTCATCACCAACTCCCGGAGTTTACTCAAACTCATGTCCACCGAGTTGGTGATGCCATCCAGCCATCTCATCCTTTGTCGTCCCCTTCTCCTCCTGCCCCCAATCCCTCCCAGCATCAGGGTCTTTTCCAATGAGTCAACTCTTTGCATGAGGTGGCCAAAGTACTAGAGTTTCAGCTTCAGCATCAGTCCTTCCAATGAACACCTAGGACTGATCTCCTTTAGGATGGACTGGTTGGATCTCCTTGCAGCCCAAGGGGCTCTCAAGAGTCTTCTCCAACACCACAGTTCAGAAGCATCAATTTTTCGGCACTCAGCTTTCTTCACAGTCCAACTCTCACATCCATACATCACCACTGGAAAAACCATAGCCTTGACTAGATGGACCTTTGTTGGCAAAGTAATGTCTCTGCTTTTTAATATGCTGTCTAGGTTGGTCATAACTTTCCTTCCAAGGAGTAAGCATCTTTTAATTTCATGGCTGCAATCACCATCTGCAGTGATTTTGGAGCCCAGAAAAATAAAGTCAGCCACTGTTTCCCCATCTGTTTGCCATGAAGTGATGGGACCAGATGCCATGATCTTAGTTTTCTGAATGTTGAGCTTTAAGCCAACTTTTCCACTCTCCTGTTTCACTTTCATCAAGAGACTCTTTAGTTCCTCTTCACTTTCTGCCATAAGGGTGGTGTCATCTGCATATCTGAGGTTATTGCTATTTCTCCCAGCAATCTTGATTCCAGCTTGTGCTTCCTCCAGCCCAGCGTTTCTCATGATGTACTCTGCATATAAGTTAAATAAGCAGGGTGACAATATACAGCCTTGACGTACTCCTTTTCCTATTTGGAACCAGTCTGTTGGTCCATGTCCAGTTCTAACTGTTGCTTCCTGACCTGCATATAGGTTTCTCAAGAGGTGGGTCAGGTGGTCTGGTATTCCCATCTCTTTCAGAATTTTCCACAGTTTATTGTGATCCACACAGTCAAAGGTTTTGGCATAGTCAATAAAGCAGAAATATATGTTTTTCTGGAACTCTCTTGCTTTTTCCATGATCCAGCGGATGTTGGAATCCTTTGCCTTTTCTAAGAGCAGCTTGAACATCTGGAAGTTCACAGTTCACGTATTGCTAAAGCCTTGCTTGGAGAATTTTGTGCATTACTTTACTAGCATCTGAGATGAGTGCAATTGTGTGGTAGTTTGAGCATTCTTTGGGATTACCTTTCTTTGGGATTGGAATGAAAACTGACCTTTTCCAGTCTGTGGCCACTGCTGAATTTTCCAAATTTGAGCGCAGCACTTTCAAAATCATCATCTTTCAGGATTTGAAATAGCCCAACTGGAATTCCATCACATCCACTAGCTTTGTTCATAGTGATGCTTTCTAAGGTCCACCTGACTTCAGATTCCAGGAAGTCTGGCTCTAGGTGAGTGATCACACCATTGAGATTATCTGGGTCATGAAGATCTTTTTTGTACATTCCTTCTGTGTATTCTTGCCACCTCTTCTTAATATCTTCTGCTTCTGTTAGGTCCATACCATTTCTGTCCTTTATTGAACCCATCCTTGCATGAAATGTTCCCTTGGTATCTCTAATTTTCTTGAAGAGATCTCTAGTCTTTCCCATTCTGTTGTTTTCCTCTATTTCTTTGCATTGATCACTGAGGAAGGCTTTCTTATATCTCCTTGCTATTCTTTGGAACTCTGCATTCAAATGGGAATATCTTCCCTTTTTTCCTTTGCTTTTCACTTTTCTTTTCACAGTTATTTGTAAGGCCTCCTCAGACAACCATTTTGCCTTTTTGCATTTCTTTTCCATGGGGATGGTCTTGATCCCTGTCTCCTGTACAATGTCACAAACCTCTGTCCATAATTCATCAAGCACTCTGTCTATCAGATCTAGTCCCTTAAATCTATTTCTCACTTCCACTGTATAGTCATAAGGGATTTGATTTAGGTCATACCTGAATGGTCTAGTGGTTTTCCCTACTTTCTTCAATTTAAGTCTGAATTTTGCAATAAGGAATTCATGATCTGAGCCACAGTTAGTTCCTGGTCTTGTTTTTGCTGACTATACAGAGCTTCTCCATCTTTGGTTGCAAGAATGGTACATGTCCCTAAACATCATCTTATTCAGGTGCCACCTTTTATTTGTACTTTAACCTTGTTAGTGATCAATCAGTAGAGCTTCTTTATCTAAGTTCAGAGAGATCTTTCATGGGGCTATTGGCAGAAGTGGTATCTACAAAAATTTTGCCTGCATTTAATGATCTGAGCTTTCCCCTAAAACATTCATATTACTAATGGTCCTATGGCTAGCTACAATTGTAAGTATACTTGGCTATGGTTTTCTTGAATATGAGTTTAAGTAATTAGGGAATTACACTGAAGCAGAAGGAATGCATCAAAATTTTAGGAACTTTAGAGAAAGAGACTCATACTAGTTCTGAAAAACAAAACCTTTTCTTTCTGTAAGGTTTATAGTAGTGAAATCAACCTTCATTCACATAATTCTCTACAGAGCCCAGTATTCAATTTGAATTTTCAATTCTTCCTCTTTAGATTGAAAGTTTCTGGGTATTTACTGTAAATAAAATGTGTGTGTGTGTGTGTGTGTGTGTATTGTTCTCAGAATACAGAACTCCTCTATAATTAGGTATAATCTGTTCCAGAAACTTTCACCCTTCTTCCTCAATTTGTCATTGCTTCTCTCTTATTACCATTTTTGGAAGAAGGAGAAGAAAGTGTTAATGCTGATCAGGGTGATGATGTTTGACAGAGAAAAACAATTTTATTTGTCTCTCCCATCTCCATATTAAAATGTTTGGGAAATAATGTCAAGGTTGTAGAATCTCAAGGATATAAAAATAGAAATAATTTATCTCCTTCTCATCTTTCTGATTTTAGCATAGATGTTATCTTCTCTGGAAAACAGTGGGCAATTGTTTCCCACTGTTGGGAATGATGGAGTGCCATCTCCGGGGATGCTTCCAGCATTCTGTGATTCCTTCTTGACGTACCATCCCCAAGGGTGAGTGAATCCCAGAGGCAGAGCCTGTGTCTGCCTCATCATTGGATCTCTATGGCACAACCGAGGAACTGATAAAATATTCAATAAGTATCTCTTAATAAGGGCTGAATGAAGCACAAGCTGAAACCAAGGTCGCCAGGAGAAATACCAATAACCTCAGATATGCAGATGACACCACCCTTACAGCAGGAAGTGAAGAGGAACTGAAGAACCTCCTGATGTAGGTGAAAGAGGAGAGTGAAAAAACTGGCTTAAAACTCAGCATTCAAAAAGCTAAGATCATGGCATCTGGTCCCACCTCTTCATGGCAAATAGATGGGGAAACAATGGAAACAGTGACAGACTTTATTTTCTTGGGCTCCAAATTCATGGTGAATGCGACCATGAAATTAAAACACAAGGAGCTATTTCTTGCTCCTTGGAAGAAAAGTTATGACAAACCTAGACAGCATATTAAAAAGCAGAGACATTACTTTGCTGACAAAGGTACATATATATAATCAAGGCTATGGTTTTTCCAGTGGTCATGTATGGATATGAAAGTTGGACCATAAAAAAGGCTAAGTGCCCAAGAATTGATGCTTTCAAACTGTGGTGCTGGTAAAGACTCCTGAGAATCCCTTGGACTGCAAGGAGATCAACCCAGTCTATCATAAAGGAAATCAACCCTGAATATTCACTGGCAGGATTGATGCTGAAGTTGAAGCACCAATACTTTGGCCACCTGATGCGAAGAACCGACTCTTTGGAAAAGACCTGACTCATTGGAAAAGACCCTGATGCTGGGAAAGATAGAAGGCAGGATAAGTGGACAACAGAGAATGAGATAATTGGATGGCTTCACTGACTCAATGGACATGAGTTTGAGCAAACTCCAGGAGATAGTGAAGGACAGGGAAGCCTGGCATGTTGCAGTCCATGGGGTCGCAAAGAGTCAGACACAACTGAGCGACTGAACAAAAACAAGAGTAAATGAGGTTCACATTTTGCACAACAGAATCATTCAAGGCAGTGATCAATTTCATGTCCCCAAGGTTATTTAAAGGTCTGCTGATCTAGGTTTAAACACATTTTAAAAATGAAAAGAAGGGGGAAAAGAACAGATTCCTCTGTTGAACTCTAGTTTCAAGTCAATTTTTTTTCTTATTTTTCTTCATTTTTCTCAGACTACTCAGTATGAATTTATTGGAATAAGTTCCCTTCTAATTTGTAACACACATTGAATAGGCATTTGGCACAGCTTTGTAGTAATACATCTTATCTTCTAAATTTGCAGATTTTATCTTTCTTGGCTCTTAGATTTCAATTTAGTGCCATGGGCTTTAGGCCATTATAAAAGTTTCAGTTTTAAGGTAGAAGTTTGAGTTTGCCATCCTAAGATAAAGCTGAATTGATTTGGCATTTTAAAGCTGTTAACTCATATAATGTAGTCTTGAGAGAGTCACACTCATCCTTAAATAAGAGCTTAGTTAAACTGTAGACCTTAGGCTCTTTGATTTTCTCTGTTAGAATATTGTGAGAGGCAGGGTGGCAGGGTCCTGCCTAGAACAGTTGGACCCATCTGGCAGAATCTGTCTGTGGCAGTGGATTTGGAGCGATGAACTGAAGGGTAAAGGGGAAAGGGAAAAAGAGGTGAGACTAAAATAAAGGGTACTAAGACCAGGTAGAGTAAAGAAAAGGAAATAGTAATAATAGGAATGGCAAAAAAGTAACCACTGGTACTGTGTTCTTAAAGATAAGACAGACATACAATCAAATGAACAAAAACCCCCACATTTATATCTATCACTTAAACCTAGAGTATTTTCAGAGTGAGAAAGTTGTTTATAACTATTATTTCAATAATGACTCAGAAAGAATTAGTGAATCTGGCATGAACAATATGATAGATCAAAAAACTCAGGAAATCACAACATAATTAGATTTTGTGGTGTACAGCACAATGCCTGACATGTGTCAGCTGTTCAGAAAGTTTGGTTGATTGTTCTTGAATTTTGAATAAGACTCAAAGTTAAGAACAAGAGGAGAACTAGGATCAGGACCAGAACCTGAAAAAAAGAAATGATTATATTTGTCTGTTATTTAAGGCTGTATCAATACCCTAGAAATGAATATAGAGAATAAATGAGTTAAGAATAAAATTTATATTTAAATAATTATTAACATTTTTTTAATTTAATTTATAATTATGTTTGGACTTTTATTTTTCCTCAATTCCTTTTGGCATCCTTAAAAGTCACCAGTCCAGGTTGGATGCATGAGACAAGTGCTCGGGCCTGGTGCATTGGGAAGACCCAGAGGGAGTGGGTAGAGAGGGAGGTGGGAGGGGGGATCAGGATGGGGAATACATGTAAATCCATGGCTGATTCATGTCAATGTATGACAAAACCCACTACAATATTGTAAAGTAATTAGCCTCCAACTAATAAAAATAAATGAAAAAAAAATGTCTTCAGGTATTGTTAAGAAAGAGATGATATTCACTGGCATAAACACACAATATTAATGATCTCTTGGTGCCTCCCTAGGGAATGGCCCTGTCTAGTAAACAGATCTGAAACTCTGTTTTCTAACAGCGCTTGTTTTATTTTGAGCACTCAGTTTAGTGCTGAGTGTTATATTTAGTGACTGAACTGTTTGGTAGTTAGGTAAGTAAGCTCTCACATGTGCATCATGTATCCTCATATTCCCACTGATGATGGAATTGTGTGTGCTTCCTTAATGGCTCCGTATTGAACTTTCCTGCTGCAGAGAAAATATCTTTTTCTTCAAAGTGCAATGTTGTAAGCTACACCTTACTTATGGACTTTGTTTTTATAGCTAAAAGAGCTGTAGTTCTTTTATAGGTATAGCTATAGAGGAACAAGTAAGTCAATTATTTCCTCTGTCATAAGGATTTAATCTTTTTAACACTTGTCCAGCTGTCATGCAGTATTTTAAACTAAAAGTTATCAGATAAACACAAATACCGCCAATTCAGTAGCATCACACCAAATATTCTTTCTCTCTGATATTTCTGAATCAGTGGTTTTGTTTTTTCTCTAGTATGTAACTTCTTAGGATTTGTCTCTCAACATTACTTAAGTGTATATTAAAAATGACATTCAAAATGTTATAAAACCAAGACAAATTGCAGAACAAGTGACCACAGTCACAACTTTAGTAAACTATACATAAATCAAATGACTTCTTCACCTGCTCTCCTCTGATGGTTCCACTTCTAGCTTTGTCTAGCTCTTCTGTTAAACTGAATTCCATAAAGAATTCTAATTTAAGTGGAGTTCTTTGCACTCACTGACAGTTTGTGGGCTATTCAGGAGATCTAATTAGTTTTAAATCAGTTTATCTGCACATTACTTTTCCATTTCTGGTTCCTTCTAACAATTAATGGATTACTACTTATTAATGGCCCTAGGCCATTTATAGAAAATTTCGCTTTTGTCTAAAAACTTGAAATGATGAATCTTTAATACTGAACCTCTTTTGTCAGTGCACCTTTTTTTTCTAATGAACCGTGATGAAATTGGAAAAAGTAAATTGCAAGCAAATTTTAACAAACTCTTTTCATTGGAAAGCGTAGAAACAATTGAATAAAAGTACCTGAAATGAAATGGAGGAGTGAGTAAGAACAAATGGATTTAGTGGAAACAGTACATATTTTTAAAACCATTAATATATTCAGATAAAGGTTTCTCTGTAAATTTCTACCTCCTTGCTCCTTTCAGACTCACTGTATGCATCCACAGACTCTGAACAATTAATTTCTGTGCCTTACTCTTGACGGATAGGCAAATATTAGTATTCTACCAGAATACTAATTGTAGTATTAGTACAATGCTTACTGTACAAGGTACTGTACAATGTCGAGCTGTACAATACTTGTCATGCCCCACAGTTACATAGTTGGGAAAGCTAATAATTAGGCTGTAAACTCTCAAGGATAGAGAAATAAAAGAATTGGTCCAAAATCATAATGAATGTCAGAGTAATTGTTATCTTTGTATGCACAAGTTTTTGACTTCCATACACAAAGTTTATCTCCCCATTTTTCCCTTGGAATTGAATGCCCCTTCCCCTAATCCTTTCCCTACCATTTCCATGCTATCTAATTTTCCTCAATTTCCCACCTTTATTTGTTGACACAAATACATCTAATTTTGAAATTTAATATATATCCCCTTAAGATAAACTGTTCTGATTAAATAAAATTAAAGAAACTTGAGACATAGATTTTCTTTATTAGTAGGAAGATGATCCCTTACTTTCTTCCCCTTCACTGGGATACCTATCCATTACTTCAACCATCTTTCCATTTTTCCTTCATGAGAGCAGTTCACACACAAAGGCTCAATCCCTCCACCTCTGCTCCTATCTATTCTAAAGCATCTTCACTGGTTTCCTCACTCTTGATTACAAATATGGTCCAATTTTTACCATTCTGAAAACAGCAACTAAATTCTCCCTGCATTGTATTTTCCCCTTCAGCCACTTTCTGTCTCTCCTTTCTTATCATTTTGCTCTTTAACTCATAGAAATCAGGTCTATGTTCCTGTCACTTGATTGAAATTACTCATAGAAATCAAGAAAGATGTAGTAGTTGTTTACTCCAATAGCATCATTAAATTTCTCATCCTCTTTTACTTTTCTGCAACATATATCAAGGTGGTCAAAAAGTTCTTTTGGATTTTTCCATAAGATAATACAGAAAAACCTGAATGAAATTTTTGGCCAACCCAATAACATTGTCGATCACATCCTTCTTTATTACAGCTTTCCTCCTCTAACTTCGTATGTGACTGTATTTTCTCTGATTCTCTCCTTAAAGAATGAATTTCTGTCCATTTTCTTTTGTTGTTTATTTCTCCTCTGTCACTTTGACTAGCGTTTAACATTGCATCAGCGTAAAAGTTTCTCTCAAGTATATTATTCTTGACCCAACTTCTCTCCTGAATTTCATCTTTATTTCCAACTGTTTAAACGTTTATTACTCATTTCCTCTCAGTGTCCTTTAGCAATCTCCATCTTTAACATATATAAGACGAGTTGATTATCTGTTTCCTGAAGTCTTTTTCCTCATAGATTACTATCTCAATTTGTTTTTATCAAGCTCAAATCCAGGAGAATCACTAGACTTAGAATTATAAGTCCTGGGGTCAAAACCTGGATCAGGATCCAGATTAGCGTTGGTCACTCAGTCATGTCTGACTGCTTGTGACCCCATGTACTATACCCCTCCAGGCTCCTCTGTCCATGGGATTCTCCAGGCAAGAATACTAGAGTGGTTAGCCATTGCCTTCCCCAGAGAATCTTCCCAAACCAGGCAATGAACCTGGGTCTCTTGCATCTGCAGTCTCTTGCAAGCCACTGTACTGCAGGCGAATTCTTTACTTTCTGAGCCACCAGGAAAGTCACCAAGGATCTAAATTTGTTTTATGATTTTGTGTTTCTTCATTTCCTCACATGCAAAATAATAATGAAAATACTTCACTGAGTTCAAAAACAAATAATTGAAGATTGAAGTGAAAGTATCATGCAAAATGCTTAGCATATAGCTGTCACTTGATAAATGTCAGTTTCCTTTTCTTTGTACATTGCCTTCTTCCTGTAAAAGGAAGAAACTAACACATAATAATTAAAAGAAGCAGATAAATTTATTGGATAGAGATTTACTAGACAGAGATTTAACTTGTTCTTTTTAAGAACTAGGTAAAATGTCATAGTTTGTATTATACTACCACCTACCATTGATTCAACCATTCCTCTGTTAGACAGTCATGTTGTCTCTGAGTAAAAAAGAATGATGCTAGCAAGACAATCTCCTTAACAAAGCAGACATTTACAAGGTATGGGGATAAATTAACAGACTTTGGGGAGGCATGAATTTTAGAGTTTGGAAGACTTTCAGGAGTAGAAGTGGGTTGAAGGCAGCTGTTCTTGGGTCAAACTAATTGCTTAACTCAGAAATTTATTCACAGAAGCAAGTTGTTATATTAACATTTTGATGAATGGTTTTAACTCCTGTTTGAGTAGTTACTAACAGGGCCTCAAAACACCCAGTCTTGTCTTTTGAAAATGGGATCTTTGTTTTTGTTTTTCTCATTTTTTTTCTTTCCTTCCTGCTTTTTACCAACTTTTAATTAGTCAACAGTCTTTTTCATTCAACTTCCAGTATCTTTAAAATTGCTTCCAGTATCTGTCTCCGCTGCTGGTTCCCTAACTCAGGCTTTCATTATCTTTCAACTACACTTTGCTAACGGCCTCTGAATATCCTAGCCCAGTCTCCCAGTTCCCAGTCTATAATTCTAACCAAATCCAGTGATGCCAGAGTTAGTCATCTAAAACCAACTGATAATGTCTCATAATGTCATCATACCAATTACACGTCTTTGATGATTTCACCATTTGCCACGTTGTTTCTAAGCATCAGCATCACTTGAGTATTATAATGCAGATTCCTGGTTCACATGGGACTGGATTTCAAGCACTCCTAGGATGTTTTTATGTGTACTGAAGCTTGAGAACTACTTGCCTGTACGCTACAGTTCATATTCCTTATCACAAGAAACCCTAATGAACTGGCTTGGCAACTTCACATTTTGTCATTCTCCATGTCCTGTGTTATAGTCACACTGGGCTGCTCACCACTCCTCAAACAGAAAATTTTCCTGTTTCATCTGTACATTCTAGTTTTTCAGTTTGAAATATTGCTGTTGTTTGGTAGCCAAGTCATGTCCAACTCTTTGTGACCCCATGAACTGTGGCCTGACAGCCTTCCTTGTCCTTCACTCTCTCCCTGAATTTGCTCAGATTCATGTCCATTGAGTCAGTGATGCCATCCAACCATCTCATCCTCTGTCGTCCCCTTTTCCTCTCACCCTCAATCTTTCCCAGCATCAGGGTCTTTTCCAATTAGTAGGCTCTTTGCCTCAGGTGGCCAAAGTATTGGAGTTTCAGCTTCAGCACCAGTCCTCCAATGAATATTCACGGTTGGTTTCCTTTAGGATTGACTGGGTTGATCTTCTTGCCTCCCAGGAAACTCTCAAGAGTCTTCACCAGCACCACAGCTTGAAAGCATCAGTTTTCTTTAGCACTCAGCCTTCTTTATGGTCCAACTCTCACAGCCTTATTTAACTACTGGAAAAGCCACTGCTTTGACTAAATGGACCTATGTTGGCAAAGTGATGTCTCTGCTTTTAATGCACTGTCTAGGCTTGTCATAGCTTTTCATCCAAGGAGCAAGCATTTTTTAATTTCATGGCTGCAGTCACCGTGATTTTGGAGGCCCCTAAAATAACACCTCTCACTCTTCCTACTTTTTCCTCATCTATTTGCCATGAAGTGATGGGACCAGATGCTGTGATCTTTTTTTTTTTAATATTGGTTTACCTTAAAAACTTCTGTTAATACTTGAAGGCCAGCTTTTCCCAAGATAATTAATTTTAAACTCATAGGTGTTCCTATGCCTTTCTGTATACTTTCTAATTAAAATGAGTAGAATTAACTGCTCCCTTTTCCTGTGGTAAAACTGATTTTTTACAGCCTTAAGTCTCCAAGATCTGCTCTCCAAGTCTTTTACTTTTCCTTCATGGTTTTCATCACTTCGTATTTTTCTTTGTTTGTGAGACATGTATTCTACGTAACAATTGCTGTCTTTTAAAAAACTTTCTATTGACATTTTAAATTAAAAATTCATTTTAATGGGGTACAGCAATTAATAAATTATAGGATTGTAATTAGAATTAGATATGATAATATATAAAAATAATTTAGCATATAGTATCTATTGATAATATGTGGTAGTTTTTAATATTAAGGTTTGCATAGAGCAACTCCTCTTTGTATTGTAAAAACATGTTCTTTATCATTTCCTTTCCCCTACAAACACAGGAGTATGTTCATTTCATGGCTATGCTAAATGAATATTACCTAAATTAATGGATGAAGAAAAAAAAAATGTTTCTGACTGAGATTGCTTCTACCATTAAACAAAGCTATATGTAAACTTGGAAAAATTTTAAACTGAAATAAATTTTCTTCTTATTTTATTTTCTCTTTCTCTCAAATTGTTTCTTTTTTAATCCCAGTTAGCTCAACAACATGAATGACTAAGTACAAAAAGGCTGAATTCTAGAGACGTGACATGGCCAGCTAGATATAAGTTACAAGTGCCATAGGTGATCCTAATAATCAGAAAGCTATAGCATTGGGCGATGGTAACCCCACTCCTTTATTTCATCATATACTAATCAACCACAGGTTATTGTCATAGTTTACTATGGTTGTCAAGCAGTGTAAACACTGCTTTAACTCTAAGAAATTTGTTTATGAAATATACGGGAAACCTATCTTAAAATAACAGAATGGTCCATTCTTCCTAGTTGTAAGCATTTACTCAATGACAAGGGCAACATAAATGTTTCTAAATCATACAGAACCAGAGAGAAAACATGGTAAATCTTACCATGGTAACATGGTAAACGCTTAAATTCTTTCCATGGAATAATAAGCTAGAAACATTGCTTCTACATTGCTATGGGTGTTGCTTTATAGATTATGGATTATGGATAGGTCAGAACATTTGAGCTTATGGGATTTAATACTATTCAATATATTTCTTAAATTATGACAAAACCATATCTTTGTTAGCTATTACTCTTCAGATTGTAGTTGTAGAATCATACATAGTTAAACAAAAAGGAAAGTTCATTGGCTTCCATTACTGAAAAGTCATGAATGATTATACTCAAGGGTTCAAGCAATGTCATTACTACTCTCTATCTTGCTCACTGTTGGCTCCATTTTAAGGCAAGTTTCTCCTTTCAGTAGTGGCCAACTTTTTCATATGCATATGCCATCCTCTTAGCAACCTCTACAAGAAGATAACTTTTCTTTCACATCTGTTCTAACACACTTCTTATAACTGTTTGCATTATTAGATTCCAAGCTCCTTACTGGACTAATCATTATGGCTATTGCTTGATTCCTAGGCTTGGTTCATATAGTTCCATAAAGTCCCTTGAATTGCAGTAGTAGGGCCAACCTGAGAAAATTACATAATATCTGAGTTGGGAAGCAGTTCTCCAAAGGGAAATCAAGTAGTTCCTGGGCTGGTGAATATAATAGTTATCTATTATCATCATGTTATGTTTTAATTTCTTTTTTAGGAACAATTATATTGGTAGAGTTTTGTTTTGTTTGTTTTTTTTAAGATTATTTTTAAAGTCTTCATTGAACTTGTTACAATATTGCTTCTGTTTTATATTTTGGTGTGGTTTTTTTTTTTTTTTTTTTACCACTTAACTCCTTGACCAGGGATCGAACCCCCACTCCCTACACTGAAAGGTGAAATCTTGACCACTGGACTGCCAGGGAATTCCCCACAGTTTAGTTTCTTAATTTTGACCTCATTATAAATAAAGCTATTGTGAATTTTTTTTCCTTTATCAAAATTAACTAGAATAGGAGCACTAGGATATGTTCTTACTTGACCAAACCTTACATACTAGGTGTTGTATGTTTCAAAGTAGACCTAAATGATTGAAATCATCTGCCTCTAATACAAGTTATTGCCAACTCACTCTTGAACTGATGCCTCTAATGCATTCATAGTTTGTGATGTAAGAGAGGTACAGTCCAGGAGGAAAATAGGGTCAGGGAGAAGACATGGTACAATGAGAATACACTTTTATCACAAAATTTAAAAATTAAATATTTACATACAACCCTCATTGATTCAAGCAAATAGTTTATAGTGCCTAAATTTCACTATTCTCAAAGGGTTCAAGAACCAGTGGAAAATAATCTATGGGTTAAAAGATGAGTTTAGGTAGCTCAGTAGTAAAGAATCCACCTGCCAATACAGGGGATGCAGGTTTGATCCCTGGACCAGGAAGATTCCCTGGAGGAGGAAATGACAACCCACCCAGTATTCTTGCCTGGAAAATCCCACAGACAGAGGAGCCTGGAGGGCTACTGTCCATGGGGTCACAGAGAGTCGCACACGACTGAGCCTGGATGCACACACAATGTAGTAAATGTATTTGTTGGAGGAGGCTATGGGGAATCCAGAGAAGGGACATTTTCCTAGAGTGTAAAATGAGATGTGTATGTTGTAGGCAGATATGCTGGGAAGCAAATTAGTCTCTAAGTATTGCTGAAACACAATTTCAATGTTCTTCAATAATTTAAAAATGAAATTTCTTAACTCTTAAAAAAGAGTAATAGCCAAAGAAAGAAGGTAACCTGCATTTCATTTCCTATAAATTGCTTTAGTGGAAATAATGTTCCACTGACCTCTTATGATTTTCAGCTTATTAATTTTACAGCTTTCCTACATTACCAGTCAAGGATGGAATTTTGGAATGGAAAAAGAACAAGAAAAGCTGTAACTAATTTTTAAAGCGATACTATGAATAAGGCATTTCTTTTGAAGTCCTCTGAGTATACTCAGCAGAACTCTGGTTTTATTCATGAGTAATTAGAAAAAATTGCTGCACACAACTGTCTTTATCAAATGACAGAAAGTCTCAGTGGAAAAGGGAAAGGAAATATCAACTTGTGGGTGCCTGTTCCTTTTTGCCAGGTTACGTGCTCCCTGGACTCTGACGTGGGATAACGGGTTCTTGTCTCAGCTTGACCAGTGCATCAGTTCATGGGTAGTCTTGGACACTTCTTTTTTCTTTTGCTTCCTTATCTGAAAAATGAAATAATGTTTACATTTCTTACTTTAACAAACAGAAATGACTGCTTTCTCTTCCCTTTCCCTTTTTTCTCTCTCCTTCCACTTCCTTCTGTTACTTCTTTTTCTTTCTCAAAACATTTCATTAAAGCCCACTGAATATGGCACTGTGATTAGTGCTGGGGATGCAAAGATGAGCACAGTTCTTTTCCTCAGGAGGTCACAGGCAGTAGGGGAAACAGAAAAGTGAAGAAGAAATGTCTGTATAGTGTGATCTATGTTCTGGGAAGAAGAGAGAACCTTACCTCAGGCTGTTGGGAGTCTCTTAACAGTTGGGAAAAGAAAAATATCTTTTTGCAGGATAAGCACAGACTTATAATAATCAAACTTAAAGGGGAATAAACATCAAGTACTTTAGCATATTGAATTACTCAGTGAGTAATGTCAGCCATGATCATAGTACCCATCCACTGGACCTTTAGACCTGGAACAAAAGGACTTTTTTTTACATTGGTTTGTTAGTACCACTGCTCTTTCTAACTGTTCCGCAACAGTGACAATGTGGTACTGACATTCCAGGGTTCTGGTGAGGATTAAAATATATATGAAAGTGCTATTCTTATGTAAGTGGTATTTTAAAATTTTTATTTACTATGTATTCAACAGATACTGTGAACTCAATCTATGCAATGAATTGGCTAAGCACTGAGAAATCAATGCAAATAATATACTTTTCTAGTCATAAGGAGTTTCACGTCTAGAATAAGGAAACAGTGATGTGAAAAGATATTATGATACAATCTGTTGAGAGCAATAATACAAGGATATTCTGTCAATGGTATCAAGGTAGCTCAGAGAAGGAAATTTTCTTTTCTGGCACATCAGGGAAAGCTTCATAATGGATAGAAGTTTGGGTTGGGCTTGGAGGATGAGTAAAAGTTTAGTAAGATGATGTTGTGGTGAGTGGGTATGGGAAATGGAAAAGGCATTCTGGGCAGTGGGAAAACTATGTGCAAAAACAGGAGAGTTTGGAACAGTACAAACAGTTAAAGTGTTTGAGGAACTTTAACAGTTTACTCTGGCTGAAACACAAAGTATGTGCAGGATGTTGAAGCTAGGAAAGTTAAGAGGAAGAAGACCAGGCATTGGGTTTCGCATATAAGGAGATCTCTAAGGAGATCAGATTTCTTGTTACAGGCATTGTGGAAGGGTTCAAAATAGTGCAGTTATATATAATCAGATTAGTGTTTTAGAAAAATCAGCCTTGGATAATGTATTATCAGTATGGATAATGTATTATAATGAGGAAAAAGAAAAGCCCATTAGGAGGTGATTGCATAAAAAAAAAAGAGGTGATTGCATTATTCACAATAGCTAAGGTAAGGAAACAATTTAAATGTTTGTTGACAGATGAATGAATAAAGAAATACACACACACACACACACACACAATAGAATATTATTCAGCCTTAAAAAAGAAGGAAATCTGCCATTTGCAATGACATGAGTGAACTTGGAGGAACTTGTGTTAAGTGAAATCAACTAGACACAGAAGGACAAGTACTGCATGTTTTCACTTATATGTGGGCTCTAAAATAGTCAGATTCACAGAAGAGGAAAGTAGAATGGTAGTTGCCAGTGGAACAGTCAAAGGGAAAAATAGGGAGGCATTGGTCAAAGGGTACCTATCCATTCATCCATCATGTGCTCATTTGTGTCCAACTCTTTGTGACTCCATGGACTATAGCCCACCAGGCTTCTCCATTCATGGGATTTCCCAGGCAAGAATACTGGAGTGGGTTGCCATTTCCTCCTCCAGGGGATCGTTCTGACTCAGGAATCAAACCCATGTCTCTGTGTCTCCTACACTGCAGGCAGATTCTTTACTGCTTGAGCCATCGGGGGAAGCCATTGGTCAAAGGATACCTAGTTTCAGTTATTCAAGAAAAGAAAAAAATTTGGAGATATAATATGTGGAAAGGTGACTATAGTTAATAATTCTGTGTTGTATGTTGAAAATTTGCTGCATCTGAATTTTTTTAATTATAGACACACACAGAAAGAAAAAGAAAAAGGAAGAATGGTACAAAGGAAGGAACGGAGGAAATGGTAACTACAAGTGGCGATGTGTATGTTACTTAGCTTGGTTGTGGTGATCATTTCACAATGCATACATATATCAAAACATTAAAATGTATACTTGTTTACTTTAAATATATACAATTCTTATTTATCAATTATACTTCAATAAAGTGGATGAAAGATAACAGTTACATCAAGAGATCAATAGAATAATAACAGTTTTATCGTTAAGTAAAGATGAGAAACATAGAGATGAGAACAGGCTTGGGTGGGAGGAAGAGATGATGAATTTAATATTGTGTATTTTGAATTTAAAGCAGCATCAGGTGTCTGGCAGTCAGAAGTGTGATCCAGTTTAGAATCACCAGTTTTGGAGTCCATTGGCACATAGGTAGAAGCTCTCAGCATAATTTCTTGTTTTGTTTTTTTTTAATGTCTTTTGTTCTGAAGTGATATGAATTATAAAGGACATCTCTAAAATATAATAAATAACTTATAGCAACTGATACTTAGTAAAGATGGTTTATGTTTGTGTTGATAAACACTTGCCCAGAAAATGCTTATGTCTGAGAGTAAGCTAATCCATCTCTTCTCTTCTAATATCACACAGCGTTGTTCATTGTGGGTAGAAGAGGCTATTGGAGTGGTAGAAATAAATAAAGAGTATGGACCAAGAAGTAATCCATTAATGTGTGGAAAGAGAATTAAAAGCTCTATCACAATGGAATCATTGTTTTCTGCTTGGTTTCTTTTCATAACAGAGCTATTATCATTTACTAGTTTTTCTGGGCACCAGAAAACTTATCCCCATTCTAGTAAAAGGTCAAATGTTGTTTCTATCATATGCACTTTTCCTCACACGCAGGCTTCAAATAGTTAGTTGCTTCAAATTCATATTTTTAAAAAGCACAGGTAAGGAATCTCCACACTGTTCTCCATAGTGGCTGTACTAGTTTGCACTCCCACCAACAGTGTAAGAGGGCTCCCTTTTCTCCACACCCTCTCCAGCATTTATTGCTTGTAGACTTTTGGATAGCAGCCATCCTGACTGGCATGTAATGGTACCTCATTGTGGTTTTGATTTGCATTTCTCTGATAATGAGTGATGTGGAGCATCTTTTCATGTGTTTGTTAGTCATCTGTATGTCTTCTTTGGAGAAATGTCTGTTTAGTTCTTTGGCCCACTCTTTGATTAGGCCGTTTATTTTTCTGGAATTGAGCTGCAGGAGTTGCTTGTATATTTTTGAGATTAATTCTTTGTCCGTTGCTTCATTTGCTATTATTTTCTCCCATTCTGAAGGCTGTCTTTTCACCTTGCTTATAGTTTCCTTTGTTGTACAGAAGCTTCTAATTTTAATTAGGTCCCATTTGTTTAGTTTTGCTTTTATTTCCAATATTCTGAGAGGTGGGTCATAGAGGATCCTGCTGTGGTTTATGTTGGAGAGTGTTTTTCCTATATTCTCTTCTAGGAGTTTTATAGTTTCTGGTCTTACATTTAGATCTTTAATCCATTTTGAGTTTATTTTTGTGTGTGGTGTTAGAAAGTGTCCTAGTTTCATTCTTTTACAAGTGGTTGACCAGTTTTCCAGCACCACTTGTTAAAGAGATTGTCTTTTCTCCATTGTATAATCTTGCCTCCTTTGTCAAAGATAAGGTGTTCATAGGTGCGTGGATTTATCTCTGGGCTCTCTATTTTGTTTCATTATCTATATTTTTGTCTTTGTGCCAGTACCATACTGTCTTGATGACTGTGGCTTTGTAGTAGAAGCTGAGGTCAGGCAGATTGATTCCTCCAATTCCATTCTTCTTTCTCAAGATTGCTTGTGAAATTATTTGTTCTAGTTCTGTGAAAAATACCGTTGGTAGCTTGATAGGGATTGCATTGAATCTATAGATTGCTTTGGGTAGAACACTCATTTGGTTCAGGATGGGGAACACACGTACACCCATGGTGGCTTCATGTCAATGTATGGCAAAACCAATACAATATTGTAAAGTAAAATAAATAAATAAATAAAACTGAAAAAATAAAAATAAAAAATAAAAACTCATAAAAAAATAAAAAGCACAGGTAAAAGATATTCCATGATAGTCTTTTTTCCCAGCTTTTTCTTCCTTTAAAAATAAAACCAAGTAAATAGTTTATATTTTGTATAATATAAATTCTCTTACTGTCTAAGAAGATGGATACTAGAATTTTGTTTGATGAAAAGAAATGCTACAGAGAAAAATAATGAGAGTAATAGTTTCCTCTTAGCATGTATATTTTTCCTAAAATATTTCACATTAATTCTCATAACTTGTGAGGTAGGCAGGGAAGATTCTATTATTCCTATTCCACAAATACTTTTTCCAGATTTAGTGATTTTTCAAAACCTGTAAGTTGGAAACTGGGAGCTAAGGGTCTACAGGAAGTACTATAGTACTCTAGGAAATAAAAAAAAATTATGAAGTGTAAAGATCCAGTTCATTTAAAAAGACACCAAATTATACATTTCCTTAATGACAAAATGAAGGGTTTAACCAAAGATGTCTGAAGCCTGTTAATGTTAATGTCTATCAGTTGTTCCATGAACAAATGCAGTGTTCACTGTATGCACAGTTCCTATTATCCAGAAATTTAGTGGATTATTTCAGATCATCATGTATGTTGGGCCAGTATTTATTCCAGAGACAGAGACTGAGAATCTGTCTTTAATTTCATAATTCCTCATATTACTATAAAGGCTTGCTTTGCACTAGAGTGTACATTATTGTTGTTAATTTACATTTTATGTAACAACTACTCCCCAAGCATTATTTGAAATGATTAAATAACCATAGCCAGCATTAAATAAGATCACACTCTGTACCAAGATGTGTGGGCTCTACATTCATTTTATAATTTAATGCTCCAACAATGGTGTAAGGGAGGTAAGAGAAGTATTCTTTCTACCTTCCTTTTACAGATTAGCAAATTTAAGTACAGTGGAATCAAGTCACAGTGAAGAAGGTTTAGGGCACATTCCTATCCAGGTCTGTGCTATGTCGCTCAGTCATGTCTGACTCTTTGTTCTAGCCAGGTCTAGTGAACCCCCAAATCCACCTAATATTGAGTCTCTCTGACATAAAACACCCATGAATTATTGGGTGATTTTTGTGCTTAGTCATGTCTGACTCTTTGCAGCCCCATGGACTGTAGCTTGCCAGGCTCTTCTGCCCATGGGATTTTCCAGCCAAGAATACAGGAGTGGATTGCCATTTCCTTTTTTAGGATATCTTCCTGACCCAGGGATCAAACCTGTGTCTCTTGTGTCACTTGCATTGGCAGGCAGATTCTTTACCACTAGCACTACCTAGGAAGCTCTGAATTATTGGGGGAGGCACTAGGAACAGAAAAAGAGATTTTAGAAGGAGGATATATATTAATATAATAATAATTTAGTTGCTACAATTTCCACTATATCCACCTCCATTTCCTGACAAAGCAAAAAACATGAAAGAGTTTGGGTTGGAAGTAATCAGTCTGACAAGAGCAATATATATTCATTTTTTCCTGACAGTAACTTTTAGAACTATTTTTATCATACCTCTGTATGATAAGGATATTGAATAAGAAAATGGTTTACATCTTTTAGAAAAAAGTTTGCAAAAGGCATCAGTCAGTCAGTCAGTTTAGTCACTCAGTCATGTCCGACTCCTTGCGACCCCATGGACTGCAACACACTAGGCCTCCCTGTCCATCACCAACTCCCAGAGTTTACTCAAGCTCATGTCCATTGAGTCATTGAATGAGTCATTCAATGAGTCCATTGGATGGTGATGCCATACAACCATCTCATCTTCTGTCATCCCCTTCTTCCACCTTCAATCTTTCCCAGCATCAGGGTCTTTTCCAACGAGTCAGCTCTTCGCATCAGGTGGCCAAAGTATTGGAGTTTCAGCTTCAACATCAGTCCTTCCAATGAATATTCAGGACTGATTTCCTTTAGGATTGACTGGTTGGGTCTCCTTGCAGTCCAAAGGACTCTCAGGAGTCTTCTCCAACACTGCAGTTCAAAAACATCAATTCTTTGGTGCTCAGCTTTCTTTATAGTCCAACTCTCACTTCCATACATGACCACTGGAAAAATCATAGCCTTGACCAGACAGACCTTTATTGGCAAAGTAATGTCTCTGCTTTTTAATATGCTGTCTAGGTTGGTCATAACTTTCCTTCCAAGGAGTAAGCATCTTTTAATTTTATGGCTGCAGTCACCATCTTCAGTGATTTTGGAGTCCCCAAAAAATAAAGTCTGCCACTGTTTCCACTGTTTCCCCGTCTATTTGCCATGAAGTGATGGGACCAGATGCCATGATCTTTGTTTTCTGAATGTTGAGCTTTAAGCCAACTTTTTCACTCTCCTCTTTCACTTTCATCAAAAATCTCTTTAGTTCTTCTTCACTTTCTGCCATAAGGGTGGTGTCATCTGCAAATACCTTGCAAAAGGCATAAACATCTTCAAATGGATGAGGTCTCTTGCTTGAAATTTGCCAGACTTGTTGGGTTGGTGGTTGACTGTCTTTGATAAAATATTTAATTGTTTTTGGTCAATAGTTCTTCAAGTATTTTTCTGCCTTCTTTTTACTCTCCTTACTTTCTGAGACTCTAGTTAAATATATATTAGATGGCTTGATGTGCCTCATATGTCACTGAGGCTTGTTGTTTTTCCTTCTCTTTGTGCTTCTGTTTGGATGACTTCTAATGACTCATGCTCAAGTTCACTGATCTTTTCTTCTGTTGTGTCCAATCTACCATTAATCTTTTCAAACATTCTTTTTATATATTGTATTTTCACTTCTAGAATTTTCCCCAATCTCTCCTGAAATTTTCTAGTTCTTTTCCCACTATAGTAACTTTTTTCATTTATGTTGTAACATAATAATCAGTTATCTTAAAGCCCTTATCTTTTAATTATAATTTCTGGGTTTTCTGTGGGTCTGTTTTTATTGAGTGATTTTTCTGCCCTATGTGTCATATTTTTTCTGTTTATTCACATGTCTGGATATGTTTTTATTGTATACTGTATTTTATAGCTGATATGTTATAAGATACACTGAATTTTGATCTCTTCCTCTGAAGATTGTTGGGTTTGTTCAAGAGCTAACTTGAATGCATAGAGATCCAGCTTTATGCTTTCTTCATAAAAGTGTATTTAGATATTGCCCTTAATTTTAGGAAAAATATTTTAATTCTTGAGCTAATTTATATTCATAAGACATGGATTCTGGGGTATTAGTGGAAAACCCAAGGGGCTTACATGCCTTTATAACTTGGCAGGACTCAAATTCCAGTCTTTATCTCACCTGTGGTGGGCAGAAACTGAAATGTCTGCTCTACTACCCCTTTTCCTTCTTTTAAACCTAGGACAGAATGTCCAAGTGAGAATTCTGTGCTATCTCGTCCAGACCATGTACTGGTGAAATTTCTACTTTCCCTTCCAAACTGCTGTCTGGGTCAGATATGGTTATCAGAGTTGCTTCACAGAAATGTTTTTCTTAGATATGTTCCTGAGAACTGCAGGTAGACAATGGTGATCTTGAAGTAGAAAATACAGAGCTAACTTTTCTCATTTGTCCTGTCCCAGCATATACTTCAAGTCTGCCATCTACCCAACTGGGATAAACTGTATATTTTCCACATTCAACCATCACCTTGTCTACTGATTTCCCTAGTGGTCTCTGTTAACATTTTCGGAGGCTGAATTCAGATTATGCCCTAGAAACTGTTTGTTTATCTTCTCTTGGAAACTTTGTTCTAATTGTGGCATTATTGACTTTTCATATGAACTGGACTTATTCCTGGGATTAATTTTTTTTCAAAGTATAATAAAATATGTTTAGGAATACATGAAAGTGAAAGTGAAGTAGCTCAGTCGTTTCTGACTCTTTGTTACCCCGTGGACTGTAGCCTATCAGGCTCCTTCCTCCATGAGATTCTCCAGGCAAGAATACTGGAGTGGGTTGCTATTTCCTTCTGCAGGGGATCTTCCCGACCCAGGGATCGAACCTGGGTCTCCTGCATTGCAGGTAGACGTTTTAACCTCTGAGCACCAGGGAAGCCCTTAGGAATACATATACAGGTGCAAAAATGATAAACACAAAGGAATGAATAACACAGAAGAGAAATAACATTTGTAGGGGAAAGAGAATATTATGATTAAGGAGGAGCTCACAAAGGACTCCTGATATGCTGGTAAATTCTTTTTCCAAATCTAGATATGTGATTGTTCATTGTGTTATGACCCTTTAAGCTATACATATTCATTTTAACACACACTTCTGTATGCATTTTTAAAAGGAAATGGAAAATTTTAAAAGGAAATTTTAAAAGGAAATTCCATTTAGTACAATGGAAAAAAGAACAAAAGAAGAGAGAGAGTGAAATAATACTAGAAAATGACTTCTAGTTATATTTTCTGTTGTACATAGGGAGACCAGTGTGCTATTTTCAGAAGATACTTTGCTAAATATATAATTATTGATGATGACTTTCAAAGATGCAATTAATTAAAATAATAAAAAGGAAAAGTTAGAACCTGGTTCACCAAGGTTCACATCTTACCTCTAACAAATTCTAGTAGTGTAATTTGAGGCAGATTATTTAGCCTCTCCAAGGCTTAGTTTTGTCAAGTATAAAATAAGGATAAAAGTAAATACTTTATAGAACCATTGAATGATGAGTTAGCATGCATAAAGTACTTCCTAGCACAGAATCTGGTACATAGTAGGTCCTCAATAAATATGTACACCAACCATCCACCCTCAAATTTACTTTCTTGAGTATTGGACAACTAGAGATAATAGTCAAATCCAGAGCCAAATTAAATTCTTTGTATTAATTATGAGGCTTTTTCAGCTCAGCTTTCTTGGAACTTCATTTTTATTCCAAAGCCAACAATTACTCATGGTACTCCATCGTTTTACATACCAAATTGCTTTATTTTTCAGTATCTTTAAAATTCAGTGCCCCAAATACTTTCTCTGTTATTAAAGTATGTGAAAATAGAGGATAAGGGAAAAAAAGAAAAAAAAAAAAAAGATAGGGCATAGGAGCCATGCATAGGGAAGAAACAGATTGGGTGAAAATAAATGAACCGTGAAAAGAGAACCCACAGGAAGTTTATACAAACTCCTCCATATTTTAATGATTCACATGGTAGAATCTTGTATTAATCAGCAGCACTCCAAGAATATAGCCATATGAAGAAGCACTTAGCTCCAAGGCATAGTGCTCTGCCTAGAATGAATCTTTGATAAACACAGAATATTTTCCACAGGTTATTTAAACGCAAAGGCATTTAAAGATACATGGGGAAAATGTCTCTGTTTTTTTTCCCCTCCCAAGGCTAAATTTATGTGAAAAAATTTTAGAAACCACATAAGAAAGGAACAATTATAACGAAGTTATCACTCCTAATTAAATTTGACATTGAAAACAACCTCTTCATTTCTGTGGACAATTTTTGGTTTTATTTTCTAATTTTTTATCACAAGTGAAAAGCAAGGGAGAAAGGGAAAGTTATATTCAGCTAAACACAGATTTCCAAAGAACAGCACTGAGAGACAAGAAAGTCTTCTTCAGTGAACAGTCTATAAAACTAGAAGAAAACAACAGAAGGGGAAAGACTAGAGAGCTCTTCAGGAAAACTGGAGATATCAAGGGGACATTTTGCCCAAAGATGGGCAGAAATGATAGCGACCTAGTAGATGCTGAAGGGATCAAGAAGAGATGGAAATAATACATGGTAGAACTGTATCAAAAAAGAACTAAATGAGCCAGATTACTATGAATGGTTCATTCCAGACTTTCTGGAGAGTGAAGTCAAGTGGGACTTAGGAAGCACTGCTGTTAATAAAGCTAGTGGATGTGACAGAATTCCAGTAGAACTATTCAAAACCCTAAAGGATGATACCATCAAGGTGTTGTCAGCAAATCTGGAAGACCCAGCAGTGGTCACAGGACTGGAAAATGTCAATTCTCACCCCAACTCCCAAGAAAGGTATTACTAATGAATGTGCTAACAATCCGACAGTTGCACTCATTTCCCATGATAAGAAGGTCATGCTTAAAATCTTGCATGCTAGGCTTCAGTGTTATGCAAACCAAGAATTTCCAGATGTCCAAGCTGGATTTAGAAAAAGAAGAGGAACTATAGATCAAATTGCCAACATTCGCTGGATCATAGAGAAAGCTAGGGAATTCCAGAAAAATATCTATCTCTGTTTCTTCAACTACGCCAAAGCCTTTGACTGTGTGGATGATAATAAATTGTGGAAATCTCCTAAAGAGATGGAAATACCAGGCCATCTTACCTGTCTCCTGAGAAACCTGTATATTGGTCAAGAAGTAGCAGTTAGAACCCTGTATGGAACAACTGACTGGTTCAAGATTGAGAAAGGATTAGGACAGAGCTGTCTGCTGTCACCCTGTTTGTTTAATTTACATGCTGAGCAGATCATAAGAAATGCCAGGCTGGATGATTTAGAAGCTGGAATCAAGATAGGTGGGAGAAACACTAACAACCTCAGATATGTAGATGATACCACTCTAATGGCAGAAAGTGAAGAGGAACTAAAGAGCCTCTTGATGAAGGTGAAGGAGGAGAATGATAGAGCCAGCTTAAGACTAAATATTAAAAAAACCCCAAAAACTAAGATCATGGCATTCGGCCCTACTGCTGCTGCTGCTGCTGCTGCTGCTGCTAAGTCACTTCAGTCGTGTCTGGCCCCATTACTTCATGCAAATAGAGGGGGAAAGGTGAAAGTAGTGATAGATTTCCTCTTGGGCTCTAAAATCACTGCAGATGGTGACTGCAGCCATGAAATCAGAAGACATTTGCTTCATGGCAGGAAAGCAATGACAAACCTAGACAGTGTGTTTAAAAGCAGAGACATAACTCTGCTAACAAACGTCTGTATAGTCAAGGGTGTGGTCTTCCCAGTGGTCATGTATGGTTGTGAGAGCTGGACTGCAAAGAAGGCAAAGTGCAGAAGAATTACACCTTTGAATTGTGGTGCTGGAGAAGACTCCTGAAAGTCCCTTGGACAGCAAGGAGATCAAACCAGTCAATCTTAAGGGAAATCAGCCCTGAATACTCTTTGGAAGGACTGGTGCTGAAGGTGAAACTCCAATATTTTGGTGATCTGATGGAAACAGCTGACTCAGTGGAAAAGTCCCTGATACTGGGAAAGATTGAGGGTAGAAGGAGAAGAGGGTGTCAGAGGATGAGATGGCTGGGTGGCATCACTGATGCAATGGACATGAACTTCAGCAGATTTTGGGAGATGGTGAGGGACAGAGAGGCCTGGTGTGCTGCAGTCCATGGGGTCGCAAAGAGTTGGACATGAGTGGGTGACTGAACAAATTTTCCTTGGTGCAGAGATTCATATTCATATCCTTTATGCAAACAAAAAATAATAATTTAGAGATAGCACATTCCTTTGTTGAGGAAATTATTTTACTCTTATATCAGTGCGGTAAAAGGTGAAAATGATCAGAGTGTAAGATTTGGGAGTTAGCCAGACTGAAGATATGAAGATATTGAATCCTGGAGTAACAAAAGTGGACCCTGGAATTGAACAGATCCAGTTTTGAATCCAGGCACAATCATTCTCTAGCTCTACCATCTAAAGAAAGTAATCTTTGCCAGTATCAGTGTTCCTTTTAGCAAAGTGCCATGTCATTTATCTTTAAAGAGTTACTGTGGGATTAAATGAGAAGGCATGTATGAAGGGCCTAACATCATGCCTCTTTACTTCCCACTAGAAGCTATATTAGGACTGGAAACAGATCTAAGACCTCCTGAGTCCCACATAGACTATAGTTAAACTGTTTCCTTGCGCTCCTCCTCACTTTTTGTCTGACCTGTACTATTGATTACAGTTGTATAACGCAGCTCTGTGGGCTCACTCACTTGCTGCTCTCACCCTGCCTCCAAACACAAAGCTGTCTTAAATCAAAACCAACTTCTTCTAGGCTGGTAATTAAAGAATAAGCCCCACAGAAGGAAGAATGGTGTTCTTTTAGAGCCATGACTCCTTCCCCCTAGATTGAATTTCTCCTTAGTTTTCTCACCAGTAATGCTGCCCCCACTCTCTGGCTTCAGGAATGTTCTTTCCATAAAATATGGATCAGAGTATGACTATAGAAACAGTCCCTAATTTCCCCATAACACGATGAACACAGTTATTATTCATTAAATATTTGTTAATTGCCTAGTGTACTCCTGGTACTGTTCTAAGCAAACACCCCTCCCTCCATGGAGCTTGAATTTTTACATACACCAGAAAACAATGTTTGAAAATAGGTTTACCAAACACACGAAAAAACACAAAGGAAAGAGGTAAAGTTGGTAATGGGTGATGAAATAACCTGGCTCATAAATCTGGCTTCTTATCTCTCTTCAGCCTGTGACCTACCTCAGAATGTTTTTGACTAGTCTGTGTCTTGAAGTGTCATTAGAAATTCCTTCTCCAACATCTAGGACTGTTCTTAATCTTGATTTGACTCCTTCAAGTTGAAATGAGAAGTGTGGGACCTAGAGATATTGTATTCCAATACAATATCTCAGAACTAGTGTTACTGCTTTTCAGGGGCAAGAGAGACTCTCCAGTTGTTTATAGGGATGTGATCTTTCCCCATCATCTCTAAGCAACAACATTAAGTAAGCAACAATATCCAGTAAACATAAGATATGCCCTGGGACTATATACATACCGCAGTGTTGGAGTGGTGGAGAGAACAGCCATGTTTAATTACATAAACATGTGCATGTAGATACACACTCAGGCATAGAATTTTAATTGAGTTACTGGGTTTATCCTGTATTTTATTGGTGACTGCACATCTGTGTGAAGAGGCTTTTCTTCCTTACATAGAACAAGATGAAAATTCATGTATTCAGGGATATTTTGGGGGATTTGTTATTTAAGATGACATGCATACTTGCCACATACAACTCATTCTGAACAGCAACAAGAATGGACCTAGAGATTATCATACCGAGTGAAGTAAGCCAGACAGAAAAAGACAGTATCATAAGATATTGCTGATACATGGGATCTAAAAAAATAATGATACAAATGAAGGTATGTACAAGACAAAAATAAACTCATTAGCATAGAAAACAAATTTATAGTTACCAAAGGGGAAATGGAGAAGGATAAATTAGGAGCTTGGAATTAACATATACACACTATTATATATGAAATATTAGATTGTTACAAATGAAATTGTGGATTTGGACAGAGAATTTTAAATCATTATAACTAGGCTCAGACATCTTTATTAATCAAAATAGAAGCCATTATAATCAACAAATTTTGCCAATGAGAAATAAATTGGTTTATTCCTGTATCATAAAAATCCATGTTTTAGGATTCAGCAAATTATTGGAAAGCATTTTCTGCATCTTGCTTGTTGTTGAAGTACTTTCCCTGCAAAAGGTTGTTGAGATGCCTGAAGAATGGTAGTCTGTTGGTGAGAGATCAGGTGAATGTGGTGGATGAGGCAAAACTTTGTAGCCCAATTCAGTCAACTTTTGAAGCAATAGTTGTGTGATGTGAGGTCAGGTATTGTCGTGAAGAAGAATTGGGCCCTTTCTGTTGACCAATGCTGACTTCAGGCTTTGCAGTTTTCAGTGCATCGATGTGTTGAGCATACTTCTCAGATATAATGGTTTCACCAGGATTCAGAAAGCTGTAGTGGATCAGACTGGCAGCAGACCATCAAATAGTGACCATGACCTTTTTTTTGTTCAAGTGTGATTCTGGGAAAGGTTGAAGGTGGGAGGTGAAGGGGACGACACAGGATGAGATGGTTGGATGGCATCACCAACTCAATGGACATGAGTTTGAGTACACTCCAGGAGTTGGTGATGGACAGGGAGGCCTGGCATACTGCAGTCTTTGGGGTCACAAAGAGTCAGACATGGCTGAGTGACTGAACTAAACTTGAAGTGTCTTCTTGGTCCAGCCATTGAGCTGGTCATCACTGGTTGTTGTATAAAATCCACTTTTCGTCACATGTCACAATCCAATTGAGAAATGGTTCCTTGTTGTTGTGTACAATAAGAAAAGATGACACTTCAAAAACATTTTTTTTGATTTGTGGTAAGCTCATTAGACACCCACTTATCATGATTTTTCACCTTTCCAATTTGCTTCAAAATGCCACACGATCGTAGAATGGTTGATGCTGAGTTCTTTCGCAACTTCTAATGTAGTTGTAAGAGGATCAACTTCAATGATTGCTTTCCATTGAGTGTTCTCAACCTCTGATGCCTGGCCACTATACTCCTTATCTTCAAGGCTCTTGTCTTTTTTGCAAAACTTGAACCACAACTGCACAGTAGGTTTGTTAGCAGTTCCTGGGCCAAAGGTGTTGTTGATATTGTGAGTTGTCTCCGCTGCTTTACAGCCCATTTTAAACTCAAATAAGAAAATCGCTAGAATTTGCTTTTTGTCTAATATCATTTCCATAGTCTAAAATAAATAAAATAAGTAGCAAGTAATAAGTCATTGGCAAAAAACATAAAGCAAGAAATGTGCATTAAAATGATGTATAACAAAACCACATTTATTTAAGAATATATTCCATTATCAAATGGCAAATTTCAAGAATGCAAAAAAAGCCATTACTTTTGCACCAACCTAACAGATAACTAACAAAGACTTACTGTGTTATATTGTTATATAATATGTATATATATAAAATATATACATAAAAATATAAAAATATATAAAACTGAATCACTTTGCTGTATACCTGAAGGTAACACAACATTGTAAATCAACTATATTTCAATTAAAAAAAAGAATATCTGTGTATTCTGGGATATATTGGGATTTGTTATTTAAAATGACATACATTCTTGCTACATACACTCATATTTGTAACAAAACATTTTGACTGGGTTAGCTGTGTTCAGACCCTGCTAGTATCAGTAACATCTCCTTCCACTTTCTTTGAGTTAGTTGCATTTTTTAACCATGCAGAGTTTTTATCGTGAGTATATTTTCCATGTATGTGCATGCTCTTTTGCCCTCAGGACCCCCAAAGAATAAAATATTAGATATTTATGAGTTGTTATCTTACCTTTAGCTGGAGCATGATTTGACATATGCCTTATATCTATTTTAGAGAATTATTTGAGGGATTATTCCTTTATTAGATATAGAAAAGGATGTTTTAAAGGTACATTCCCTAGAAAACACTTTTCCAGTTTTAAATACTGTGGCAAATTGTCAGGTTCTGCTACATTAATTTTTCAAGTGACAATGCTATTAGGATACTATCACTCTGTGCACTTTTAGGGGGATATATTGCATTGGGGGATGCTTGAAAGCTGAGTATCAGTGATTCTGTCAAGCCTGGTTGCCTTTCTACCTTCTCAAAATTTACTAAGAGATCTCAATTCTGAAATAATATGAAGACTATCATAACTTTTCATCAGCTCTCTGTTTCATAGGCTTGTTTTCTTAATGTAATTTATGATACTTCATGGTTAATTCTTTTCTCCATGCTTGCAAAAACTTTTGTTAAAGGTTTTCTAACAAAGGTGAAGGTCTTTAGCACACAGGCTCTTTATAATCCTTTTTATCTACAATCAAGAGCCTCTTCTTTGGTCCTATCCTTTGTCTCTCTTTGAATATTTTCCCTTGATTACTATAAAATGTAAGAGCCTGTAGCCTTTCTCACTTATAATATTTATAATATGAGGAGGAACTGTCATGGGAAAAAACTAAGAGTAGAGCTTGCACGTTTTGGTGTTATATGCTCTGTGTATTTGGGTAAATTCTGTGTTCTTAACTCATTTAACTTTTGTGGTCCCAAGAAGGAGAATAATATTCAATTTCTTTATATTTTCTCTTTTTCCACAGTATATTATGTGCCTATGCATATTCTCTTGATTTGCTAATTTAATATATTCTCTTCCTGCTAATCTCATACAATTCCCTCGTCTGATATAATAGATCTTCTTGTAATCAATACTAACTCCAATAAAATAAATGAATCTTTAGGCATAGGTGAAAACAGTTCTATAAATGAAACAAAGCTTTAGTTTTGCCTCTGATGTCATTTTTTTTTTTTCACTCTGAAAACCTCTTTATTGTAAAAATAGCTCTGATTACAACCAGTTTTCATTTATACATATAAGAAACAAGGTTAATTAATGTCTTCCACATTAAGAATAATGAGTCAGTTGAGAGGAAAATTCATTTTCTTTATAGCACTTTCAATAACTGCTGTAATTAATATATTAACTAGTTTCATATTCTTTTTTATATCAAAGAGAAAAATGTAAATCATATTTTAAAAAAAGCAAAGTTACATTATAAGAAAGTTAAAAGACAACCAACAGGATGTGGGAAAATACTCACAACTCACAAGTATGGTAAGGGTTATATTTCCCTAAATACATAAAGATCTATAACTCAGTAAGGAAAAGAGAACTCTATTTTAAAAATGGATAAAAGACTTTACAAAATAGACAGAAGATGCTCAACATCATCTTAGACAATAGGGAAATTCAAATCAAAACCACAATGACATACCACTTAATATATACTAAAATGGCTATTATAATAATTTTGAAAATGCAGAAAATAACAAGTGTTGGCAAGGATGTGAAAAACCTTGTACAATGCTGATGGAAACATAAAATGTTGCAACTACTGTGGAAAATGGTTTGGTGTTTTTTCAAAAAGTTGAACATAGAATTACCATATGATCCAGCAATTCCACTTTGAGGTATATACTCCAAAAAATTGATAGAAGGAACTCAAATAGATACTTGTATGCCAGTATTCATTGCAGCCTTATTAGCAATAGCCAAAGGGTATAAACACCCCAGATGTCCATCAACCAATGAATGGATAACCAAACTGTGGTGTATTTATACTGTATGATTGTAATTATATGAAGTTGTCTAGAATAGGCAAAGTCATAGAGATAGAAAATAGATGAGAAGGTAACAGGGGATTGAGCAAGAGAGGAGAAATGGAGAATTATTACTTAATGGTTATAGATGTTGTATTTTGGGCCATGAAAATGTTTTGGAAATAGTGGTGAAGATTTTTTAACATGGTAACTGTAATTAATAACATTGAATTGCACACTTAAAATTATTTAAATGGCTAATTTTATGCTATATATATTTTACCACAAATTAAAAATTCAAAACAATTTCCCTGAAAGGCAAATTTAATTTAAGGAGATGTTTCATTTCTGGTGTGCTGGTAAAAATCAGTGATTGTAGTTGCTACTAATTCCAAAGAAACCTCCCAAAGTTTTATTTCCATAACCAACTTTTCCTTGGTTTGGGGATATGAAAAATATTTCTGAGAAATTTTTAAAAGTTATTTTCTTATTATGCTCAGGAATACAACCAAAAAATCCAGAATTGGCACTCTGATTTCCATTTTCAGTTCAGTTCAGTCGCTCAGTCGTGCCCGACTCTTTGTGACCCTATGGACTGCAGCACGCCAGGCCTCCCTGTCCATCACCAACTCCTAGAATTTACCCAAACTCATGTCCATTGAGTCGGTGATGTCATCCAACCATCTCATCCCCTGTCATCCCCTTCTCCTCCTGCCTTCAATCTTTCCCAGCATCAGGGTCTTTTCCAATGAGTCAGCTCTTCGCATCAGGTGGCCAAAGTAGTGGAGTTTCAGCTTCAACATCAAGTCCTTCCAATGAACACCCAGGACTGATCTCCTTTAGGATGGACTGGTTGGATCTCCTTGCAGTCCAAGGGACTCTCAAGAGTTTTCTCCAACACCACAGATCAAAAACATCAATTCTTCGGCATTCAGCTTTCTTTATAGTCCAACTCTCACATCCATACATGACTACTGGAAAAACCATAGCCTTGACTAGATGGACATTTGTTGGCAAAGTAATGTCTCTGCTTTAAATATGCTGTCTAGGTAGGTCTAACTTTTCTTCCAAGGAGGAAGCGTCTTTTAATTTCATGGCTGCATTCACCATCTGCAGTGATTTTGGAGCCCCCCAAAATAAAGTCTGCCAGTGTTTCCACTGTTTCCCCATCTGTTTGCCATGAAGTGATGGGACTGGATGCCATGATCTTAGTTTTCTGAATGTTGAGCTTTAAGCCAACTTTTTCACTCTCCTCTTTCCCTTTCATCGAGAGGGTCTTTAGTTTCTCCTCACTTTCTGCCATAAGGGTGGCGTCATCTGCATATCTGAGGTTATTGATATTTCTCCCAGCAATCTTGATTCCATTTTCAGTTCAGTTCAGTTCAGTCGCTCAGTCGTGTCCGACTCTTCGAGAACCCATGAATCGCAGCATGCCAGGCCTCCCTGTCCATCGCCAACTCCTGGAGTTTACCTTTAAACCCTAAACCCATGTCCATCGAGTCAGTGATGCCATCTAGCCATTTCATCCTCTGTCATCCCCTTCTCCTCCTGCCCCCAATCCTTCCCAGCATCAGGGTCTTTTCCAATGAGTCAGCTCTTCGCATCAGGTGGCCAAAGAATTGGAGTTTCAGCTTCAGCATCAGTCCTTCCAATGAACACCCAGGACTGATCTCCTTTAGGATAGACTGGTTGGATCTCCTTGCAGTCCAAAGGACTCTCAAGAGTCTTCTCCAACACCGCAGTTCAAAAGCATTAATTCTTCGGCACTCAGCTTTCTTCACAGTCCAACTCTCACATCCATACATGACCACTGGAAAAATCATAGCCTTGACTAGAGGGACCTTTGTTGGCATTTTAGGCATATTTAAAACCATACATGGTGAAATTATTTTAACTGATTCTAAGTTCTATAAGAATGGCTTATATTCTTTCTGCAGCTAAACAGTACTTAGCAAACCTGTATGTTCCAGAGAGTATCCTCATTTACATTAACAGGCTTAACTGAAGTAGTAATTCAAGTAGAAGTTAGTTGTTCTTTTTAAGCTATAATGGAAAACATCAAGTTTGAAGTAGTACTTGGGTATTTTTATCTTAGAGGGAGCACAAACATTTAGAGGCTTGTTTTTTTTTGTTTGTTTGTTTTTAAGAGAATTTGAAACAGCAGTAACAATAAAAAGACAATTTAGGAATTGCCTCTTTTTTTTTTTTTTTAGATCAGAGAACTATAATTCTGGAAAGCAAATATGTTACAGTTTCTGAAGATTCTTGCACAATGAAAATCTGCAGGGTTTTATGAAATTTTAAAACTCTTTATCCTAACTAGTCAGTCATACACAATAACTTTAAAGTTTCTCATCTTTATTTTGCAAATGAAACTGTTGAGAAATGTTAGGTTTGGATGCTCATTTTCTGCATTTCTTCTGGTCCCATGACCTGTTGTTATACACTCCATCCTACCAGATCACAAGAAGCCCGAAAAATGAGATATTCCTTTCATTCCAATCCAGCCTGCCCAATCACTGTTAGCATCTGTTTGATAAATTTTAGCCAATCACTGAGCAGCAGAGTTCCTTTAGGAACATTTGACTAATTAAAATGCCTCTCCCATAATGTGTAATCTGAAGAAGATGAGAAAGATGGAGAAATGTTTAAGTACTAATAATTTTTGCCGGCATCTTTTGCCAAACAGGACAGATTGTAGAAATTTGCCTGCTGCCGTATCTCAAAGGTGTTCTTCAGCAGAGTGGGCTGCTTTACAGGATTCATAGAGCCAAATTTGGCTCCCTGCTTCCATCAACTGTAAGGAACTTTTTTTCATATGACATTTTTCATTTCACATACTGATTTCATCCCTGACGTTTATTATTTTTATCTTTAGTTTATATATCATTTTGATTACCCCAGGTATTAATTGTATTTTAGTCTTTTGAAGTGTTTTGTTTATGCTACCTTAAAACATTTTCAAAAACAGAAAAGGAAGGTCTTTGTTTCTAAAAGAAAAATAGTGACACTTGGCAAATGCTTGCTGTGTATTAAAACTCATCAAGCATTTTACATGCATCAATAAATTGAATCCTTACAACCCTACATGGCAGGTTACTAGTATTATCTGCATTTTCAGAAGAGGAAACTGAGGCACAGAAAGGGTTGAGATACACAGCCTTTATATCATGGAGCTAGGAATCCTGGCCCCAGATCTCATAGTCTACCATTACATCATATTGCTTTGTCTAGTATATTGAAAATCTCTTCCTATATTTTTTTACCAAATTGGCTAATTGAATTCTCATTAATTGTGAGAATTAATCATAGTGCAACCTCTTTTATCTGTTCACCAAATATTTATCCTATTTGTATTTGTTGTATCAGTTGTATCAGAGCCTATTGTATCAGTTGCTCTTAAAGTTGTTAGAAGTAGCGAGATCTGAGTTTTTTTTCTAGTGGGTAAATGGGTTAAATCTTCAGAGAAAGATTTACTATGAAGTCAATGAAATTTAAGCTTCATCTGCACAGGAGCTTTCCAAAACCCTGGGAGCGGGCCCAAGCCAATGTTCACATTGTCAAATGTTTTTGTAAATTTTAAAAAAATTAGATATCGTTAACAGCAATACATCAAGATTGCCATCTCTTACCACATCCACTCACTGTCTGTCACACTTTCAGTATTAGGCAGCACTGGAGTGGCCAGAGTTATTTTGGGGATCCAGTTAAAGGAAAGTTGAGTCAAGAAGACATTCAGTTTGAGTTTTGCATAAGATATATATAAAGTTTGCAGTCACTTTCTTACCTGATTAAGTTATTATCCCACTGTAGGAATAATTTCCAGGATAAATTTTGAATAGAAGCAGTGAATTAGGCTTTTGAATAATTTAATAATGCAGTTAATAAAGAAGAATACATCATATGAAAACATTGGGAAATATTTTAATTTGATATGAGTACTGAAACTGATGATAACATAACTCTAGGATAAATTGATTAATGGATATCACTGAGTCAGTGAATTATGTTAGGTTAGACTCTAGACAGTAGAACAAGAAATACGCTGAGATCATAGAGCACATACAGGAAAGACACTGATAGAGGGTTTCCCACAGATGACAATAACTTTAAAAATATAGATGACACTGCCAAAAACAAACTGTGAAGCTAAAAAAAAAAACCTATTTTAAGTTACAAAAACTATCCTATTTGATCATGTTAGAGGAAAGTCTGAATTTTTTTTTACTTATCATAGAAAGTTTATAAAAAAAAAAAAAAAGACCCAGAGGAATCGGGTAGAGAGGGAGGTAGGAGGGGGGATTGGGATGAGGAATACATGTAACTCCATGGCTGATTCATGTCAATGTATGACAAAACCCACTACAATATTGTAAAGTAATTAGCCTCCAACCAATAAAAATAAATGAAAAAAAAATTATCATCTCAAGAGGTTTTGAAAGAATATGCAGTCAAAACTATAGGAAACACCTATTTTAACAACGCGTCAGGCAGTTACTTCTGTATTTTGTATTCATAACACTGTATTTTTTTCTTACAAACAGCCTATTTTTCTGGGTGTGGAAAAGAAGTTTCAAAGGCTTCACTGACTTGCTCATATTCACCAAGGTCTAAAGTTCAATATCCAGAATTCAGGTTTAGTTTGACCGATTTTACTCTTTTCTCCCCTACACCTCATTGCATTCCGCACCTAAAATCTGTTATTAAAGCAAAATCTGGAAATGTATGACTAAATGAAAACAACACTAGATTTTAATGGACTGACATGATCTTGTAAGGATATCTCATTTGAACTCCTGTAAAGCTATAAAGATCATCTCAATAAGCACTTAACAATGGTCTAAACTTAGACTTCACAAGTTTGGTATTTGTAAACATTCAAGGATGTGACAAAGGGGGTTGCTTATTAAGCAAATAAGACACGTCCACAAAGGTAAAAGAGAATATGTAAGGAATAGAACATGCTGTTTTCAAGCGCTTTGTTTTATTTTTATATAACAGTTTCCTTTGACCCTTTATTTTCAGTAGGCTTAACTAAGTGCATTAGGTTTTAGAGACACATCACTGAATGAGGTGTCTAGTCTTCAAGCTATAAAAGTTTTTGCATATACATTGTGCTTCTCATTGGTTGTTGTGTCTTCAAATCCATCAGGTCATCACATTAACCTGGGAGGTCTTATTATGTATATATTCCTTATTATATTCTAGGCACTAAGACATTTTATTCAATATCAGGCACTAAGTTTCTTACATATGTTAATTCATGTTATAGTCATATTAACCTTTCGAGATCAGCGTTATTATGATCGTTCCCAGATGGAAATTGAGGCATAGAAAGGTTAAGTAACTTGTTCAAAGCCATGGAGCTGATTCAATGGGACTCAAACTCAGACTTTGGTGCCTGAGCCATTAACCAGGCACTATATTACTCCCTTTATCATATCTGTGTGAGGCATAATGCTGTTTGCAAGATTTTACTTGGATATATTTATTCAGTATGAAGGCTGTAGCCACAGGTCATGTTCTACAAGCAGTTGGTTCCTTTTCTTTGTCTTTATTTCTGCTAAATTAAAAATTCTTTCATCATAATTATAGGTTCTTGGAAATGGCAGCAACTGTTTGTTGGCACTGTCATATAGTTCCAGATTTTCAAACTGCATAGTCGATCCAGAAATATGAAGAAATTTTCCACTGAAACTTATTTTGAGCTTTCTGAAAGATGCTACATAGGCAAAGTTACACACAAAACCTGAAGCTTCAATTTGGTAGATATAGCCAGTGCTTTTCCAATTTACTTTTTAGGTGGTATCCAGCTTTGAAAGTACAACCCATTTTCTATAGCAAGGTTTGGATTTGGCTTTTAAAAAGTCAGATTTCTTTCCCTGGCAAGCACTGAACTCTTCATGGTCAAGTTGAATGTCCCACCACTTGGTCTTCTAAGGAAATCCTGATATCCCCAGTCTCAATATCAAAATTGTGCCATTTGGCCACAAGGTGATAAATTCAGACTATTCAAGATACAGGATATATTTTAGACAGATATCTTGAGCATGCCACGTTGAATAAGATAAGTCATTTCCTGGTATTATTAATTTAAGAAGATAAAATACTTTTATCTTGTCGACCTTCTCAAAACCTTATGTGAACACCTGTTCTTTCAATAGCTGGCATTCTTTTTTCCATTTCATTTTATATTTAGTAAATATGTATTTCATATTAGTTATAAAAGTAACCACCTTTATGGGTCACACCCAAATGGGCAGGTCATAGGGAAGAGTCCTGCCAAAATGTGGTTCACTGAAGGAGGAAATTGCAACCCACTTCAGTATTCTTGCCTGGAGAACTCCATGGATGGTATGAAAAGGCAAAAAGATATGACACTGGACGATGAGCCCCTCAGGTCAGAAGGTGTCCAATATGCTACTGGGGACAAGTAGAGGACAATTACTAATAGCTCCAGAAAAAATGAAGCAGTTGGGCCAAAGCAGAAATTATGTTCAGATGTGGATGTGTCTGGTGGTGAAAGTCAAGTCTGACGTGGTAAAGAACAATATTTTCATAAGAACCTGGAATATTAAGTACGTGAATCAAGGTACATTGGAAATGGTCAAGGATGAGGAGACGGCAAGACTGAACATGAATATCTTAGGAATCAGTGAACTAAAATGGACAGGAATGGGTGAATTTAATTCATATGACCATTATATCTACTACTGTGGGCAAGAGTCCCTTATAGCTGAGGCAACTGAGTACACATGCACACAATGCTCATACATGATGATAGTCTGAACTGAAATCTTTCTGTTACCCTTCGTCATTACTTTTATGCTTTTCTGAATTGCTCTAAGTCACTGATCTATATTTGTAGATACAATACAACACCATGACAACAATTTAAAATGCCAACTTTATGCAAAAGATGTGAAAATTCCTTAGCTGAAACTAATTCAACTTGTTAACTTTGACTGTAGCTATTCTTGCTTCTCTTGAACATCACTTAAGGAAATAGTGATGATTAAGAAGAACAGTATTGGCGGGGGTGGTAATAACTAATCTTGCATTTGACATTTATGAAGTCTAGGTGAACAAAATTAAATAATTACTTTTTCTTTTGAAATCGCCAGACCACCATGGACCACTTGATAATATGCAGGCATTAGTGTTCTGGTAATTGTTTAACATCAGGCTCCCTGGGGAGGAGGGTCCCTGATTTGTAGCATTTGCCAGATTTTGTGGAGTAAATACTTCCAACTATGACCAATTTCAAGCTACTACCAGCTTTTATTATTTTTTTATCTCTATGTTACCGAGAAAAAATTAATTATTTTATTTTTTCCACTTATTTTTATTAGTTGGAGGCTAATTACTTTACAATATTGTAGTGGTTTTTGCCATACATTGACATGAATCAGCCATGGATTTACATCATCCATACTACCAGCTTTTAAAATTCCTGAATACTTAACAGTTGGTTCTCACAAAGTCAGAGTTGTATTAGCTTGTTCCAGCATCCATTGCAGGGACCATGCACCCATCTTGAAAAACCCAGATCAACGAGAGAAAAGTGATAACTATTCTGAATTAAAAACTAAGGTTTAAACTGTAAGACTTCCTTTACTTCAATTTGTGTGTGTGTGTATGTGTGTGTGTGTGTGTGTGTCTTAGAACTGGCTTATTAGATGCAACTAATTATAATTATAATTCAGCAGAGATCCTAGTTTTGAAACCAAAGTAAAATTTTATATTTATAGCTTGATTTTATTAAGTATGTGAATTTAAATTGGAAAGTGACTAGAGCTTAAATACTTAAACCAAAATAAGACAAAATTTATTTAAATCTGTGAAAAGTCAGTATATAGTGAGTTGAACTGTACTTCTCAAAAAAGAGATGTTTAACTACTAACCCTTCCCTCCCTTCTCATGCCTATAAATGTGACTGTATTTAGAAATAGGGTTTTGCAGATGTAATCAAGTTAAGAATCTCAAGATACAGATATTGATTTACAATAGGTCCTAAATCCAATGAGCGGTGTCCTTGTAGGAGAAAGGACACAGAAGCACAGACACTGTGAGGAGCAGGGCATGTGAAGACAAAGGCAGAGACTGGTCCTGCTGCCACAAACCAAGGGACACCAGGAACCACCAGAAGCTGGAAGTGGTAAGGAAGGACTCTTCAGGGAACATGACGATGCCAGCTGCTTGATTTCAGACTTCTAGTCTCCAGAACTGTGAGAAAATAAATTTTTGTTCTTTTAAGAGACCAAATAATTTGTTATAGCAGCCCTGGAGACTCATACACAGTTTATCAAATTAGTAGTAAAACAAGGAAAAGTACTATTTGGCTAGTTTGTTTTCAACTGAGTTATACAACCCTTCCATTTATTTATTTATTTTTACTCTGCATAAGAGTTTTATTTCTACCACTATTAACTTAAATGTAATATTACTATTTGTCGGTGAAAAGTAATTAACCATTAAATAGAATAACAGTAACTGTTAAGAATCACTGTTACTATTAAGATCATCACTCTAAGTACCATAACTAACTCAAATGAGTATCATAACTAGTTTATTTAGAAAACTGACATGCATAATATCAAGTAAATGCCTAAAGACATTAGGCAGGTCATTTACATGAATGAATTTGGCTGGGTCTGGTGTGCAATAGTGTGTGAAGAGGTCTCTGGGAACTGGAGTGCTCACGCTGCACATGAAAGAGGACTTAGCTGTTTAATTCTACCTTCTTCTTGCTAGTGGAAATGTGAGTTGCCAGACCCCAGATTTTTCTGAGGAGAAGCTAGGAGTCCAGATTTTTATGTGATATTCCTGAAATTTTAAATTTTGTCTCAAAAAAAGTGTTCAAAAAAGGAAAGGGAAAAAGAAGAGAAAAAGACTAGAGACTAGCTATCTGCTTTTGGACAAAACTGTGACCTCTTCTTTATGAAATAATTTGTGTGTTTAAAAATTTGAGTCAATTTAATTTTGGAAACTGGAATTTTTTTGAATGTCATCAATTAGCAATGCCTCACAGTAGAGTAGATTTAAAATTTTCTCTTTTTTTTAATTGAAATATAGCTGATTTACAATGTTGTGTTAGTTTCAGGTATACAGCAAAGTGATTCAGCTAAATATAGATGTATTTTTTGTTGTTGTTTCACATTGTTTTCCCTTACAGCTTATTACAGAATATTGAGTATAGTTCCCTGTGCTAAGCAATATGTCCTTGTTGATTATCTATTTTACATATGGTAGTGTGTATATATTAATCCCAAATTCCAAATTTATCCCTCCTCCACCTTTCCCCTTTAGTAATCCTAAGTTTATTTTCTATGTCTGTGGGTCCATTTCTGTTTTGAATATCATTTGTATAATTTTTTAAGATTCTACATATCAGTGATACCATATGATATTTGTCTATCTGACAACTTCACCTAATATGATAACCTCTAAGTCCATCCATGTTGCTGCAAATGGCATTATTTCATTTTTAATGGCTGAGTAATATCCCATTGTTTTGGAATATTACATACCTTAGCTACTAGAGCTCAAAAATGAATTTGGTAAAGTTGCAGAATACAAAATTAATACACAGAAATCTCTTATATTCCTATACACTAACAATGAAAGATCAGAAAGAGAAATTAAACAAACAATTCCATTTACCATTGTATCAAATTCCTAGGAATAAATAAGAATAAACCTACCTAAGGAGGCAAAAGATTAATACTCCAAAAACTTTAAGACACTGAAGAAAAATGGATGATGACACAAACATGGAAGATAGTACCATGATCTTGGATTGGAACAATCAATATTGTCAAAATGACTATACTATTCAAGGCAATCTACAAAGTCAGTGCAATCCCTATCAAATTACCAATGACATTTTTCACCTAACTAGAGCAAATTCTCTGTCCTTTACCATCTTATTAAAGTAGCTAGAGTGGTCAATGATCTATGAAGAGAAGAAAATCTTAAATGTCTGGGGAACTCATTTTCTAAAACAATTTTGAAATGAAGGCTTTCAAATAATGAAAACCTTTTGTTCTGCAAAACAATGTCCAATTTATTCTATAAATTTGGTTTTTCATATATAATGTTTTAAGAGACCAGACTGTGTCAGTAATAAAAATTGTTATTTTGTGAATAATTGTGGCCTCTCATCTCCTGTTTGAAGCCTATAAATTTTAGGACTAGTTTTTGTGTCTTAAAAACATTAACCCTCTCAGTTGAAAGAAGGTTCATTTTCTCAGTTTTAAACTTACTTAGGACAGGTATTTTTAGCTGTGAGGATAAAGGTGAATGGTTTGCTTTGCCAGTGTCACGCTGTCTTTAAATTTCATGAAAAGAAGGAATTAGGAACAACTTCTGGACAATGTACTGCAGCACATAGTAACTGAGGTTAATTTATTTTGATTCTTTATTGCTACCTACTGTGAGGTTACAATGGATGGATGACAGTTTACATTATTCAGAGGCACAGCCCTCATCAGAGAGCTGAAGACACTGTCAAAGGAGCTATAGGTCAGTGCTCTGGGTGCATAGGTTTTGAGACAATGCATAGAAGTGGGCCAGACAAGGCCTGCCTTCAAAGGGAACAAACCAATGAGTTATTACATCATAAAGGTTAATGACAGAAAGTTTGGCCATTTCTACAAAGTACCCTTACTGATCAAAAATCCTAAAGGAAAGACAATTGTGCTTCATGGAGCAAAAGAGTAGGGTTTACAGGGAGGTTTAATTTAAAATCATTTAAATAAATATAGCCAGTTGGGAGAAATATTGAAATATATTTAACAAATTTAAATATAACTATAAAGAGAAAATATGCCTAATTATTTGGAGTTCTCTGAGAAAGCAAATGAATTTATGAAAAATGAACTATAGGATTGGGAGGTGAGTGACAAACATTTGCTATAGAAAAAGAGATGGCTTGGGACAAAAATCCAAAGGAAGGATGAGTGAATATTTTTCTGCATAGAAAAAGACAAATATTTCTTCTTAAGAGAACATATTATTCAATATGCTCAAATTAAGAGATAAAAAGTAACCTAAAGGAGGTCGACAATGTAAATATCCATTTTTCATTTGATTATGTATTATTTATGACTTGAATAACCTGGTCAACTGATACATATCCTGTGTGGGCAAAACAAAAGCAGATGAAGTTCCTCCCCTACTTTTACTATGCTAGTTTATTTTTTTAATTGTTAGCAAAATATATATATGCATAGTCTAAAAAGTACAAATAAGACTAAAACTTATAGCAGTAGCAGTTCTTTGACTCAACCTTTCCTTTCTTTCTGACCCTGCTTAAGAGGCAACCATCTTCTATTCATTTATCCATGATCCTCTAGCTTTACTTGAATACATTTAAATAATGTAATTACTCTGGGATTCTTGACTGATCAGTTTTTTAGACATTATCAGTGTTACATGATACTGTGGATACACGCTTCTGAGTCACTTACCACACAACACTTTTCTTTTGTTTTTCTAATAGAAGTTTCTTGACTCTTGAATAAAGCAATTATCCATTTGCATCTGGGATATTATGTACAATTCTAGTAAATGGACCTCAAGAAAAGAACTAAAATGGCTAGAAGGTTAGAAGTATGCTGCTTGTAGGCTGACTGAAAAGTGAAGACAGACCACAGTTAATTCAGGGCATGAATAATGTCTAAAATATATATAAGAGGAATCCCACCTGATCTGGGCACCTGAACCAAGCAATTATAGCAAGATTGTGGGATACAAGGTTAATACACAAAAGTTAGTTGCTTTCCCATATACCAGAAATTAAAAAGTAGAATTTGAAATTAGTAACAGAATATCATTTACATTAGCACCCTCAAAAATGAAATACTTAGGTGTAAGTCTAGCAAAATATGTGCAAGATCTAGAAAAGGAGGAAAACTACAAACTGATGAAAGAACTAAATAAATGGAAATATTACATGTTCATGAACAGGAAGAATCAATATTGTCCAGTTGTTAGTTCTTCCCAAGTTGATCCATAGACTTAACACAGTCCTGGTCAAAATCCCAGCAAGTTATTTTCTGCATATCCACAATATGACTCTAAAGTTTATATGGAGAGGCAAAAGACCCAGTGTAGCTGATGTAGTATTCAAAGAGAAGAACAAAATTAAAGAACTGTCACTACTTGACTTCAAGCTTACTATAAGGTTGCAGTAATTAAGACAGCATGATATTCATGAAAAACAGGCAAGTAGATCATTTGAACAGACTAAAGAGCTTACAAATAGACCACATAAATGTGGTTAACTGATCTTAGACAAAGGAAAAAAACAATAAAATGGAGCAGAGATAGTCTTCTGAGCAAATGGTATGGGGACAACTGTACGTTCACATGCAAAAAAAAAAAAAAATGAATTAGGCACTAACTTATACTCTTCACAAAGTTAATTCAAAAATGATCAAAGCCCTAACTATAAAACACAAAACTATACAACTTCTAGAAGACGACATAAGACAGAATTTAGATGACCTTGGATTTGATGTTAGCTACAATACTAAAGACACAATTTACAAAAGAAATGATTGATAAACTGTTTTTCATTAAATTAAAAAATTTCTGCTCTGCAAGAGACACTGTCAAGAGAATGAAAAGACAAGCCACAGGCTGGGAGAAAATATTTGGAAAATACATGTCTGATAAAGGGCTATTTTACAAAATATACAAAGAACACTTAAAATTTAACAAATAGGAAAACAGAAAACCTGATAAAAAACTGGCAGACAACTTTAGCAGACACCTAACCAAAGAATTTATACAGGTGGCAAATAAGAATATGAAAATATGCTCCATATTTTATGTAATCAGGGGATTGCAAATTAAAGCAACAATGAGGTACCACTACATACCTATTAGAATATGGCCAAAATCAGAAACACTGATGACACCAAATGCTGGCAGGCTGTGGAGCAACAACTCTCATTCACTGCTGGTGGCGCAAGTCACTTTGAGAGATAGTTTGGCAGTTTGTTATAAAACTAACATGCTCTTCTCATATGATTTAACAGTTATACTCCTTGATTTTTACTCAAAGGAGTTGAAAATTAACCTGCACATAAATAGCTATACTTAGATGTTTATGGCAGCTTTCTTCATACTTGCCAAAACTTGGAATCAACCAAGAGGTCCTTCAGTAGGTAAATGGATAAACTGTGGAATGGAATGGAATATTATTTACCACTATAAAGAAATGAATCATTAAGCAATAAAAAAGACATGGAGAAACTTTAAATGCATATTGCTATATGAAAGAAGCCAGTCTGGAAAAGCTGCATACTATATGATTCCAACTGTACATGTTCTGGAGGCATTATAAATCTGTCCAAACTGATAGAATGTGTAACACCAAGAGTGAACCATAATGTAAGCTATGGACTTTGATTATGATATGTCAGTGTAGGTTCATCAGTTGACGAACTGTAAAAAGTGTGCCATACTGGTGAAATACGTTGATAGTGAGGGAAGCTATGTACGTGTAGGCTCAGGAGTATATGGGAAATGTCTGTACCTTTCACTCAGTTTTTCTGTGAACCTAAAACTGTTCTAAAAATTAAATTCTATTTAATAAAAAATTAAGTAGTGCCAGGAGAAAATAAGTCAATATAAAAAATGAAGCACAGATTCATATCTTGATAAGTAGTATAATGTCTCTCCTGCTGCTGCTGCTAAGTCGCTTCAGTAGTGTCCGACTCTGTGCAACCCCATAGAGGGCAGCCCACCAGGCTCCCCCGTCCCTGGGATTCTCCAGGCAAGAGTACTGGAGTGGGTTGCCATTCCCTCCTCCAATGCGTGAAAGTGAAAAGTGAAAGTGAAGTCGCTCAGTCGTTTCCGACTCATAGCAACCCCATGGACTGCAGCCCACCAGGCTCCTCCGTCCATGGGATTTTCCAGGCAAGAGTACTGGAGTGGGGTGCCATTGCCTTCTCCGAATGTCTCTCCTACTCCTCTCTATTTCTGCATTTCTGTATTGAATGCATAATATCAAACTTAAATGTATTTACTAGGACACTAGAGATAGGCCCATGAATGTCAGTTTAAAAAATGAGAACAACAGAAAACAAGATCTTAACACCTTTTAATGCTGACTAGCAGCATGAAAATACAACGATACACTGTATTTTCTGATAGGATCAGTCCATTCATTGGCATATGAATTTGCTGCCACTGCCAAATATATCAGTCAAATGTTAATTTATTTAAACTGACATATTTAAGCATAATTTTGGGAAAAGGGATTAAAGATGTTACTACATCGTAGGTGGCACACATTATTTCTCAATGTAGCGAAATGATAAAGGGAATCAAATAAGAGGAATATGTCGGGAACAAAAAAAAGATAGGAATCAAAATTTTTCAGTGATTTTTGAACATCACATAAGTGATGTTTCTCTGGAAAATAAATACCATAGAAGATTCCAATAATTAGAATAAGTAATTGTAAATTTGAAAATAAATTTAAGGTAAGAATTGGTAAACCAAGGCCTTTTCCTATATAGACATTCATTCTGAATATGTTTCCTAGGGAATTATGTATATATTTCTATACTAATAATATTTATATTATATTATATTAAATATATTTCTATATTGACTGGAAGTAAGTAGAAGAAATGTATGCTTTCCTCCTTGTAATTATCAGTACAAATATATATTTTAAATATCCTAAGTGTTGAATTTGCATTTGCCCTGCATACTCTGCAGTTCAGTCTAGTTTACATACACATAAAACTTGCTTCTCAGAAGTCTTTAAAATATACAACTGTCAAGTAAAGAAGAAACTTTTAATAGGATTTAGTTTTTTTGAAATGCTAATGGGAATTTTGTATTTCTGTTGATTATGAATTCAGTTGAGCATCTGTGTAAAAAATTTTTTTCTAAGATTAATAAGGATTTTTAAAAGATTTGAGGATAAGAAAGTTCAGTAACAGAAGTGTCCGTAAGTATGGGATAAAATAGCACCATTGTTCTCCCAAATTGTCTTTCCTTTTTTTTTTTTCCCTTGTGTGAAAATGTGACCTTTATAGGATTATAAATGTCAAAACATGACCTTTTTATTTCTCCAACTTTCTGACAGGCAAACATCTAATTTATTTACTAATGTCAGCTTTTTCACTTTTGTGTTCCTAGCTCTTAGCCCAGTGCTTGACACATTAAGACCCTCATAAATGTTGATTGAATTTCAAATGAATTTTTTGAAAAAATTTAACTATTCAAATCATAGATATTATCCCTATCATTATCATATTGCCATGATCAGACATTTACTAAGAACCCTTTGTTTAAGTAGAAGAAAGTTTAATCTGTCCATGAAAGCACATACTGTGAGAAAAGTAGAGTCTTACAGCATAAACATTTAAACTGGAAAATAAAATTAAGGTTAATTAGTGGAAAAAGTGTTGTCACTTTGCTGTGTCCAACTCTTTGAAACTCCATGGACTGTAGCCCATCAGACTCCTCTGTCCTTGGAATTCTCCAGGCAAGAATACTGGAGTGGGTTGCCATTTCCTTCTCCAGAGGATTTTCCTGACCCAGGGCCTCTTGCATTGCAGGCATATTCTTTACCATCTGAGCAACCAGGGAAAGGACATATATTTTCCAGCTGTGTCACTACAGTCACATTATATTATTGATGTAATACATTACATTAGTACTGAGTGATCTAGGTTGTTCTAGAGGCAGACACTGGAGCAAAGATTCCAGTGCAAAGAGAAGAACCACAAAATGAGATAGGGATGGAAAGAAGCTGATAGAGGATAAATATCTTGCAAGTTATTACTACTTGGGACTCTGAGAGTCCATGTGAAATTTAAGTCACTGAATTATCACACCTGTGGATGCAGGAGTTGGAGTATTTATATTTAGTCCTTCTGAGTCACTGGTTGACCATTGCTCCCAGCTGGTGTTAATTCCCTGGCATGCACATCCTACCAATCAAGAAGTAGAATCTGGCCACCAGAAAAAGCCCTCAGGCACAGAGAAGCAGAATGCTTGCATTTTGGAAAGGGGCCAGTGGTAATTGAAATGGTAAAGCAAATAGGAAGGAGTTGGGCAGAGATTGTATCTGATACAAATATTATTCTACTCTGAAAGAAATCAAGACACTATGGGATAGCCTATTCCAGGTCTTAGGGCAAGAACAATTTAGATAGTTTTGGAAAAAGTTTTGCCCGAAAACAAAGACATTTTAAAGGTTATTGTGGCAGTGCTAAAACTGTAATAATATAAGCATCAAAATAATAATGATAATTATTGTGGGCAACTGGAATGAGTTGAGTCTGTATAAGTCACAATAATCATTATTTTGTTGCTTATATCAAATATGAGTTCATAATAATACAAAGTATACAAAAGAGTTGTTACAACTTGATAGTTGTAACAAAAGAGTGAATGGAATAGGGAATGCCTATTTTTTTAATTAAAAAAAAACAGGGGAATGCTAATACAGTTGAGTGTGACTCTGATTATGAAGCATAGATAGGTACTCCTTTCCAGCCAAATACAGGGAATCAGGAGTACAATCCTGGTAAAAGTAGCAGTCACACCAAAGACTAGTTGGTACTGGTGGTTACACATTATAACTAGTCCGGAAGACAATTGAGCTGGGAATCTGCATCAATGATCACACAAAATAGCCAAGGAGGACCAGAGCTTGACTGTGTGCTCAAGACGATAAATTAGCTCCATGAAATAAAGAAAAGAACGTATTGCAAATTCAAACTTAAATTGAAGAAAGTAGGAAGAGCCACTAGATCATTCAGGTATGACCCAAATCAAATCCCTTATGATTACAGTGGAAGTAACAAATAGATTCAAGGGATTAGATCTGATAGAGTGCCTGAAGAGCTATGGACAGAGGTTCATAACATTGTACAGGAGGTGATGATCAAAACCATCTCCAAGAAAAAGAAATGCAAAAAATGCAAAATGGTTGACTGAGGAGACCTTATAAAGAGCTGAGAAAAGAAGAGAATTAAAAGGCAAAGGAGAAAAGGAAAGCTATAGCTATCTGAATGCAGAGTTCCAAAGAATAACAAGGAGAGATAAGAAAGCCTTAGTGATCAATGCAAAGAAATAGAGGAATACATTAGAATGGGAAAGACTAGAGATCTTGTCAAGAAAATTAGAGATACCAAGGGAACATTTCATGCAAAAATGGGCACAATAAAGGATAGAAACAGTATGGACCTAACAGAAGCAGAAGATATTAAGAAGAAGTGGTAAGAATACATAGAAGAACTATACAAAAAAGATCTTCATGACCCAGATAACCACGATGGTGTGATCACTCACTTAGAGCCAGACATCCTGGAATGTGAACTGAAGTGGGCCTTAGGAAGCATCACTATGAACAAAGCTGGTGAAGGTGATGGAATTCCAGTTGAGCTATTTCAAATCCTAAAAGATGATGCCGTGAAAGTGCTGCACTCAATATGACAGCAAATTTGGAAAACTCAGCAGTGGCCACAGACTGGAAAAGGTCAGTTTTCGTTCCAATCCCAAAGAAAGACAATGCGAGAGAATGTTCATACTGCACAACTGCACTCATCTCACATGCTAGCAAAGTAATGCTCAAAATTCTTCAAGTGAGGCTTCAACAGTACGTGAACCAAGAACTTAAATGTTCAAGCTGGATTTTGAAAAGGCAGAGGAACTGGAGAACAATTGCCAACATCTATTGGATCATGGAAAAAACGGGAATTCCAGAAAAACATCTACTTCTTCTTCATTGACTATGCTAAAGACTTTGACTGTGTGGATCTCAGCAAACTATGGAAAATTCTAAAAGAGATAGGAATACCAGACCACCTCACCTGCTTTCTAATAAACCTATATGCAGGTCAAGAAGCAACAGTTAGAACCAGACATGGAACAATGAACTGGTTTCAAATTGGGAAAGGAATAAGTCAAGGCTGTATATTGTCACCCTGCTTATTTAGCTTATATGCAGGGTACATCATGCAAAATGCCAGGCTGGATGAAGCACAAGCTGGAATTAAGATTGCCAGGAGAAATATCAATAACCTCAGATATGCAGATGACACCACCTTTATGACAGAAAGCAAGGAAGAACTAAAGAGCCTCTTAATGAAAGTGAAAGAGGTGAGTGAAAAAGCTGGCTTAAAACTCAACATTCAAAAAACTAAGATTATGGCATCTGGTCCCAGCACTTCATGGCAAATAAATGGGGAAACAATGGAAACAGTGATAGACTTTATTTTCTTGGGTTCCAAAATCACTGCAGATTGTGACTGCAGCCATGAAATTAAAAGACACATGCCCTTTGGAAGAAAAGCTATGACAAACCTAGACAGTGTATTAAAAGCAGAGACATTACTTTGCCATTAAAGGTCTGTCTAGTCAAAGCTATGGTTTCTCCAGTAGTCATGTGTGGATGTGAGAGTTAGATCAAAAAGAAAGCTGAGCACCCAAGAATTGATGCTTTTGAACTGTGGTGTCGGAAAAGACTCTTGAGAGTCCCTTGGACTGCAAGAAGATCCAACCAGTCCATCCTAAAGGAGATCAGTCCCGGGTGTTCATTGGTAGGACTGATGTTGAAGCTGAAACTCCAATACTTTGGCCACCTGATGCAAACAACTGACTCACTGGAAAAGACCCTAATGCTGGGAAATATTGAATGCTGGGAAATAAGAAGGGGATGACAGAGGGCAAGATGGTTAGCTGGCATTACTGACTTGATGGACATGAGTTTGAGCAAGCTCCAGGAGTTGGTGATGGACAGGGAAGCCTCACGTGCTGTAGTCCATGGGGTCACAAAGAGTCAGACAGGACTGAGCAACTGAACTGAATTGAATGGCTAAGGCTGACACAATCTCTGTCTTGTGTCTCTTCTTGGAGACACAACCTCTAACTGACCCTACCAATAGAAATAATAACGATAAGTGCATAAAATTTTAATAATATTGACAAGTCGATATCTTATGACACAGTAATGTGTGTTTCTGCTTAGTTGCTCAGTTGTGCCCGACTCTTTGCAACCACATGGACTGCAGCCCACCAGGCACCTCTCTCCATGGGGATTCTCCAGGCAATAATACTGGAGTGGGTTGCCATGCCCTCCTCCAAGGGATTTTCCCAACACAGAGATTGAACCCAGCTCTTCCGCATTGCAGGTGGATTCTTTACCAACTGAGCCACCAGGCCAGCCCAGGACTCAATAATAGATTATAGTTAATCTTGCCAAGTGAGAATTTAAAAGTTCATCTTGTAACATATGCATCCAGGGAAAATAATTACTGCACTGTCCTTAAAGCAGTGTTTTAGCTATAGATTCTGAAAGGCAGAAAGGTCGGCTTCCCTCATAGCTCAGTTGGTAAAGAATCCACCCTCAATGCAGGAGACCCTGGTTCGATTCCTGTGTTGGGAAGATCACGACTGAGCGACTGAACTGACTGACTGACTGACCCACTCCAGTATTCTTGGGCTTCCCTTGTGGTTCAGCTGGTAAAGAATCCCCTGCAATGTGGGAGACCTGGGTTTGATCCCAGGGCTGGGAAGATCCTCTGGAGAAAGGAAAGGCTACCCACTCCAGTATTCTGGCTTGGAGAATTCCATGGATTGTATAGTCCAGGGGATCACAAAGAATCGGACAGGACTGAGCGACTTTCACTTTCTGAAATGCAAGGAAATCTTAACCTACTGTCATCTTTTTATTAGTGATAATATATCAGTGATGTTATTTTGAATATTATGTATTTACAAATAATGCTTATAATAGGAAAAAGAAAATAATTATTAATGTTGTTAGAAATCAAAGTATTCAGAGAGACTAAGAGAGAATCAATGATGTTAAATAAAAATCCTGTGACTAAATTTCAATTGGAATATTAGACAGAACTAACAACATTTTTTTCTTCTCTAAGTATTCCCCAGCTGTGTTCATTGAAAAGGCATGGAAGTAGGACAATCCAGGAGCAATGAGCATATGGAATGCCCAAATTGTAGTGTTGAGATTCCTCTACTAAGAGGAATCAGAGTTCCTTGGAGTAAATGGCTGATTCCGTATAAGGGGCAGGAAATGCTGAAGATGAACCTGTGATATCTCATTGTGCCAGGAACCAAAGAAGCTATCAAAGATTAATGGGGTTATGACAAAAGAAAACAGGAACCAACATGAAGAGACTCCTTTTGTTCAATGTTAAGATTACAATGTTGATTATATCATACTGAATGTAAAAAAGCTGTGTTTCTACTAGTATTAATCCTTCCAATCCAAGGACATAGTATACCTTTCCATCTGTTTCTGTCATTTTCAGTCTCTTTCATCAGTGTCTTAAAGTTTTCTGAGTACAGGACTCCTTTGTTGTTGTTGTCGTTCATTCACTAAGTCATGTCCAACTTTTTGTGACCCCATGAGCTGCAACATGCCAGGCATCCCTGTCCATCACTATCTCCCTGAGTTTGCTCAGACTCATTCATTGAGTCAGCAATGCCATTCAACCATCTCATCCTCTGTTGTCCCCTTCTCCTCCTGCCTTCAGTTTTTCCCAACATCAGAGTGTTTTCCATTGAGTCAGCTGTTCACATCAGGTGGCCAAAATATTGGAGCTTCAGCTTCAGCATCAGTCCTTCCAATGAATATTCAGTGCTGATTCCCTTTAGGATTGAATGGTTTGATTGCCTTGCTGCCCAAGGGACTCTCAAGAGTCTTCAGCACCACAGTAGGTTTATTCCTAGATATTTTATTCTTTTTGTTACAGTAGTAAATGGGATTTTTTCTTTAATTTCTCTTTCTGACAGTTTTTTGTTAGTATATAGAAATGCAACATATTTCTGTATATTATTTTTTGTATCCTACAAATTTACAAAACTTATTGATGAGCTTTATTAGTTTTCTGGTGGCATCTTTGGATTTTCTGTATATAGAATTATGTAATCTGCAAACAGTGACAGTTTTACTTCCTTTTCAATTTGGATGCCTTTTACTTCTTTTTCTTTGCTGTGACTAATACTTCCAAAACTAGCTTTGATAAAAGTGGTGAGAATAGACAAGGCAATGTACAAATTCAATGCAGTCCCTGTCAAAATACCAATGGCATTTTTCACAGATTTAGAGCAAATAATTTTATAATTTGTATGAAAACACAAAAGGCCCTGAATAGCCAAAACAATCTTGAGAAAGAAGAACAGAACTGGAGGAGTCACTCTCCTGACTTCAGACTATACTACAAAACTACAGTAATCAAAACAGTATGGTACTAGCACAAAAAAAGCAGACACATAGATCAGTGGAATAGGATAGAGATTCCAGAAATATAATCACACACTTATAGTCAATTAATATCTGACAGAGGAAGAAAGAATATAGAATGGAGAAAAGACAATCTTTTCAGTGAGTTGTGCTGGGAAAACTGGACAGCTGCATGCAAATGAATGAAATTAGAATATTCTCTAACACCACATACAAAAATAAACTTAAAATGAATTAAAGACCTAAATGTAAGACTGGGAACAATAAAACTCCTGGAAGAAACATAGGCTGAACATGCTAACATAAATTACAGCATAGTTTTTGCCTAAAGCAAAGGAAATAAATGCAAAAATAAACAAATGGGATCTAGTTACACTTAAAAGATTTTGTGCATCATAGGAAACCACTGAAAGAATGAAAAGACAACCTACTGAATGGGGGAAACTACTTGCAAATTATATGACTTGATAAGGTATTAATATCCAACACATAGAAACAACTCATATAACTTAACATCTAAAAACCAAACAATCCAATTAAAAAATTGGCAGAAGACTTAAAAAGGCATTTTTTCCAAAGAGGAAATGCAGATGGCCAACAGGCACATGCAAAGATGCTCAACATTGCTAATCATCAGGGAAATACAAATCAAAACCACAATGAGATATCATCTCGCACCTGTCAGAGTGACTATCATCAAAAAGAATACAAACAACAAAGCTGGTGAGGATGTGGAGAAAAGGGAAACTTCCTGCATTAAGAATGTAAATTGGTGCAACCACTGAGGAAGATAGTATGCAGGTTCCTCAAAAAACTAAAAATAGAACTACCATATGACTCAACAATTCCACTCCTGGGTGTATACCTGAAAAACAAAAACATTTATTTGAAAAGATACATTCACCTCAGTGTTCATAGCAGCAGTATTTACAATAGCCAAGATATGGAAGCAACCTAAGTATAAGTGTCCATAAACAAAAGAATGTGTATATATATATACACACATACATACATACATACATACATACATAATGGAATACTATACTACTCAGCCATAAAAAAGAATGAAATTTTGCCATTTGTAGCAATATGGATGGACTTGGAGGGCATTATGTTAAGTGAAATGTCAGACAGAGAAAGACAAATACTATATGCTTTCACTTATATGTGGAATCTAATACAGCAAACTAGTGAATATAGCAAAAAGGAAGCAGACTCACAGATACAGAGAACAAACTAGTGGTTACCAGTGGGGAGAGGGAAGATGGGAGAGGCAATATAGGAGTAGAGAATTATTAGGTACAAAATAAGTTATAAGGATATATTGTATAATAGGGGGAATATACTCACTGTTTTACAATAACTGTAAATGGAGTATAATCTTTAAAAACTGTGAATCACTGTGTTGTAAACCTGTAACTTATATAATATTGTATAGCAACTATTCTTGAAGTTTAAAGCTGTGTTTCTAATGGTAGGACAAGGAGAAGAAAGGTATGAAAAAGAGAAAGATACCAAATTCATTGGAAACTATCAGATATTGCTTGGACATCAACTCATCCCTTTAAATATTGCCAACTAAAAAAAGGAATTAAACATTTATTCTGCCCTTTATGAATTTTATTTTGGTTTAACTGCATAAGCCTGTGAATAAAGGATTGAAGAAGATTCTACCTAATTAACAGGGAAGAGTAAGACTATTGTAGAATCACGGTTTTGTAAATACTGATGAAGTAAATTACAGTTGGCCTTCCATTTCTGCAGGTTCTGCATCCTTGGATACTGAGCACCAACTGTACTTTGCCACTTGATATTCAGGATATGAGCATCTGAGGATGTTGATATCTGTTAGTCATCCTGAGGGATGCCAGTATTTAGATAATGCTCATTAATGGATACTAAAACTATTAGGTGTAATGTTTATGGAGAACTTTACAATGAAGGGAATCAAGCTGACCAATCCCTTAACACATAGATTAATCCTGGCACCTTTAAAAGTGAGGTAACCAACTGTACTTTCTTGATGTAACACAGTGTTAAGGAGACAGCATCTCCTTTGTGGCAATCTTCAATATCCTCCCCCAAATATTGAACCTGAATCAAATCAAGCCTTTAACACCAATTTCTAATGCATAGGGAATACCTGAAGTGAAGGAAACAGTTTTATGATACCATGAGGAAGCAATTAATCATATTCTTGTTGCAGATATTCCACAGGACTGCTCACTGGTTTCTTCAACAAGTCAGAGAAATGAAAAATAAAAAGATACTTTTCTAGATTCAAAGACTTAAAAATAACTTAAAAGACCTAACAAATACAGTTGAGTGGATTTGTTCTGATACTTATTTTAACCAACTAAATTAAATAAGGGCTTCCCAGGTGGTGCTACTGGTAAAGAACCTGCCTGCCAATGCAGGAGGTGAAATTAAGGATAATTTGAATGTGGATTGAGAATTGATCATAGCAAAGAATTGTTAATTTTTTTAGCTTTGATAATAGCACTGAGGTTAAATACTGCTACCTTTGTAGATGCACACTGAAGTAGTTAAGGGTGAAATTACAAGACATCTTGAATTTGCTTTAAAATATTCAAGAAATAGGGGAGGGAGGAAACTGATGAAATAAATATGACAAAATATTGACAGGTGTTAAATGTAGGGGGTGTGTATATGAGAGTTTCCTGTACTTGCTGAACTTTTGTTGTTTGAAATTTTCACAATAAAATATATTTTAAAGTGTCTTTTAGTTAAGGTGCACAAAAGTGGTACTTGTGTAAAAGGTATGGATTGTAAAAGTTTAGAGTTGAAGCACTTTGAGACAAGAAATCAAGTTCCTTAACTTAATAGAAATTCCATCAAAACATGTGCACTTGACTATTCTGGTGAACATCACAAACCTGGGAAGATGTCAAATTTAGGCCAAAACTCTGTGAAGTTGTTATAGTAAGTAGAATAGGAAGGTGTAAGAACACAGAAAGTGGAGAAATGAATTAAACTTGTGGTGTTGATATTTTAAGGTAACTGAAATTGTGTACTTGGCAACACATTTTGTACTTACTGCATCTGTGCGCATTTTGTTTAGTGTATAGGAATTTGAGGTACTCAGAAGAATCAGTTATCCTATAACTGTAACCAAAATTTTGTAAGGAAACAATCAGATTACAATCAGTGTTTAAATGTTCAAGAAAAATAGGTTTCCAAAATTTTTTAAAAATCAGATACATGATTTAATAAACTGAACAGTAACTGAAGTAAAAATAGTTATGTTTTTCACTAGATGCACAGAGGTCCTTGGAGACTTATTGAATTAATCTATATGTGGTATTACAAATATCAGCTTCCTTGGTGACTCAGTGGTAAAGAACCCACCTGCCAAGCAGGAGAAGCAGGTTTGATCTCCGGGTTGGAAAGATACCCTGGAGTAGAAAATGGTAGCCCACTCCAGTATTCTTGCCTGGGAAAATCCCATGGACAGAGGAGACTGGTGGACTATAGTCCATGCAGTCACAAAAGAGTCACACACGACTGAGCAACTAAGCAACAACGGAAAATACACTGAGATAATTAGTATTTTAAAGAGTTTTAGTTTTTTACTAAAAGAGAAATATTCTCTACTGTGAAAATTGAATTGCTGAATTTCATTTTACTGATGAGTTCTTTTTCACAGATTTACATTCATTTATTAGAAATTTAGTATCTTACCTCCAAGATTGAGAAGGCCCAGAATCATGACATTATATTTTTGCAACTTGACATAAATTGATTTGGTTGTTCAGTGTTTGTTTGAAACACATGACATTGTGTGTCTATATCTTGTTCATAGACTAGCATCTTCTTTAGGAAATGGCTGTCTTTGCAGTATGTATCACTGGACTGATAAGCATGATAACAGTGATGAAGAAAGATGTCACTAAGTTATGTTGATGGGCAGTGTATCTCATGCAATAATATAAGCAATGTTTCTTAACTACAGGATTTAATGGATATATTTTTATTATATTAAGATGAAAAATACAAATATTACTTGTCCAGTCACATGTCTTTTCTGAAAGAGCTGTGTTTCATAATTAAGAGTCTTAACTTTGAGCATTACTTTACTAGCGTGTGAGATGAGTGCAATTGTGCGGTAGTCTGAGCATTCTTTGGCATTGCCTTTCTTTGGGATTGGAATGAAAACTGACCTTTTGCAGTCCTGTGGCCACTGCTGAGTTTTCCAAATTTGCTGGCATATTGAGTGCAGCACTTTCACAGCATCATCTTTCAGGATTTGAAATCTCTCAACTGGAATTCCATCACCTCCACTAGCTTTGTTCATAGTGATGCTTTCTAAGGCCCACTTGACTTCATATTCCAGGATGTCTGGCTCTATGTGAGTGATCACACCATCGTGATTATCTGGGTCATGAAGATCTTTTTGTACAGTTCTGTGTATTCTTGCCACCTCTTCTTAATATCTTCTGCTTCTGTTAGGTCCATAGCATTTCTGTCCTTTATCGAGCCCATCTTTGCGTGAAATAGTCCCTTGATATCTCTAATTTTCTTGAAGAGATATCTAGTTCTTTCCCATTCTGTTGTTTTCCTCTATTTCTTTGCATTGATCACCGAGGAAGGCTTTCTTACCTCTCCTTGCTATTCTTTGGAACTCTGCATTCAAATGGGAATATCTTTCCTTTTCTCCTTAGCTTTTCTCTTCTCTTCTTTTCACAGCCGTTTGTAAGGCCTCCTCAGACAGCCATTTTGCTTTTTTGCATTTCTTTTTCATGGGAATGGTCTTGATCCCTGTCTCCTCTACAATGTCATGAACCTCCATCCATAGTTCATCAGGCACTCTGTCTATCAGATCTAGTCCCTTAAATCTATTTCTCACTTTCACTGTATCATCATAAGGGATTTGATTTAGGTCATACTTGAATGGTCTAGTGGTTTTCCCTACTTTCTTCAATTTAAGTCTGAATTTTGCAGTAAGGAGTTCATGATCTGAGCCACAGTCAGCTCCTGGTCTTGTTTTTGCTGACTGTATAGAGCTTCTCCATCTTTGGCTGCAAAGAATATAATAGTAAGTGGTAGGGCAAAGATTTAAACTCAAATATGACCTAGAAGCTCATGTCTTTAACCATTAAACTAATTCCTACATTCTGTCTCTCTTAGGTTGGTACATGGTAGAGAGTTAAATGTCTATCTTTTAAATACATAAAACAACTTGAGCAATACATGTGAATAAAGTTTTGTATGCCCCAGAGGACTTACTTCAATGATTGAAAATACATGGAAATGGAAATGATATATAATTAACATCATATATATGCTTAAAAAGATGATTGTAAATTTAAAAATCTAAACCTAAAGGGTAAATTAAATGTGTTGTAAAGGGGCTGATTTTCATACACTTGAAAAACTAAGGCTAAGAAGAAAGAAAAAAGAAACGTGAAGGCATACTTTCATGTAAATAAGAGAGGAGAAGTGAAAAGGTTTATATGTGGTGGGGACTGTGGCAATTCATCATCAATTGTCTCAGGTACTATTACTCATTGTTAGAACAATTATGCCTAATTTGACCCTTCCAAGAAGGTTATTTCTAGCACTTTGAACTTTCATATGTTTTAAGCAGCAACTTTTAAAAACTGAGGTTATGTGAGATTATGTTTAATTTCCCTATATTATTCAAGATATGCTAACTGCTGTAATAAAATGCCTCTAATCTCGGTGGTATAAAAAACAAAAGTTAATTCTTGCTCATCTTAAAATATATAGGCATGGGGGAGAAGGACTCTGATATACGCAGTCATTCAGGGATGTAGGCTTATTCCATTTAGTGTAATTACTATCCCCAGGGCTTCAGCAGCCTCCACTGGATCCTCCACATGCAGTCAACAGTTTAAGAAAAAAAAGAGTGAAGATATTTACTTGAGGTTTTAGTGGCCATATATGGAAGTGCATCACTTCTTTCTTCTCATATTCCATCAGACAAACTCAGTCCCATGATCCATCCAACTATAGGAGAGCTCTGATAGTAGTTTAATAATGTGCTAAGAGTGAGAACAAATATCAGGGCCCAATTACTCAGCTACTTGCATACTCTCTAACTATATTGTTAGCTCCTAAGAGACATGAATATCATGTTTTAATTATTTGTATGCTCTATAATCCCTAAGAGTTTCTGGAATATAGTAGACTCTCAACTAATTGTTGAATAACTACCTGAACTCTCTAGCTCACTTCTTAGCTTTAGGGCCATTTAAAGATCCTCAAAGGCACTAAGCCCACTTATTTTAGAATCCCAAATCTATATGGTATCAAACTATCAGCATATACCACATACCATATTAATATACTTTTCAGTAAGATTTGGAGAAGGAAATGGCAACCCACTGCAGTACTCTTGCCTGGAAGATCCCATGGATGGAAGAGCCTGGTAGTCTGCAGTCCATGGGGTTGCAAAGAGTCAGACACAACTGAGCAGCTAAACTTTCAAAACTTTAAAAAACACTATAAATTCTTGATTTTGGAATTATTTGACTACTGTCAAATGGCAAAATTGATCAAAAAGAGAACTGGTTACATTGAAGAAGAAAAGGGAATAGATAAAATAAAATGCACTGTTAATAAATTCAAGAAAAACGGTATAGGATGAAAACATCTCTTAACAACACATGAAATAAGGAGAAGGAAACTAAAAATTGTAGCATTCTTGCCATCACAAGAAGATTAAATTGAGAACACTGTTGAATTTTGACTAAATGGAGGAGAAAGTATTATAACTAACAGTAAGTTACAAAGGTCCATCTAGTCAAAGCTATGGTTTTTCAGTAGTCATGTATGGATGTGAAAGTTGGACTATGAAGAAAGCTGAGCACCCAAGAATTGGTGCTTTGGAACTGTGGTGTTGGAGAAGACTCTTGAGAGTCCCTTGGACTGCAAGGAGATTAAATCAGTCAATCCTCAAGGAAATCAGTCCTGAATATTCACTGGAAGGACTGATGCTGAAGCTGAAACTCCAGTACTTTGGCCACCTGATGCAAAGAACTGACTCATTGGAAAAGACCTTGATGCTGGGAAAGATTGAAGGCCGGAGGAGAGGGGGACAACAGAGGATGAGATGGTTGGATGGCATCACTGATGCGATGGTCATGAGTTTGAGCAAGCTCCAAGAGTTGGTGATGGACAGGGAAGCCTGGCATGCTGCAGTCCATGGGGTTGCAAAATGTCAGACATGACTGAGCGACTGAACTGAACTGAACTGAACACAGTCACCCCTTCTGGTTACCTTGGTAACTAAAACCTATATTATGATAATGTTTCTATAGTGAAAAATGCCTCCAGGAAAATAATAAAACTAATAATTAGAAGTGGGACCACATGTGACCCCTCCCCGCAATCTGGAGGGAAGATCTTTGACTTTGGAAGGAGTTAAGAATAATTTGGGATATTGGGTTAAATTGGGGCCTGCTTGCTTGGAAACTTCTTGGCTACAGAGGACACTGTATTCTCTACTGATTTAGCTGTGCATAAATGAAATGTTCATCTTCCATGTTACCTCATCTGTCTTAACTGATATAATCAGAAACCCTATACAGGTGTTTCATGGACAGAAACCCTATACATGGTGGTAGAAGACAGAATTTTAAGTAATTCATTTAAGTGAAATCAGTTTTGATTTCTTCATGATAATTATATATACTAGGGAATTCTTAATGAAGTGAAAAAGTTTAAGAATTACTTTCAAATATAAAGACAATGTTTGTGAATTCTAAGAATGAAGTTGGTATGCTATAATTTATTTAAATATTTAATTAATTATTTAGATTTTTTTTCCTTTTTATATTTTGAGGCCAATGCATACATATATATTTCATGTCTCCAGTGTCTGTGTAAGCCCTTGAAAAGCTCAGAGATCCTGGGCTCTGTGCCCACATTGTGTAACAGAACAAATGGTCATGTTTGGTACTTGCCAATTGGGTTTGCACTGAAGCGTGGTATGTGGAGAGAGGCACATTCTTTCTCCTGTGTCAATTCACAGATAGAAACCAAGGGCATTTATTCAGAGGGTTTTCTTTTGACAAATAAGTTTAAATTTTATAACTGATGAATATAAATACACGTATATATAAATAATGAGCTTCCCTGATAGCTCAGTCAGTAAAGAATCTGCCTGCAATGTAGGAAACCCTGGTTTGATTCAGGAAGATCTACTGGAGAAGGGACAGGCTACTCACTCTAGTATTCTTTGGCTTCCCTTGTGGCTTAGCTGGCGAAGAACCTACCTGCAACGTGGGAGACCTGGGTTTGATCCCTGACTTGGGAAGATCCCCTGAAAAAGGGAAAGGCTACCCACTCCAGTGTACTGGCCTGGAGAATTCCATAGACTGTATAGTCTATGGGGTCACAAGAGTCTGACAAGACTAAGCTACTTTCACTTCACTTTATATATAAATACAAATAAAAATAAAAAGATAGATAGATAAAGTTCTAGTAGGTGCCAGACCCTGTGCTGGTTCTTACTCTTTTTAGTAGGCCTTACCTTTGAAGTCTTTATATTTAGCAGCCAGTTACTAATTTGGCCTTAATCAAGTTTTTATATATATTATAAAAGTAAAAATTATAATCTTCTAAGTCCATTGTTCCCTCTGGTAGTCTATATAAGGCACCACTTTTTCTTCCCTTCTATCTACCTATCTACCATCTATCTATCATAATGTAGAATCATGCCTTCTTATTTTATTCAATGGATTATTATTTTCAGCTGCCAGTGGGCCTCCTTTACAGTGGTTCCTGGTCCCTTTATCATGTTCCCATATTTTTTAGAACTTCCTTATTTTCCAAGAGCTCTAGATCCTTTTATGTGGAAAGCTATTTAGAAATGGAGATTTGTATGCTAGTTGTGCTCTCTGCTAATAGATTTTACTACTTCCTTGGAGCAAAAAAAAAGCTAGAAAATACACTCTCCACAACACACACACACACACACACATACATTTATTCCAAGATTTCCTGTTCCAGTCCAAATTCTGAATGATTCTTTTTTTACTATCTTTATTCCATTTGTATCTCCCCTCTGCAGTGAGAACCCTGGTTCCTAATGTCAACAAGTTCACTTACTTTCTCTGTTCTACAGTACACACACACAAAGTTTCAGAATTGCTATAATGTTATAAAAAACAAATCTACTAAAAAAAAGTTCAATATTTGTTTCAATTTTTATTTTCTTTTGACTACAGATATATAGTTAAATTGTTTACAAAGGTTCAAAATTTACTTAGTATTTTTAAAAATTTCCCTTCAGGCTCCTTACCAAATTTTAAGGCCTGGCTGATTCCAGTCATTTTTTAAGCTTAAGTGTCTCTTTCTAATGGATGCCTTCCCAAGCTCTGTATTAGATTAGGTCTGTTTGTTAGATGTTCTCATAGCATCCTATGCTTTTCTTCTAGAGAACTTTTCCTTTTTTGGTCTTTATGGTTGTTTATGGACTCTCTCTCCCAATAAGCTGTAAGTTTCAAAAGGACAGAGATAATGTCTCCCTTTGACCCCTTATTCCTGTATGAACACATAGTAGGTATTAAAATAAAAGTTCATTGGGTAAATGAATTATATCTAATAGTTGCTACAGGAACAGAAAAAAAGAAGAAATTATAAAAGCTTGCTTGTTACATTCCTTCTTTATCTCACTATCCCACCCTTTTCTTTCCTTCTCCAGAGGCAGAGATTTATCAGTTTAGTTGACAAACATTTGTTAAGCAACATTATTGAGCCCCTAATGCATATTTTCTGAGAACTGAAATACATATATATATATTTATATATAATTTAGGAGACTAAGATCTAATGCCAACAAAAATGAATTCAAAATGGCTTAAAGACATAACTATAGGACACAGCACCATAAAATTCCTAGAAGAGTATAAGCAAAACATCCTCTGATGTAAATTGTACCAGTGTTTTCTTAGGTCAGTTTCCCCAGGCAATAGAAAAGAAAACAAAAATTAAAAAATGAGACCTAATCAAAGTCACATGCAATTGCATAGCAACGGAAACCATTAAAAAACTGGAAAGGCAACCTACAGAATGGGAGAAAATATTTGCAAAAAAATGATGTAACAGACAAAGGCTTAATCTCCAACATATGCAAACAGCTCATAAAACTCAACAACAAAAAAATAGCACAATCAAAAAATGGGCAAAAGATTTTAATAGATATTTCTCCAAAAAAGACAATCAGATGGCCAGTAGACACATAAAAAGATGCTCAACATCACTAATTATTAGGGAAATGCAAATCAAAGCTACAATGAAGTAACACCTCATACTGATCAGAATGGCCATCATTAAAAAGTGTGCTGGGAAGGGTGTGGAAAAAAGGGAAATCTCCTACATTGTTGATGGGAATGTAAGTTGGTACAGCCATTATGGAAAACAGTGTGAAGTTTCCTCAGGAAATTAAAAAAAGAGTTGCCATATGGTCCAGCAATCTCACGTCTGGGAATATACCCATAAAAACTATAATTCAAAAAGACACATGCAACCCCTATGTTCATAGCAGCACCATTCATGATAGCCGAGGCATGGAAACAACCTAAATGTCCATCAACAGATGAGTGGATAAAGAAGGTGTGGTACATATGTGTGATGTGACATATATCATATAGATGATAAATACTACTCAGCCATAAAGAACCATAACAATGTCATTTGCAGCACCAGGGATGCAACTAGAGATTATCATATTAAGTGAAGTAGTTAGGAAAAGAAAGACAAACACCATATGACACCACTTATATGTGGAATCTAAAATAAGGTACAAATAAAAAAAATAAAATATGGCACAAATGAACCTATATTCAAAACAGAAACAGTCTCATAGACATAAAGAACAGACTTGGGGTTGCCAAGGGGTAGGGGAGAGAGAGGGATGGGCTGGGAGTTTGGAGTTGGTAGATGCAAACTATTACATTTAGAATGGATAAACAGCAAGGTCCTAATATATAGCAAACTATATTCAATATCCTGTGATAAACCATAATGGAAAAGAATAAAAAAAGAATGTACATATGTGTGTAAATGAGTCACTTTGCTATACAGGGGAGATTGGCACAACATTGTAAATCAGCGATGCTTCAATTAAAAACAAAAGAAAAAGATCTAGTGCCAAAATGTATTGTCTAATGTCAAAAGAAATCAACAGGGCTTTCTCAAAGACCCCAGAAAGATCAGGCAGATGGGTTACTACATTTATCTGCCTTAAAATGTAGATGTTCTTTTGACTCATAGTCAGTACATTTCATGTTCATTTTTGAAGATATCTCTGCCAAGTATGCTTTCTCTTCAGTGGTTAAATGTAAAAATAGAACTTCTCACTTGAGAAGACTCTGAATTAAGTTCCACATATGAGTGTGAAAATCTATTACTGACAGAATTACAGTGTAAATAGTTGTAAATAAAATTTTAAGGTGGGTCAAAAGCCGTGTGATTTCTCATTTGGACCCTTCAAATGGAAACCATGTGGCCCATGATTAAATTGAATTTCTCTTTATATGTTAAAAAACAATAAATAAGAAACAAAGCAATTTAAATAATGGCAAGAACCTGTTCACGAGGAATTTAAATGCAATAGGAAGAAAATTACTATGAAGTGATTTCTGTCACATGCTTTACCTTCCTCTATTACTCTTAGATCCCAAGAATCCTGTGTCATCTTTCTTTATACCCTAAATCAGATAGTTACTTTTTTCTGTTGAATTCTTTTACTTAGTAAAGGAAAAGGAAAAGTTCCTTTCCTTTACTTTTTCTTCTGAATAAAGTTGGAGGATAATCAAATAAAGAATGTAAAAGGAGAAACTATGGTGTGATGGGCAATCCAGAAAAGCCCGTCTCTCAGTTCAGTTCAGTCACTCAGTCATGTCCAACTCTGTGACCCATGGACAGCAGCATGCCAGGCTTCCCTGTCCATTACCAACTCCCAGAGCTTGCTCAAACTCATGTCCATTGAGTCAGTGATGCCCATCCAACCATCTCATCCTCTGTCGCCCCTTTATTCACCTGCCTTCAGTCTTTCCCAGCATCAGGGTCTTTGCCAATGAGTCAGTTCTTCACATCAGGTGGCCAAAGTATTGGAGCTTCAGCTTCAGCATCAGTCCTTCCAATGAATATTCAGGACTGATTTCCTTTAGGATTGACTGATCTCCTTGAAGTCCAAGGGACTCTCAAGTGTCTTCTCCAACACCACAGTTCAAAATAATCAATTCTTTGACGCTCAGCTTTCTTTATGATCCAACTCTCACATCCACACATGACCACTGGAAAAACCATAGCTTTGACTAGATGGACCTTTGTCCACAAAGTAATGTCTCTGCTTTTAATATGTTGTCTAGGTTGCCATAGCTTTGACTAGATGGACATTTGTCTGCAAGTTAATGTCTCTGCTTTTCAATATGCTGTCTAGGTTGGTCATAGCTTTTCTTCCAAGGAGCAAGTGTCTTTTAATTTCATGGCTGCAGTCACCATCTGCAATGATTTTGGAGTCCCAAAAATAAAGTCTCACTGTTTCCATTGTTTCCCCATCTATTTGCCATGAAGTGATGGGACCAGATGCCATGATCGTTTTTTGAATGTTGAGTTTTAAGCCAACATTTTCACTCTCCTCTTTCATTTTCATCAAGAGGTTCCTCAGTTCCTCTTCACTTTCTGCCATATGGGTGGTGTCACCTGCGTATCTGAGGTTATTGATATTTCTTCCAGCAATCTTGATTCCAGCTTGTGCTTCATCCAGCCCGGCATTTTGCCTGATGTACTCTGCGTCTAAGCAGGGTCACAATATACAGCCTTGACTTACTCCTTTCCCAGTTTGGAACCAGTCCATTGTTCCATGTCTGGTTTTGACTGTTGCTTCTTGACCTGCATACAGATTTCTTAGGAGGCAGGTAAAGTGATCCGTTATTCCCATCTCTTTAAGAATTTTTCATAGTTTGTTGTGACCCATGCAGTCAAAGGCTTTGGTGTAGTCAATACAGAAGTAGATTTTTTTTGGAACTCTCTTGCTTTTTCTTTTTTTTTTTTGAGAGAGAGATCTAATTTTATTTATTTTTTTCATTTATTTTTATTAGTTGGAGGCTAATTACTTTACAATATTGTAGTGGTTTTTGTCATACATTGATATGAATCAGCCATGGATTTACATGTATTCCCCATCCCGATCCCCCCTCCCACCTCCTTCTCTACCCGATCCCTCTGGGTCTTCCCAGTGCACCAGGCCCGAACACTTGTCTCATGCATCCAACCTGGACTGGTGATCTGTTTCACCATAGATAATATAAATGTTTCAATGCTGTTCTCTCGAAACATCCCACCCTCGCCTTCTCCCACAGAGTCCAAAAGTCTGTTCTGTACATCTGTGTCTCTTTTTCTGTTTTGCATCTAGGGTTATCATTACCATCTTTCTAAATTCCATATATATGTGTTAGTATACTGTAATGGTGTTTTTCTTTCTGGCTTACTTCACTCTGTATAATGGGCTCCAGTTTCATCCATCTCATTAGAACTGATTCAAATGAATTCTTTTTAATGGCTGAGTAATATTCCATGGTGTATATGTACCACAGCTTCCTTATCCATTCGTCTGCTGATGGGCATCTAGGTTGCTTCCATGTCCTGGCTATTATAAACAGTGCTGCAATGAACATTGGGGTGCACGTGTCTCTTTCAGATCTGGTTTCCTCGGTGTGTATGCCCAGAAGTGGTATTGCTGTTTCCAGTTTTTTAAGAAATCTCCACATTGTTCTCCATAGTGGCTGTACTAGTTTGCATTCCCACCAACAGTGTAAGAGGGTTCCCTTTTCTCCACACCCTCTCCAGCATTTATTGCTTGTAGACTTTTGGATAGCAGCCATCCTGACTGGCATGTAATGGTACCTCATTGTGGTTTTGATTTGCATTTCTCTGATAATGAGTGATGTTGAGCATCTTTTCATGTGTTTGTTAGCCATCTGTATGTCTTCTTTGGAGAAATGTCTGTTTAGTTCTTTGGTCCATCCTCTACATAGAAAACCCTAAAGACTCTACCAGAAAATTACTAGAACTAATCAACGAATATAGTAAAGTTGCAGGATATAAAATTAACACACAGAAATCCCTTGCATTCCTATACACTAACAATGAGAAAACAGAAACAGAAATTAAGGAAACAGTGCCATTCACCATTGCAACAAAAAGAATAAAATACTTAGGAGTATATCTACCTAAAGAAACAAAAGACCTATACATAGAAAACTATAAAACACTGATGAAAGAAATCAAAGAGGACACAAACAGATGGAGGAACATACAGTGTTCATGGATTGGAAGAATCAATATTGTCAAAATGGCTATACTACCCAAAGCAATCTATAGACTCAATGCAATCCCTATCAAGCTACCAACGGTATTTTTCACAGAACTAGAACAAATAACTTCACAATTTGTATGGAAATACAAAAAACCTCAAATAGCCAAAGTAATCTTGAGAAAGAAGAGTGGGACTGGAGGAATCAACCTGCCTGACTTCAGACTATACTACAAAGCCACAGTCATCAAGACAGTATGGTACTGGCACAAAGACAGAAATATAGATCATTGGAACAGAATAGAAAGCCCAGAGATAAATCCATGGACCTATGGACGCCTTATCTTCGACAAAGGAGGCAAGGATATACAATGGAAAAAAGACAACCTCTTTAACAAGTGGTGCTGGGAAAACTGGTCAACCACTTGTAAAAGAATGAGACTAGAACACTTTCTAACACCATACACAAAAATAAACTCAAAATGGATTAAAGATCTAAATGTAAGACCAGAAACTATAAAACTCCTAGAGGAGAACATAGGCAAGACACTTTCTGACATAAATTGCTTTTTCGATGATCCAGCTGATGTTGACAATTTGATCTCTGGTTCCTTTGCCTTCTCTAAATCCAGCTTGAACATCCCAAAGTTCTCGGTTCACATACTGTTGAAGCCTCGCTTGGAGAATTTTGAGCATTACTTTGCTAGTGTGAGATGAATGCAATTGTGCAGTAGTTTGAACATTGTTTGGTGTTGCCTTTCTTTGGGATTGGAATGAAAACTGACCTTTTCCAGTCTTGTGGCTACTGCTGAGTTTCAAGGCAAGTATAGGCCTTGAATCCAGAGAAGCCTGTCTGTACATCTTAGCTATACCAGCTGGAAAGCCTTGGAGAAAGCAGATGTTTCTAAGTCCCTTTTTCTTCATCACTAAAATGATGGTTCAGTTGCAGGCTTAAAGTTACACACAGCACTGTTACTCACATTGTGCCTGGTATGTATATGGTATGGAAAGTATAAATAATTTGTAGTCAGTATGTGGATTCTTTTTTTTATCTCTATCCATAGGCAATTATTATTGTATCTGCTATGTGTTCTGTGCACTACATGAGATGTAAGTTAATTGTAAGATACAGTCCATCACATAGAGGGTTTGGCCAGGTTAGATTAAGGAGGACTGAATCTGGAGCTACTCTTACCATATATGTGGGAAGAAGGCCAGCCATGGCTGTTGAAGAGACAGCAGAACACAAAATGACTGAAGTTTGGCTGAGTTCTCTGGAAGACTCCACATATAAAGGATCCACTGTGGGTTCAAAATGGGACACAAAGTCCAAAAATGGGTGCTATTCTTACAACCAGGCATGTAATTCAAACCAGTCATATCTTTCTACAGGTACCAAATTGATAGTTGTTGTGCTAGCTATTAAAAAAAAATTTTCAACTCTCTGGTAAAGACTGGCATGAAAAATGTAGGACCTTGGTCCTGCAAAGTCTGAGATCGTCAACAGGTTTATCAAGAGAGTTTCAGGAGACAGAAGCCAAGGAAGAGCTAGTTAGCAGAGCTGGAATATAAAGAAGGGACTGGATCCCAAGAATGAAATAGAGTACTTTTTTTAAGGCTAGATTTAAGACTAGAGTCAGAGACACATTAAATGAGTGAATAGTGAGATAGTAAAAATAATTGGATTATCAAATCAGATACATGAATCAGATTTTGGCCAGGAACAAATTTTACTAATGATTTCAGCCACACAATAATCATGAGACACAGGTGAAGCACGGAGACATCTGAAACAGTCAGTGTAGCTTACTGGGTGTTTTGTTGTGTTTTATTTTTTGCTGTATCAGGTTGTTTTTTGGTCCCAGATTAATATATGAGGTCTCCAACGAGCTGTGCAATTAAGTCACTTATTGAGAAAAACTATTTGGACCACAAGACATCTCCATTTTATGCTCAAATAGTTATATAGCTTATATGTCTATTAATCTATCAATTCCAGGTATGTTATCATAAACAATCTTATAACAGGTATGTCCTTCTACAGATGAGGACTATCTTGTTAGAAATTACCATAACTTTGTTTGATAGAGGTCATTCGTTTTAGCATGTTTACAGGGATATTTGACCAAGTCATCTTTTTTTTTTTTTTTTCTTTCTCCTCTTGGAGATGTCCCTTGCTAATGGGATGAGGAATAGGAGAGGGGAACTGCAAATCTATATAACTATTTACTTCCCTATGATAAGACCCAGAAAATTGGAATCAAGCCAAATTCTGTCTTTCCTGAAATCTAGATTACTTTTGGAGTTTGACTTAAGGATGGAACTAGCTGATGGGAAGAATACAGAACTAGGGGAAAAAAGGAACTTTTGAGCTCATCTTCATACTCAGTGGATGGATATACTCTGTATCATTAAGGATTTAAAAGGATAAGTGAACATATAATAGATAAAAAGGGCCTTGAGTGTATGGATAAAGGGAGAGTAGGTGAGTTAGAATAATCAGGGTAGGTTTTGTGACCTTCTTTGTTTTCCTTCTCTTTTAATTTAACCCTTTCTCTCAGCCTGTGGGATAGTAAGGGGGATTTCTGCACTCCACTAATGAGTGAAGTTCTGTCCATATAGTCAAGGCTCGCTCAGGGCAAAGTCTAAAATAGAAATATTAAAGGTAAAAGAGAAATTAACTTTGAGAGAGGGTATTGATAGGTAGAGGTTTCTGCTCCTTGAACTGACTTAATTTATCACTGAGGTATGGTCTTCTTCCCTTGTAGCTCAACTGGTAAAGAATCTGCCTGCAATGCAGTATACCCTGCTTCAATTCCTGGGTCAGGAAAATCCCCTGGAGAAGGGATAGGCTACCCACTCCAGTATTCTTAGGCTTCCCTGGTAGTTCGGATGGTAAAGAATCTGCCTACAATGTGGGAGACCTGGGTTCGATCCCTGGATTGGGAAGATCCCTTGGAGAAGGGAATAGCTACCCACTCCATTATTCTGGCCTGGAGAATTCCATGGACAGAGGAAATGTTAATTTATCATTGATATATGGTCCATTGTCAAGCCTGAAGTCCTCTCCTAATAACATCTCACACCAGTTGGAAATATTTTGTAGAGAGATCATGATTCCTTAATCATGGTTTCTTGTGCAATATTTACACCAAACTAATGTGAACAAATTAATTTCCTTATATCAAGGCAGAAGAAGTGTGCATGGAAGGACCCTGCAGCTTCTCTGAGTCTTCTGGTTAATAATGTGAGCAATGAATCATCCATTACCTTTAAACATTTCATCTATTGTTGTCTCGAAATATCATTTAAATGTTTTATTGTTTTCTAGATTTCCATGCTTGTATTTTTCTTACCAACTGAATTTAAGTTTCTATAGCACAACCAGTACAGGTGCTTCAATACATGTTTCTTAACTTAATTTGCAGATCTATAGGACCTTGGGAAAATATTTTAGATATAAGTCTCTTTGGTATCCTATCTCTGCTAAGGCACCTTTAAGAATCTGTAATGACAGGCCAAATACAATTTATAACAGGTAATTTAAATTTTCTATAGGTAGGTATTCATGATTTCCAGCTTCATTTTTAAGAGCCTATACAATAGTCCAAAAATAACACAAGGCTTAAAGAGAAAAAGAAAGAACATTAAATACCATCAAAAGGGAATTAAGCTGTAATCAAATGAAAATATCCCGAGTACAGTTTGAAATGGATTTTAAGTGGAAGGGTTGAAAAATTTCTAATTTTTAAATAGGCATTAATTTTTTATCCTTAATCTATTGTTGTAAAAAGTGCCAAGAAAATCTTAGTTTCTTGTACTATCTATACTGGTCAGATTTCAATCAGGAAAACAGATGTTACTCTAAGTATTCCAACAGGGTCTCAAAGCAAATGATTCTCTGGAGTTTGTCCAGATAACCCTTGCATCTGCTCATACTGCCAGCAGTGACTACTGACTTCTCTTCCATCTACCAAATTCTAAAAGTCTAATTGCTTCTCATCATCAGAAACTGATGTTAGACTGTTAGGGATTCTGGGAAATGTATTAATAGTTTTGAGTCTTACCTGAGATGGTGAGGAGATGTAGAAATAGATAGGCAGTGATACCCAATACCATAGATCATCTTGCACACTATTCAGCATTTAAAAATTTTAAAAGCAGTTGTAAACACAATTAGTATATTAATATTTACATAACTGCTTCAAAGATACAATGAACTTCCTCTTCTTATAGAAACCAGGTATTTTTAGATATAGTTAAGGAAATTCAAAATGACTCCAAGTGTCATAGTAGGGAGTAGTACTCTGGGGAAAAATTTTGTTACTTCTATTTATCATCAAGGTCACACCAAAGTGTGCTGACACTTTGGAACAACTCAGCAGAATATTCTTTGCTATTGTTTCATGCTGAAAGAGTTCCATGAACTATGGTAAACTAAGTTTTCTCATTTTTTGACATCACAAATGTGAATATAGGGCAATAATGAAGATGATAATTTTGTTATCGTGATGATAGATACAAAAAGAATAATGGATATAAAAGGCATTTAATGTAATTAACTGCTTTACTGCCTCCTGAGAAATCTGTATGCAGGTCAAGAAGCAACAGTTAGAACCAGACATGGAACAACAGACTGGTTCCACATTGGAAAAGGAGTATGTCAAGTCTTCATATTATCACCCTGCTTATTTGACTTCTATGCAGAGTACATCATGAGAAATGCTGTGCTGGATGAAGCACAAGCTGGAATCAAGTTTGCCAGGAGACATATCAATAGCCTCAGATATGCAGATGACACCACCCTTATAAAAGAAAGTGAAGAGGAACTAAAGAGACTCTTGATGAAAGTGAAAGAGGAGAGTGAAAAATCTGGTTTAAAAATCAACATTCAAAAAACGAAGGTCATGGCATCCGGTCCATTACTTCATGGCAAATAGATGGGGAAACATGGAAACTGTGACAGACTTTATATTCTTGGGCTCCAAAATCACTGCAGATGGTGACTGCAGCCATGAAATTAAAAGACGCTTGCTACTTGGAAGAAAAGTTGTGACCAACCTATACAGCATATTAAGCATAGACATTACTTTGCGGACAAAGGTCCATCTAGTCAAAGCTATGGTTTTTCCAGTAGTCATGTGTGGATATGAGAGTTGGACCATAAAGAAAGCTGAGCATCAAAGAACTGATTATTTTGAACCATGGTGTTGGAGAAGACTCTTGAGAGTCCCTTGGACTTCTAGGAGGTCAAATCAGTCAATCCTAAAGGAAATCAGCCCTGAATATTCATTGGAAGGGTTGATGTTGAAGCTGAAACTCCAATACTTTGGCCACCTGATGTGAACTGACTCATTGGCAAAGTCCCTGATGCTGGGAAAGATTGAAGGCAGGAGGAGAAAGGAATGAAGGAAGATGAGATAGTTAGATGGCATCACTGACTCAATAGACGTGAGTTTGAGTAAGCTCCAGGAGTTGGTGATGAACAGGGAAGGCTGGCATGCTGTAGTCCATGGGGTCGCAAAGAGTTGGACATGACTGAGTGACTGAACTGAAATGAATACAGTTGACAATGTCATTGTTGTGTGTGCTCAGTCACTCAGTCATGTCCAACTCTTTTTGACCCCATGGACTGCAAACTGCCAGGCTCTGCAACTGCAACCCTCTGTCCATGGAATATCCAGGCAAGAATACTAGAATGCGTTGCCATTTCCTCCTCCAGGGGATCTTTCCAACCAAGGGATTGAACCTACACTTCCTCATTCTCCTGCATCAACAGGTGGATTGTTTACCACTGAGCCACCTGGGATGCTTCATTGTTGAGTCAAGGATCTTTAGAAAACAAAATTTGTGTTGATTTGAAAACTTCTTTTAGTAATGTACTTATTATTGTTATTTATATAATTATTAATTTTGACTTTTAGAGGTCTATGCAATTTGAAAAACCAATGATCTGCAACAAGCATTAATGTCCTCATTTATGGATAAGGACAACAGGGATTCACATCACAGACAGTAAGTGACACAACCAGGAATTGAGCCTATAGAACTCTTGCTCTTAACCAATTGCATGAGCCTTTATAGTAAGGAGAAACTTTAGAAAAACCTTGTCTAAACCATGCATTTTATATTTCAGTGAACTGAAAGCTGGAGAGCTAAAGCATATTGCCTTTGGTTACACTGCTAATTGCAGAGTTGTTACTATGACCTGGTTACAATGGCCAGGCCAGACTAAGTTTGGCTGCCTGAAGTTACAATGGCTTTAGTAAAACAAATATTTGTTTCTTCTTTTATGAAGTCTAGTAGAAGTCAAGAAGTCAAGCAGTCCCACCCTATGGTGCATGTAGCCTCCACTGGTTTTGAACCCCCTGGGATTGAAAGTGACATGATAGATAGAATAAATCAAATGACTTCAACTTAAATATCCTGTTAGGAAATATGGTCTTCCTACCAGAGTGGTAAGCACACAATAGTGTCCCTGTCATAACAGGGGTCCTGGTACCCAGTCACATACTCCTATCATGACTTTAGTTTGCTTTTCATCCCAAATGCTTTCCAGGTTTGAAGCCAGTGGATATTCTTCAGTAATAGTATTTGTAGGTAAAGCATATTTGTTCCCATAAAGCTGGTAATTCTGGTCTTTTCCTCTCACTTTAAAAATATTAACTGTGGCTGCTTATAATGGATTGATTTTTGTAAATCAATTCCCACTCGATATAAATTTCAAAGTATATAAGAATCTTCAACATAAGCCCCTTATTATAAGTATATAGGGGACTCATCAGACCTCATAGAAACAGATCAAGTTTCAAATTTATTCTTCTAGCTTTACAATGCAAATGGGCACTGTACACATTTCATATCCATTGTACACATTCATTTTCCATCCATTGAAAAATGTTGCTTTGGAGTTATAGCTGCATGATTTTTAGATGAAATATCTATAGAAGTATATAATCATGAGAAAGAGGAGAATCAACATTATTCATGTTACTCTGCAGAGAAAAGGTATAACAAATGCTAAGCAATGTCTTTGGTATGTGAAGTACAATGAATTGAAGATTCATTCATTCATCATGCAAAAAATGCAAATATTTATTGAGTAATAACTAAATACAAAGAAGACCATATGGATCCGTGTTCTACGCTGACACCCAAGAATCACAAAATATGGTTGGACAGCTGAATATTGCCAAACAAGGTATATAGCCAGTGGGCTTGGCATGCTCAAATCCCACACATTCCAGAGAAAGGACTGGTCCTTGACTAGCTCATGGGAGACAGTCTCTGAGCCCTTAGAATATTTTGCCTGAAAAGAGTATCTTTGTATACCTGAGACCTTGTACTATACAAGACAGTTTATGCTAACAGTGAAATTTATAGCAAGTACTTGTTTTGGGCCACCTGATGTGAAGAGTTGACTCATTGGAAAAGACCCTGATGCTGGGAAAGACTGAAGGTAACAAGAGAAGGGGACAACAGAGGATGAAATGGTTAGATAGCATCACTAACTCAATGGAAATGAGTTTGAGCAAATTCCAGGAGATAGCAGAGGACAAAAAAGACTGGAATGCTGCAGTCCATGAGGTTGCAAAGAGTCTTAGTGACTGAATGACTGAACAACTTAGTGACTGAGCAACAATAGCTTGCTTTTGTTCTCCTGTAATGCTGGGGCTATGCTGTTTTAGTTTGACCTCTGAGGGGCAAGTGGAGTGGTTGGAGACTGAATAGTTAGTTCATTCATGTAAGCATGATGTGCTTATGTACTGACCTCCAATAAAAACCTAGGACACCAAGGTTCAAGTGAGCTCCATTCGTTAACAATACATCCTGCACATTGTTCTGGGGAGAATTAAGTGCTGTCTGTACAATTTTAATGGGAGAGAATAACTTGTACCTCGTTTCTCCTGGACTCTGTCCTATGCATCTTTTGCTGACTTTAATCCGCATCCTTTCACTGTAATAAACTGCATCCATGAATACACAGCTTTACTGATATCTGAGTTCTTTTCATAAATCTTTGAACTTCAGCGTAGCCTTGGGCTCTCCTGAAACACAGCTGAATAAAAGTTCATAAACAGAAAAAAGAATCCCAATTGAATTGTGAGACACTAAGTGTCATGCAAATATATTAAACATTTTTAGAATGTGTTACTGTTTACAAAAATGTCCTATAATTTTTGTTATAGGAATTCAAAAGTTCAAACTATAGAGATTGAGCATGGTTTTATGGAGGAAGAATCAGGATGTTGAGCAGGATCTCAAAGAGCTCAGGAGAAGAGAGAAGACAGAACAAGGTAAGGAGATGCAATCCAGGGTCAAGGGCAGTAAGCAGAACTCTTATGCTCAAGTGTGAATTTGAAGAAGGTAAGTAAAGAGTTAAGACTGGAGATGTAAGCTGGGGCCAAATTACAGGGTTTTAATGCTGGTATTGTTTACCATAAAACTAAAAGTTTAACTTTTATAAATTAAACTAATTAAATTCCAGAAAGTTTGTGTGTGTGGAAAGGGTTACCTATAGGGGGTCTCCATATGCTACAAAATTCTGATGATAAAGTAACTCTTAGTGCCAGAAAAAAGTCACTGTAATAATAACCTAGTGGGGTTCCAAATGTATCCTCTTAGTGATGTTCACATCAAATTTGCACAAGTTATAACTGCAAAATTGAATTGTCTTCAACCAGAAATTGTAAGCTCCACCTGTCATCTGAGAATCCAGCTGTGTCCTTTTTGGATTGTTATAACATTGCATTAATAAGGATTCTGCAATCAGAATTTAGCTCACACTTCTGGCTAATGATCCATGATCCACAACTGTCTCCAGCTCAGCTTCCCCGTGACTCCACTGGCCCTAAAGCCCCCAAAGCTGTTGTCAGGAAGACACACTGGTATTGCTCTTGTTGTTATTCACTGAGTGCCTTAAATACATATCATTTTCTTTGAAAGTAAGTTGTAGGGGGTGGGATTTGAATGGGTAGTATTTGTAAGAAAAAGATGTCAAGTTTAAGGAAGGGTTTGGATTACAGAAAAATATTAAACCCAATGTAGGTCTTAAAAGTTGTGATGGTTGGCAGACCACCCCACATCTTTATTTCTATAGCAAAATATTATGCCAACCAGCCCATTTCCTTTTTGCCCAGCTATATAATGATTATAGTGGTATGTATTTTTGTTTCAAATGTATTTGTTCCATCGGGGTAGAAGAAAACAGAGGCACTCTATATTTGATGGCTTAGTTTGGTTCAATGCAAAGTTCTGGCCCTCCAGTCTTATTATTGTGCAGACCTACTCTTTCATATTTTTAAAAATTATTGTCTGTAGTTAAATTACATGAACATTTTCTCCAGTTTCTTATTGTATTAATATCTATTAGGCATGAGTTTTCAATATGACTAAAATTGAATAATTTATTCTTCTTTCTTCAAATTGTATGCTTTCCATGTATTCTCTATCTCAACATCACTAGTATCCACCCAGACTCCAAAGTTGAACCTAAAATCATTCTGACTTTTCCCACTCCAGTCTTTACTTCCAATCAGTTATCAACTTCTGGCTAGCTTATTGTCTGAAAACCACCAGCCTGTCCACTTTTTTTCCTTCCTATCACTATTCCTCAGTCTAGGTCACCATTACTTCTCACATAAATTGTGGAAATAACTTCTTGACTGGTTCCTCTGTTTCTCATCTTCTATCCCCTAAGTCATTTTCTTTTTCAAAATATATTATGAAATATTGTGCTGAATTTTCAGAATACAGAGCAAGAGATACATGATGGTCAGGGGAGGTCTTTTCAGCCACTTTTCCTCTCCTCCCTCCCTTGTTCAGTTCTCAAGTAGAACTGGGCAGTGGGGAGGAGGTACAGTGAGGAAAGAAAATAAGCCAACTATACCTCTCCTCTCTCAACGAGGCCTACCCTAAGGTGAGACGAAAACTTTAATTGGAATATTTTGGGATACAAAAAAGAACTCTGATACAGACATGTAAATTTTGAGATATCAACTGGGCATTTGGGTGGAGACATTGAATAGGTAGTTAGATTTATGAATCTATTGATAAAATTTAAGGCTGAAGGGTGCCCACTCTCACCACTTCTATTCAACAGAGTGCTGGCGGTGCTAGTCTAGTATTTAGGCAAGAAAAATAAATAAAAGGTGTCCAAATTGGAACAAAGAGGTTAAATTGTCTCTGTTTGCAGATAACATGATCTTATATATAAAAAACCCTAAAGACTACACTGAAAATTGCTAGAACTAATAAACAGATTAAATAAAGCTACAGGATACAAAATCAACTTGCAAAAATCAGTTGTGTTTCTATATATTAACAAACTATCTGAAAAAGGAGTTTTTAAAAATTGCATTTACAATAGCATCAAAAACAATAAAATACTTAGGAATAAATTTAATCAAAGGTGTTAAAGATCTCTACATTGAAAACTGTAAGACATTGATGAAAGAAATGGAAGAAGAAATAAAAATGGAAAGATATCCCATGTTCATAGATCAGAAGAATTAATATTATTAAAATATCCATACTGCAGTCCATGGAGTTGCAAAAAGTCGGACGTGACTGAGCAACTGAACAATAGTGCCTAAGCCACCTACAGATTCAATGCAATGGCTAATAAAAATCCCAATAGAATTTTTCACAGAAATAGAAAAAAAAAAACACCCCTAAATTTGCATGAAACCAAAAAAGATCCCAAATAACCAAATCAATCTTGAGAAAGGAAAAGAGAGATTGGTGATTTTATACTTCCTAATTTCAAACTATTACAAAGTCACAGAACAGAAAGTCTCTGACTTATGGTGCTTTGACTTATGATTTTTTTAATTTATGATGATATGAAAATAATATGCATTCAGTAGAAATTGTACTTTGAATTTTGATCTTTTCCTAGGCTAGCCATATGCAGTAGGATACTCTCTTGTGATGCTGGGCAGCTCCCAGTCAGTCACTTCATCAGCAGGGTACTTAAACAACAATTCTGTACCTCTAAACCATTCTGTTTTTCACTTTCACTATGGTATTCACTAAATTGAATGAGATTTTGAATATTTTATTATAAAATAGGATTTATGTTAGATGATTTTGCCCAAGTAGGCTAATGTTAAGTGTTCTGAGCATCTTTAAGTTAGGTTAGGTTGAGTTATGATGTTTGGTAGGTTAGTTGTGTTAATTCATTTCCAATTTACAATATTTTCACTTTACAATGAAAATATGATCAGGAAAACTTTTTCAGGAGGTAACCCCTTTGTAAGTCAAGAAAAGTCTGTGTCAAAGCAATATGGTATTGGCCTAAAAACACAAACATAAATCAATGAAATCAAATAGAGATCTCAGAAATAAATCTATGGATGTACAGTCAGCATCCTTGACAAGGGTGTCAGGAACACACAATGGGGAAAGGACAGTATCTTCAATAAGTGGTATTGGGAAAACTGAATGTCCATATACAAAAAGTGAAGTTGAACTGTTACCTTACACTACGCACATAAATTAACTCAAAATGCATTAAGGACTTAAACATAAAACCTGAAACTATAAAAACTGTAGAAAATATATGAAAAAATTTACTTGACATTAGTCTTGACAATGATTTTTTAGGTATTACACCAAAAGCAAATGCAACAATAGCAAAAATAAATAAGGGGGGGGGTTCCATCAAACTGAAAACCCATAAAAAAGTAGATAATCCTGCTACTTGCAACAATATAGATGAAAATTGAAGGGATTATGCTAAGTGAAATAAGCCAGAGAAGGACCAATTCTATATGATCTCACTTATATGTGGAATCTAAAAAAATCAAGTGTATAGAAACAGAATAAAATGGTTGTGGACAGAGTCTGGGGGTTTACAGAAATAAGATGCTGGTTAAAGGGTATACACTTTCAGTTATAAGATGAATAAGTTCTGGGGATCTAATGTATAGCATGGGGACTATAGTTAATAATACACATATTGTGTACTTGAAATCTAATAAGAGAGTAAATATTAACTGATCTCACCACACACACACACGAAAAGGTAGCTGTGTAAATTGGTGGATGTGTTAGCTAATTTTATTATGGTGGTCATTTCACTAAATACATGTTTCAAAACATTATGTTATACAGCTTAAATTTATACAAGTTATTTTGTCAATTATATTTCAATAAATCTGGGGGGAAATGTTAAATCAAAAAGGGGAAAATTTACTTCCTCCACAATAAATAAAATAAAATGTAAGGCTGGAGATATAAATTTGGGAGTCTTCATGACATTCGTGGTATCAAAAGCCAGGAAACTAAATGAGATCATAAGGGAGTGAATATAAACAGAGAAAAAGGGAGGTTTGAAGACTGAGATATACAGCTTTCCAATGTTTAGATGATGGGTTGGTGGGGAGAAAATATAAAGGAGACTGAGAAGGCACTTTCAGAGATGAGGAAGGAAAATGAGTAGTGTCCTGGAAGCCAAGTGAAGAATGTGTTGCAATGAGGTGGACTGATGGCCTTTGTGAAATGGTGGTGAAGAGGAAGGAAATTGAGGATGGAGGAATAACCACGGTATTTAGCAATATGGAGGCTGTTGGTGACCTATCAAAAATTCAGTGAAGGGGCTGGGGGGTGGGGGAAGTCTAATCTGAATAGTCTCTAAAGAAAACAGGAAGAGAGTCATTGAGTCTAGGAAGTATAGACAAAGAGAGGAAGAATTTTGCTCTAAAAGAAAATGAGGTGCTTGCTGGAGGCAGAGGTGGACTAAAGATTTTTAAGATGACAGATATTTACACACCACTGAGCAAGAGAAAATTGATGATGCAGGAAAGAGAGAGGACAGCGACTGAAGCAATGATCATTGTCAGCAAGAGGGGTTTGGATTTGGTGCACAAGTGGTGGACTTCAGTTTATCTGAGTGTTGATAGTTCATCTTTCCTTCTTTCTTCCTTTCCTCCTCCCCCTCATCCATTCCTTTCTTCTTCTATTTTATGTTAGAGTTTTAAAACAGAATATTGTTCACACAATTGATGAAAGGGCTAAGAAGCTGATGGGAAAAGCGGGAAGGGCAGGCAATTCAGAGATTAGCAAGAACAGGAAGCAACAAACCCTAGGGCTAAAGCAGAAGGTTTATTCAGTCCCTGAGTCATGTCTGATCTTTGTGACCCCATGGACTGAGGCACACCAGGCTTCCCTGTCCATCACCAACTACCAGAGCTTATTCAAACCCATGTCCATCGAGTTGGTGATGCCATCCAACCATCTCATCCTCTGTCATCCCCTTCTCCTCCCAGCTCCAATCTTTCCCAGCATCAGGGTCTTTCCAATGAGTCAGCTCTTCATATCAGGTGGCCAAAATATGGGAATTTCAGCTTCAGTATCAGTCCTTCCAGTGAATATTCAGGACTGATTTCCTTTGGGGTTGACTGGTTGGATTGCCTTGCAAACCAAGGGACTCTCAAGAGTCTTCTCCAACACTACAGTTCAAAAGCATCAATTCTTGGACCCTCAGCCTTCTTTATAGTCCAACTCTCACATCCATACATGACTATTGGAAAAACCATAATTTGACTAGATGGACTTTTGTTGGTAAAGTAATGTCTCTACTTTTTAATATGCTGTCTAAGTTGGTCATAGCTTTTCTTCCAAGGAGCAAGCATCTCAGTTTCATGGTTGCAGTCACCATCTGCAGTGATTTTGGAGCCCAAAAATATAAAGTCTCTCACTGTTTCAATTGTTTCCCCATCTATTTGCCATGAAGTAATGGGACCAGATGCCATGATCTTAGTTTTCTGAATGTTGAGGTGTTTTTTTTTTTTAAAATAAATTTCTTTATTTTAATTGGAGGCTAATTACTTTACAATATTGTAGTGGTTTTGCCATACATTGACATGAATCTGCCATGGGTGTACATATGTTCCCCATCATGAACCCCCCTCCCACCTCCCTCCCCACCCCATCCCTCTGGGTCATCCCAGTACACCAGCCCCAAGCACCCTGTCTCATGTATCGACTGGGGAACCTGGACTGAGGATCCGTTTCACATATGATAATATATATGTTTCAATGTCATTCTTCCAAATCATCCCACCCTCGCCCTCTCCCACAGAGTCCAAAAGACTGTTCTATACATTTGTGTCTTTTGCTGACTTGCATATAGGGTCACTGTTACCATCTTTCTAAATTCCACATATATGCGTTAGTATACTGTATTGGTGTTTTTCTTTCTGGCTTACTTCACTCTGTATAATAGGCTCATTTCAGCCACTCATTAGAACTGATTCAAATATATTCTTTTTAATGGCTGAGTAATATTCCTATGTGCATATGTACCACAGCTTTCTTATCCATTCGTCTGCTGATGGGCATCTAGGTTGCTTCCATGTCCTGGCTATTATAAATAGTGCTGTGATGAACATTGTGATACCTGTGTCTTTTTCAATTCTGGATTCCTCAGTGTGTATGCCCAGCAGTGGGATTGCTGGGTCATATGGCAGTTCTATTTCCAGTTTTTTAAGGAATCTCCACATTGTTCTCCATAGTGACTGTACTAGTTTGCACTCCCACCAACAGTGTAAGAGGGTTCCCTTTTCTCCACACCCTCTCCAGCATTTATTGCTTGTAGATTTTTGGATAGCAGCCATTCTGACTGGCGTGAAATGGTACCTCATTGTGGTTTTGATTTGCATTTCTCTGATAATGAGTGATGTTGAGCATCTTTTCATGTTTTTGTTAGCCATCTGTATGTCTTCTTTGGAGAAATGTCTGTTTAGTTCTTTGGCCCATTTTTTGATTGGGTCATTTATTTTTCTGGAATTGAGCTGCAGGAGCTGTTTGTATATTTTTGAGATTAATTCTTTGTCAGTTGCTTCATTTGCTATTATTTTCTCCCATTCTGAAGGCTGTCTTTTCACCTTGCTTATATTTTCCTTTGTTGTGCAAAAGCTTTTAAGTTTCATGAGGTCCCATTTGTTTATTTTTGCTTTTATTTCCAATATTATGGGAGGTGGGTCATAGAGGATCCTGCTGTGATTTATGTCAGAGAGTGTTTTGCCTATGTTTTCCTCTAGGAGTTTTATAGTTTCTGGTCTTACATTTAGCTCTCTAATCCATTTTGAGTTTATTTTTGTGTATGGTGTTAGAAAATGTTCTAGTTTCATTCTTTTACAAGTGGTTGACCAGTTTTCCCAGCACCACTTGTTAAAGAGATTGTCTTTTCTCCATTGTATAATCTTGCCTCCTTTGTCAAAGATAAGGTGTCCATAGGTGCATGGATTTATCTCTGGGCTCTCTATTTTGTTCCATTGATCTATATTTCTGTCTTTGTGCCAGTACCATACTGTCTTGATGACTGTGGCTTTGTAGTAGAGGCTGAGGTCAGGCAGGTTGATTCCTCCAATTCCATTCTTCTTTCCCAAGATTGCTTTGACTATTCGAGGTTTTTTGTATTTTCATACAAATTGTGAAATTATTTGTTCTAGTTCTGTGAAAAATACCGTTGGCAGCTTGATAGGGATTGCATTGAATCTATAGATTGCTTTGGGTAGTATACTCATTTTCATTACATTGATTCTTCCAACCTATGCACATGGTACATTGCTCCATCTATTTGTGTCCTCTTTGATTTATATCAGTGTTTTATAGTTTTCTATATATAGGTCTTTTTCTTTCTTTAGGTAGATATATCACTAAGTATATTATTCTTTTCATTGCAATGGTGAATGGGATTGTTTCCTTAATTTCTCTTTCTGTTTTCTCATTGTTACCATATAGGAATGCAAGGGATTTCTGTGTGTTAATTATATATCCTGCAACTTTACTATAGTCATTGATTAGCTCTAGTAATTTTCTCGTGGAGTCTTTAGGGTTTTGTATGTAGAGGATCATGTCATCTGGAAACAGTGAGAGTTTCACTTCTTGTTTTCCTATCTGGATTCCTTTTATTTCTTTTTCTGCTCTGATTGCTATGGCTTAAACTTTCAAAACTATGTTGAGTAGTAATGGTGAGAGTGGGCACCCTTGTCTTGTTCCTGACTTTAGGGGAAATGCTTTCAATTTTACACCATTGAGGGTAATGTTTGCTGTGGGTTTGACATATATGGCTTTTTTTATGTGGAGGTATGTTCCTTCTATTCCTGCTTTCTGGAAGGTTTTTATCGTAAATGGATGTTGAATTTTGTCAAAGGCTTTCTCTGCATCTATTGTGATAATCATATGGTTTTTATCTTTCAATTTGTTAATGTGGTGTATTATGTTGATTGATTTGTGGATATTGAAGAACCCTTGCATCCCTGGGATAAAGCCCACTTGGTCGTGATGTATGATCTTTTTAATAGGGTTTCGGATTCTCTTTGCTAGAATTTTGTTAAGGATTTTTGCATCTGTGTTCATCAGTGATATTGACCCGTAGTTTTCCTTTTTTTGTGGCATCTTTGTCTTGTTTTGGTATTAGGGTGATGGTGGCCTCATAGAATGAGTTTGGAAGTTTACCTTCCTCTGCAATTTTCTGGAAGAGTCTGAGTAGGATAGGTGTTAGCTCTTCTCTAAATTTTTGGTAGAATTCAGCTGTGAAGCCATCTGGTCCTGAGCTTTTGTTTGCTGGAAGATTTCTGATTACAGTTTCAATTTCCGTGCTTGTGATAGGCCTGTTAAGATTTTCTATTTCTTCCTGGTTCAGTTTTGGAAAGTTATACTTTTCTAAGAATTTATCCATTTCTTCCAAGTTGTCCATTTTATTGGCATATAGCTGCTGATAGTAATCTCTTATGATCCTTTGTATTTCTGTGTTGTCTGTTGTGATTTCTCCATTTTCATTTCTAATTTTGTTGATTTGATTCTTCTCCCTTTGTTTCTTGATCAGTCTGGTTAATGGTCAATTTTATTTATCTTCTCAAAGAACCAGCTTTTAGCTTTGTTGATTTTTGCTATTATCTCTTTTGTTTCTTTTGCATTTATTTCTGCCCTAATTTTTAAGATTTCTTTCCTTCTACTAACCCTGGGGTTCATTTCTTCCTTTTCAAGTTGCTTTAGGTGGAGAGTTAGGTTATTTATTTGACTTTTTTTCTTGTTTCTTGAGGTAAGCCTGTATTGCTATGAACCTTCCCCTTAGCACTGCTTTTACAGTGTCCCATAGGTTTTGGGTTGTTGTGTTTTCATTTTCATTCATTTCTATGCATATTTTGATTTATTTTTTTATTTCTTCTGTGATTTGTTGGTTATTCAGCAGCGTGTTGTTCAGCCTTTATATGTTGGGATTTGTAATAGTTTTTCTCCTGTAATTGACATCTAATCTTACTGCATTGTGGTTAGAAAAGATGCTTGGAATGATTTCAATTTTTTTGAATTTGCCAAAGCTAGATTTATGGCCCAGGATGTGATCTATCCTGGAGAAGGTTCCATGTGCACTTGAGAAAAAGGTGAAATTCATTGTTTTGGGGTGAAATGTCCTATATATATCAATTAGGTTTAACTGGCCTATTGTATCATTTAAAGTTTGTGTTTCCTTGTTAATTTTCTGTTTAGTTGATCTATCCATAGGTGTGAGTGGGGTATTAAAGTCTCCCACTATTTTTGTGTTATTGTTAATTTCCCCTTTCATATTTGTTAGCATTTGCCTTACATATTGCGGTGCTCCTATGTTGGGTGCATATATATTTATAATTGTTATATCTTCTTCTTGGATTGATCCTTTGATCATTATGTAGTGTCCTTCTTTGTCTCTTTTCACAGCCTTTATTTTAAAGTCTATTTTATCTGATATGAGTATTGCTACTCCTCTTTCTTTTGATTTCCATTTGCTGAATGTTGAGTTTTAAGCCAATTTTTTCACTCTCCTCTTTCACTTTTAAAAGAGTCTCTTTAGTTCCTCTTTGCTTTCTTCCATAAGGGTGGTGTCATCTGCATATCTGAAGATATTGATATTTCTCTGGGCAATCTTGATTCCAGCCTGGGCTTCATCCAGCCCAGCATTTTTAATAATGTACTCTACATATAAGTTAAATAAGCAGGGTGGCAATATGAAGCCTTGATGTACTCCTTTCCTAATTTTGAACCAGTGTGTTGTTCATCTCTGGTTCCAACTGTTGCTTCTTGATCTGCATACAGGTTTTTCAGGAGGCAGGTAAGGTGACCTGGTATTCCTGTATTTTGAAGAATTGTCCACAGTTTGTTGTGATCCACACAGTCAAAGGCTTTAGCATAGTCATAAAAGCAGAAGTAGTTGTTTTTCTGGAATTCCGTTGTTTTTTCTATGATACTAACGGATGTTGGCAATTTGATCTCTGGTTCCTATGCCTTTTCTAAAACCAGCTTGAACATCTGGAGGTTTTCAGTTCATGAAGCTTAGCTTGGAGGATTTTGAGCATTATCTTGCTAACACATGAAATGAATGCAATTGTGTGGTAGTTTGAACATTCTTTGACATTTCCCTTCTTTGAGATTGGAATGAAAACTGACCTTTTCCAGTCCTGTGGCCACTGCTGAGTTCTCCAAATTGGCTGACATATTGAGTGCAACACTTTAACAGCAACATCTTTTAGGATTTGAAATAGCTCAACTGTAATTCTGTCACCTCCACTAGGTTTGTTCATAGTGATGCTTCCTAAGGCTCACTTGACTTTGTATTCCAGGATGTCTGGCTCTAGGTGAGTGATCACACCAACATTGTTATCCATAATTAATTTCAGTAGTCTTTACCAAAAGCAGCACAGACCCAAAGCTGACACAAAGGGGGAAGTTCTCAGAGCTCACATTTTTTAAGGATTTTTCTCTGAAACCTCAGTCACTTTGGGGGTCCCCTGGCAATATAGTGTTTGTAGTGATGACTACAAAAATCAATAAACAGGCATTTCCAGAAGAGCCTAAAGTCAATGGCCCTTATTCCTTGATCTTAAAATAGGATGTTATAATTTTCCATAGATCTTGAAATAGAGTATTTGTAATTGCTGCACTGATATGTTAAGGGAGACTTATCTCTTGACAGTAATACCTGATGTCAAGGTTAATAATCATGCTCACAAAAGTGTGCATGATTCCAAATAAACTTAATTTATATAATATGGCCTAATTTGAAATTTGGGATAACTTTGTCTTGGAAAGACATAAGTTCCTGAGCTAAGGATAACAAACTCCAATGCTTGTATTGATAGATGGCCCCTGCTTTCAACGTGTTCATTGTCTAGTAGGGTTTTCCCTTAATGAAAAGGTCTGCATAAATTATGATTCAGGAAGAAAATAATCTATTTAATTAAAAGTTTTAAGTAAACAAATTGTATGACTCAGTACAACTAATTTTTATCTCTTCATTAAAATAGAATATGAATTCTTATTTTGCTTAGAGTGTAATTAAATTGCAATGGAATGAACAAAACTATTTTAGCAGGTCATCCTGGAATCAGAATCTGAATTTGTCACATATAATACCAAGAGTGATTTTGGGCAAGCCATCGACTTGTGAATAATGATATCTGCTCTGTAGCATTCCATGGCAGATAACTAAGGAAATACTTAAGAGTTTTTCCCACTACCTGGTTCCACATCCAGAAATATTTGATGATTCACATTCTTCCCTTCTATGGGAAATACTTCACCTCTTAGCAATCAATTCTAGTTATCTGGTCTCTGGACAGTAATAAAAAATGATTTAAAATATTTTCTGTGTTTCAGAATTTTTAATAATGTTATCCCCTATCTAAATTAGTCAAATAAAAAAGGCTTTATTTTGTGTTTTTAACTTATATTTATAATTTATAACATATATGTATATAACTTACATATATAATTTTTAACATATATATAATTCAGGGGAATTATTTTTTCTCCTGATAACCAGACTTGTCCAGAAATTTCAAAACCAGAGGAAAGTTTATGGAAGCAAAAACATTTTTCTTTATTTCTTTATTCCTTAGCGGCACCACTACTATCTTTTTGATGTACTTTTCCTTTAATCTTTTAATAAAAACTTTTCTTTATATAATTTGAAATGATAGCTTATAGACATATGCAGTTTGGTATCTCATTTTGGGGGGTAACTTTACATTATATGTATTTTCCATGTCATTAAACACATAGTAAAGTGCCATGTTCCATTGTAGTGTTAAAAAACAAAAACCAAGAGAGTAAATTTGAAGATCTAATTGACATTACTGAATGAATCAAGCAGCATCCTTTCTAGCAAGTAGGAGATCTGAGGAGCTGTAAAAATTGGAAGATTTTTATGGGCACAAAGAGGGTGGGACAATGAAGTCATAAACAAAAGAAAGGATTATTTCAGCAAGATGACCTTCCTTTAGAGGCAGGGCAGGGGTTTCTCCTTCAGATTACCTCAGTAATGATGATTAGATAATTCCAGATTGCCCAGTTAATGATCACATTTCTGGGAGTGGCTGAAACTGCGGTTCAGTCTTGGTTTGTTGTCATAAATCAAGAAGTAACAGAACTGGACATGGAGCAACAGACTGGTTCCAAATCAGGAAAGGAGTATATCAAGGCTGTATATTGCCACCCAGCTTATTTAACTTAGATGCATCATTTGAAATGCTAGGCTGGATGAAGCACAAGCTGGAATCAAGGTTGCTGGGAGAAATATCAATAACCTCAGATATGCAGGTGACACCACTCTTACGGCAGAAAATGAAGAACTAAAGAGACTCTTGATGAAAGTGAAAGAGGGGAGTGAAAAAGTTGGCTTAAAACTCAACATTCAGAAAACTAAGATAATGGCATCCAGTCCCATCACTTCATGACAAATAGATGGGGAAACAATGGAAACAGTGAGAGACTTTATTTTTCTGGGCTCCAAAATCACTGCAGATGGTGACTGCAGTCATGAAATTAAAAGACACTTGCTCCTTGGAAGAAAACCTATGACCAGCCTAGACAGCATATGAAAACACATTACTTTCCAACAAAGGTCCATCTAGACAAAACTATGGTTTTTCCAGTAGTGAGGTATGGATGTGAGAGTTGGACTATAAAGAAAGCTGAGTGCTGAAGAATTGATGCTTTTGAACTGTGGTGTTGGAGAAGACTCTTGAGAGTCCCCTGGACTGCAAGGAGATCCAACCAGTTAATCCTAAAGTAAATCAATCCTGAATATTCATTGGAAGGACTGATGCTGAAGCTGAAACTCCAATACTTTGGCCACTTGATGGGAGAACTGACTCATTGGAGAAGACCTTGATGCTGGGAAAGATTGAAGGCAGGAGGAGAAGGAAACGACAGAGAATAAGATGGTTGGTGGCATCACCGACTTGATGGATATGAGTTTGAGTAAGCTTCCGGAGTTTGTGATGGCCAGGGAAGCCTGGCTGCTGCAGTCCATGGGGTCACAAAGAGTCAGACACGACTGAGTGACTGTACTGAACTGGACTTGTTGTCATAGGATTGACTGGTTGGATCTCCTTGCAGTCCAAGGACCCTCTGGAGTCTTGTCAAGAATTATTGTCATAGAGCTCAGCACAAGTGATTCCATTTTGAGCCTGTTTCTTTTTTAACAGTAGAGGTATATCATAATTATTTAAGAGGATTAAATTATTCCCTTAAATTTGGGTTCTTTGCTTGTGTTCCATTTTCTTTATTATAATTAACACTGTAAATATGTTAGTGAATAAATGTATGCACACTGTTGGATTGTTTTGTGAGAATGGACATCCAGTAATATATTTACAGGTCAAAGTTTCTAAACTTTTTAAAACCACTTAATAAGAAGTGCCAAACTGATTGCATCAGCAATAACCCAGGTATTATAATATTTTTAATATTTAAGGAAGAAAATAATATATATTATTTCAAGTCTCAGTTGTTTAAATAATAATGATATTGGAGATGTTCTAATATGCTTACTGGACACGAGTTTCTTTTTTAGCAAGTTGCTTGTGAAAAAACAAATTATTTTTAATTCTGTTTGGTAAATATTCCTTTAGCATTTTCTATGTACCAGATGTTGGAACAACAGGAGTTTGTGTATAGAGATTCATAAAATGTAATCCCTATCTTCAAGGAATTCTAAATATCAAAGGAAAGAAGGGAAAAAAGTATAATAATATCAATCATGGAAACAGAAATGGTTTTAGTTAGAATAGAGCAAGGGGTAATTAATCTTTAAGACTGAGGAAATTTTTAAAGGATGAATGCACATTTTCCAGGCAGATAATTAAGGGAAGGGCTTTTCAGTATGGAGTTAAGAGTACACAAAAAGACTGGAAGTTTGGAAGAGCAAATATTCAGTAACTAGTAGCAACTAATGGAGTATGCAGTGGGTCGAGAGGGGATAGAGTGGGCAGAGATGAAGATGGGAAGATGGAGAAGTTTACAAGAAGCAAATCGTGATAGACGTCAGTGTGATATTCCATGCTGAGCAATATGACTTGACCCTGAAGGTGATATGTAGCTTCTGAATTCAACCTTTTTACTAATGATTTGTGATTTCATAACTAAATAAGTAGATGGCAATTTAAACTTTATAAATTTCTCATCTGTAAGCTAGAACGATCTGTTTATGTTTTTGCTATTCTCAACACACTATGAAAAACCCAACACTGATTATGTGATGTTACCTTGGAGACATGGAAATTATTTTAGGAAGCATACTAATTGCCTTATCCATAGATCAATCCCACCAGGGCCCAATTATTTCCCTGGTATCACACATGTCCTTTATCTACTTAGCTCTGGAAAACTGTGACACTTTCCTCAACAGAATTATATGCATTTTAACACTGTCAAGCAGTTTTCATTTTACACAGGTTCAACATCCATGTCTTTACTAAGACATTACATCACATGACATTTTATTTAGGGATATAATTAAATCATATTTCCCTTTACATATGTTAAAGTTTAAAAATATAGATGTTAATTTGACAGCTGACTATCACCTTCCCCCCAAAGGTCAAGGAGTCCCAACCAGCCGCAGGCCAAACTAAGTAGGGATCCTCTCTCGTGCTCTAGTTCTCTCAGCACTGCAGACACAACCATATTTGGCAACTGAGCATTGAATGGCAGAATTCCAAGGAATTATTTAAATAACAACTGAAGGTCAAGCTACTTCCATGCATGTCTTAAAATTTTTTTTTTAACTAAAGTACTATATATACAGAAAAAATATATAAATACATATATAGCTAGATGAGCTATCAAACATAAACACCACATGTAACTACTGCTGTTGCTGCTAAGTCGCTTCAGTCGTGTCCGACTCTGTGCGACCCCATAGACGGCCGCCTACCAGATTCCCCCATCCCTGGGATTTTCCAGGCAAGAACACTGGAGTGGGTTGCCGTTTCCTTCTCCAAGACATGAAAGTGAATAGTGAAAGTGAAGTCATTCAGTCGGGTCTGACTCAGTGACCTCATGGACTGCAGTTTACCAGGCTCCTCCTTCCATGGGATTTTCCAGGTGAGAGTACTGGAATGGGGTGCCATTGCCTTACCAACATGTAACCACTACCAAGACACAAAATAAAATATTACCAGCATCCCAGAAGCCTAACTCATATCCTGTCATATATACTTATAACATAGCAATCATTATACTAATTTCTAATACTATTGATAACTTTTCCCTCTTATCATTTATTATTGTTTTGTACCTGGCTTTTATTCCTCCCTCAACGTAATATTTGTCCAATTAACTATGTTTTAAATATACCACAGTTTCTAAGTTTACATTTTTTTAAATGAACTATGAGGATGTTCTCCATTATTATTATTACAAATAATGCTGCTACAAGCATACTTTGCAGATGGCTCAGTGTAAGCCTCCCACCTGCCAATGGAGGACATACAGAAGATGCAGGTTCGATCCCTGCATCAGGAAGATGCCCTGGAGGAGGAAATGGCAACACACTCCAGTGTTTTTGCCTGAAAAATCCCATTAACAGAGGAGCCTGACAGGCTACAGTCCATGGAGTCAAAGAGTCAGGCACGACCAAATGACTGACCACGGCACGGTACAACACTGCAAACATACTTGCATGTGACTTTTGGTGTGCATATATGTGCACACCAAATGTTGGATGTATGCCTAGGAGTGGAATTGCTAGATCATAGTGTGCCTATATTCATAATATACTAATAATATAATACACCAAGGAGCATTCTAAAGTGGTTGTATAATTTCTGTTCTTATCAACAGTGTATGTATCTGTACTTCATCCTCACCAATACATGTTATTATTAGTCCTTTTAATTTGAACCCTTCTGGAAGGTGTTTGATGGTGTCTCATTTAGTTTTAGTTATATTTCTCTGATGACTAATTAAGTAGAACATTTTTTCATACATTTATTGGTTCTTTGTATACCCTTTTTTGGCTTTCTGGGTGACTCAGTGGTAAAGAATCTGCCTGCCAATGCAGGAGACTTGAGTTCAATCCCTGGACTGGAAAGATCCCTTGGAGAAGGAAATAGCAACCCACTCCAGTATTCTTGCCTAGGAAATCCCATGGACAGACGAGCCTGGTGGCCTACAGTGCATGGAGTGACAGAGTCAGACACAACTTAGCAAGTAAACAACAAAAACATCCTTTTTAATGAAATGTTTGTTTAAGTGTCTTGCTCATTTTTAATTTCATCATTTACCCTTTGACTTATTGAATTGTGAGGGTATTTTATTCATTCAAAACATCACATGCAAGTATGTTTGTGGTAATGTGCTCAGTCGTTTGGTCGTGTCTGACTGTTTGTGGGCTTCCCCTGGTGGCCCAGATGGTAAAGCATCTGCCTGCAATGTGGGAGACCTGGGTTTAGTCGCTGGGTTGAGAAGATCCCCTGGAGAAGGAAATGGCAACCCATTCCAGTACTCTTGCCTGGAAAATCCCATGGATGGAGGAGCCTGATAGGCTATAGTCCATGGGGTCGAAGAGTCAAAGACAACTAAGCGACTTCACTTTATACATTCCAGATACTAGCTCTTTGCCAATTACAGTTGTATCTTCTCCCAGTGTGTAATGTATCTTTTTCTCTCTCTTTATGGTACCATCTGATGAACAGAAATTCTTCATTTTAATGTAGCTCAGTTCATCAGTTTCTTCCTTTTATGGTTAGTTTATTTTGTACTGTGCACAAACCATTTTCACACCCTTCTTGTGTACTTGAAAGAGAGTACAGAATGCTCCCCTCCCCACCACCCACCACTCAAAGAAAAGTTTACTCATTTTCTTTGCTGTTTGTAACCAATGGGAATTAACATGGGCAATGCACTTTTGAGGGTATAGGAGCATTTGAGTTTGCATAAACTCACATCAGTTTGTTTCTTTAAATAACTTCTTGTTTGAGCTCAATTTTTTTTTTTTTTTGAGAACCAGTGACTCTCTTTAGTTGTTTGGTCTGTTCATACCACCAAGTACTGAAATCATATCCAAGAAAGAACATCAAGGATATCAATCCAGGGGACCATATCCATTTGTCTTTTCAGAGAAAGATGGGCTTGGGTTGAGTACCAGTTCATCAGTAACTTGCTAAAGAACTAGAAGGTGGTTTGGGCCAATCTAAGAGGGAGTGGCTGTAATTTCCTATGACAAGCTTAAATATGTTTCTGGAACAAGCCACACGAGTAGAACAATGGCATGGAACATATGTAGAAGTGCTCATTTTCAGACATATTTCACACATATTTTCTTTCTTTATGTGTTAGGCTATTCCTATATCAATAAAATCCTCTTAAAATTTAATCTACTAATTGTAAACATAACCATAATCTTAACAATCTCATAAACAAGAAAGTACTTTTTTATTCTGAGAGTTCTGTTTATATTAAGAGGGCATTAACATTGTGTTTCCTTAGGTACAGCAGGGAAATGTGTGATTCTGTCTTTTCTTTCCTTCTTCATTAAAAGTTTTTTCTATAGCCTTCCAAGTGTACTAGCACAACTTCTCATTGAAGAGAAGAAGGCTAAGGGGCCTAAGATAGCTATGCCTTTCCCTGCCCTCAGCCTCATTTAGAACATTGTTCATCTTTGGGGCAGCGAAGTCCTGTAATCCTTCCTGGTTGTAGTTGGCAGTCATTCTCCACACTGGTAGTACAGTATGCGTATCTTCTGTGTGTTTTATTAGGTGAAAGAACTTTTAGAGTCTATGGGACTTCAAAGGAAAGAGAGATCAAGGAACAAATTTGGTACTCTTGATTAGAATGCTCCATCAGATGCTCCATTTACATCTTTATTATTCCTGCAACTTTCTTCCCCAGTTTTTATTCATATCCTCTCCCCAGTTACAGCTTTGGACACCTCCTATCATCAGCTAGTGTCCTCTTGTTACAGACTTTGGCTGCTCTTAGAACCTTGCCTCTTGGATTGCATGTTGTGCTGCTTCCTGTTTGTTTAGATGGTGGAATCTCTCTACTTATAGGCAAGTGAGGTTCAAAAGTGCTGTATACTAGAACTGGTATGATGGAACCCAAATTCTTTCCTATCAATTCCTACTTGTCTCCTTACCCCATTCCACCTCAAATTACACTGAACTATTTCTAGGTTTCTAAATATCTCCCCCACCCCGACCCCTTCCTCCATCTGCCTCTCCTTTTGGTGATGTGGATCTAGTACACCCTGACTATTCTGCTTGGAACCCTGTCTGCCCACTTGTCATACACTGCTCATATTTACCCTTCATAACTCACTTCAGAATCAAACTTCTCAGGAATCTTTTGTAATTGTTTTTCCAACACAATCCTGATCACTTCTGTTGTCTTAGGAGCCTCTTCTGTGGTTCCTTATAGCTTAGTATATGTGCTTCCAGCCTCTCTTTAGTCAGGTGAATACTCGTCTGTCTCCAAGACTATATGTTTCTTAATGTTAGGGAATCCCATATTTTTCCTTGTTGGTTTCTCAATTTTTATGCCAATGTCTGACACACAACTACCAAAATATATGGCTCTACTAATGCTTCTCTGTATACCTCCTAACAGAGGAAGAAATTGGCTTATTTTTTAGCCTTATTAATAGAGAAAAGCACATTAATTGGCTTTCCACTAATTTCAAGTTTATGAAAATATAAACAAGGACTGAGCTCAAGCTTAACAAATATGTGTTAAAGATGGTACAATTTAATCTTGTAGGTGAGAATGTTTAAATTATTCAAGGAAACAAATACTTAACTATTAATTTAGAGAAAGGAAATTAATATGATGATTATCAGTCATTATTATATTTATTAAATTTATAAATTATAGATATAAAATAAATTTTATAGTTTTATAGTATAAAGAGGGAGACCAAAGACTTATACTAGGTAACATTTTTTTAAGCTATTAGCTGATATCCTTGAAAACAAGAGAACAATTTCAGGATGTTTGAGAACATCTAAAACAACATGAACAGATTTCAACCAGTTGATGACTATGAATCTTATTGTAAAGAGTAGGCCTTTAAAGCCAGAAGATCTCTGCAACTAGCTACCTGCATGATTTTAAACAGCTTATTCAACCTCTATAAGCCTCAACTTTTCTCATTTGAAAAATGTAATTGCCCTAGGGATAACAGAAAAAAAAAAAATATGACTCATACAATGCTTGGCCCAGCATGACATTTAGTGCTAGTAGAAACTATTATTATACTAAACTGATCTAAGTTAATGAGAGTTTTTTATGTCTTCAAAGTTTTCCTAGTAATTCCTGATAATAATTGTAATTATATTTTCTTCAGGGTAAGCAAAAGGTAAACAATATTTTTTTATTTTTAAGCATTTGTTGTTGTTGTTCAGTCAGTCAGTCATGTCTGACTCTGCGACCCCATGGCACGCCAGGCCTCCCTGTGCATCACCAACTCCTGGAGCTTACTCAAACTCATGTCCATTGAGTCGGTGATGCCATCCAACCATCTCATTCTCTGTCATCCCCTTCTCCTCCTGCCTTCAATTTTTCCCAGCATCAGGGTCTTTTCCAATGAGTCAGTTCTTTGCAACAGGTGGCCAAAGTACTGGAGTTTCAGCTTCAGCATCAGTCCTTCTAATGAATATTCAGGACTGATTTCCTTTAGGATGGACTGATTGGATCTCCTTGCTGTCCAAAGGACTCTCAGGAGTCTTTTCCAACACTAGAGTTCAAAAGCATCAATTCTTCAGTGCTCAGTTTTCTTTATAGTGCAACTCTGTCCTCTGCCATCTCCCAGAGCGTACTCAAACTCACGTCCATCAAGTTGATGATGCCATTCAACCATTTTGTCCTCTGTCGTCCCCTTCGCCTCTTGCCTTCAATCTTTCCCAGCATCAGGGTATTTTCTAATGAGCCAGCCCTTCTCATCAGGTGGTCAAAGTATTGGAGCTTCAGCTTCAGCATCAGTCCTTCCAATGAATATTCAGGATTGATTTCCTTTAGGATTTACTGGTTTGATATCCGTGTAGTCCAAGGGACTCTCATTTTAAGCATTAGATTCCATGAAATACTTATTTTCCCTGTGAGCAATCATCAGGTGCTGTTCTTGTTTTGCTTTGTTTTAATCTAACTATATCTCTAACCTTAAACCTAACCTTTCTTTTGAGAAACTCCTGCCTTTTATATTGGGATTGGGTAGATTGAACCTAACCCCCTCAGCTTTGGGAAACTCATCCTTTTTTTTCTTCACAGCTTAGTTAGATTGAATGCAGCCACTTCCCCATACCCAGAGTTCTGAGCTCAATGTCCAGATTTGCTCAATAAGAATAGTATATCTCTCTCCTTCAGTGCTGGATTCATAATCCAAATAGGGCCAATCAGAGCCTTTCCTGTTATATGAGGAAGTGGGGAGAAAGTAGGACTTTCTTCCTCTCAGATTAAGAGCTATGAGAAAACCATAAACTAGAGTTGCTTTCTCCCATCTTCTTTAGCTACTTGGAAGGGGCCATCTGAAGAAGAAAATGAAATCAAAACATGATACAAAACAGAGATGAATAGAGATAAACCCTGGATCAAGCCATGAACCTTTCATTTATGTGAAGCAATAAATTATTTTTTTTCTTTGCACATGATCTATAAATAGTACTAATATAATTTGCAATTTATGGGGTCCCTGCTAAGAGTTGCCTCCTTAGCACAATGGGCAGCATGTCAGTCTCATAATCTGAAGGTCCTAAGTTTGAACGTTAAAGAGGGCAATGCAAAGCTTTGGGCTTCCCTGGTGGCTCTGATGGTAAAGAATCTGCCTGCAATGCAGGAGACTTGGGTTTGATCCCTGGGTCAGGAAGATTCCCTAGCAAAAGGAATGGCCACCCACTCCAGTATTCTTGCCTGGAAAATTCCATGGACAAGGAAGCCTGGTGGGCTACAGTACATGGGGTCACAAAGATTTGGAAACGACTGAGAGACAAATGCTTTCACTTTTTCACTGTTAATATACCTCAAAGCAATAGGAAACTGAGACAGTAGGAAGTAAAAGTAAAAAGAAAATCTTGCTGGTCAGTACAATGATTCATGATCAAAACATTCATATGACAGATAAACTTTCAATTTTACTAACATGCTTCCTCACCTCAAATAACAATGAAAGAATATTCCTATCCTAGAAAATAAAGAAACTCAAAATATCCATTCATTTTTTACTAATTGCAAGCTATGAAAAATGTATTTATAGATAGTGACTCTCATATTAGGAGAAAAAAAAAACTGGGCTGATTCTTTTAATTTGGTGTTTCCTATCACAAATTTACAAATGGAATGAATGGATCTTTCCTTTTCCTATTGATCCCCAAATAGCTCAAACCCTCAAAACAAGTGAATATTCTACTGAATATCCTAAAATTATCAGTAGTGTTTAGATCCAAAGTTCAAACCAAAGTGAAACAAAATTCTCAGAAAGGACAATGGTGTTGTAGAAAGGAGGAAATATGATTATTATCCCTGCCACGGATAAAATTAAAGCCTCTTCTTTTAAAGTCATGTAAAGTGGTTTTTGTTTGTATCTTCTCTACTACAGCCTGGGTTTAATATGTGATCCAGTACTGGTAAGAACTATTCAGGAGTCATGCCCAACCTATATTATAGGATCACTCATGGTCTAAAAGTCTTTCATCTAGTCCGTGTTTTTTCACTAGGATACTTCCAGTGGATATCTTATATGTGTGCTCAGAAATAGGTCTTGAGCTTTGAGATGATAGCCATTGTTTATTTCCCTTTTCACTTCCCACTTACTTCTCATTTCATGACACCTGGCAGTGGCAAACACTTTTAATTACTTACTCTAAGTTTCACCTTCTCCCTTGCTAAAAGAATCCTGACTTTGTGCAGGATGGCAATGTACTCAGTAAGAGGGATGGATAGTCGACGTTGTTGTTTAGGCACTAAGTCATGTCCGAATCTTTGCGACCCTGTGGACTGCAGCACACCAGGCTTCCCTTCACCATCTCCTGGAGTTTGTTCAAACTCATATCAGTTGAGTTGGTAATGCGTTCCAACCATCTCATCCTCTGCCACCCCCTTCTCCTTTTGCTTTCAATCTTTCCCAGAATCAGGGTCTTTTCCAATGAATTGGCTCTTCACATCAGATAGCCAAAGTATTGGAACTTCAGCATCAGTCCTTTCAATGAATGTTCAGGGTTAATTTCCTTTAGGATTGGCTGGTTTGATCTCTTTGCAGTCCAAGGGACTCTCAAGAGTCTTCTCCAGCACTATAGTTCAAAAGCATCAATTTTTCAGTGTACCACCTTCTTTATAGTCCAACTCTCACATCATACATGACTACTGGAAAAACCATAGCTTTGAATACATGGACCTTAGTCAGCACAGTGGTGTCTCTGCTTTTAAATATGCTATCTAGTTTTGCCATAGGTTTACTTCCAAGGAGCAAGCATCTTTTAATTTTATGGCTGCAGTCACCATACTCAGTGATTATGGAGCCCCCAAAAATAAAGTCAACCACTGTCTCCACTGTTTCCCCATCTATTTGCCATGAAGTGATGGGACCAGATGCCATGATCTTAGGTTTTTGAATGTTGAGTTTTAAGCCAGATTTTTCACTCTCCTTTTTCATCCCCATCAAGACATTCTTTAGTTCCTCTTCATTTTCTACCATTAGAGTGGTATCATCTGCTTATCTGAAGGTGTTGATATTTCTCCCAGCAATCTTGATTCCAGCTTGTGATTCATCCAGCTGGGCATTTCACATGATGTACTCTGCATATAAGTTAACAACCAGGGTCACAATATACAACCTTGTCATACTCCTTTCCCAATTTTGAACAAGTCCATTGTTCCATGTAAGATTCTAACTGTTGCTTCTGGACCTGCATACAGATTTCTCAGAAGGCAGGTGAGGTCGTCTGATATTCCCATCTCTTTAAGAATTTTCCACAGTTTGTTATGAACCACACAGAAGCTTTAGTGTATGATAAAGTGTCTGCCTTCAATGTGGGAGACCCAGGTTCAAGCCCTGGGTCAGGAAGATCCCCTGGAGAAGGAAATGACAACACACTCCAGCACTCTTGCCTGGAAAATTCCATGGATGGAGGAATCTAGTAGGCCACAGTCCATGGGGTCGCAAAGAGTTGAACACAACTCAGTGACTTCACTTTATGAAGCAGAAGTAGATGTTTTGTCTGGAATAGTTGATTAGCCTAAGCTAATTATGGCTGGCCTAGTCCTGGCTTTGCCAGTGGTGGTCTTGTCACATTGCCATGGTCAATGAGACCCAAAACCAAATTTGTTCTAGGGTGGCTCTAAGAGAGCTTTTTCTTTCTCAACTAAAAGTAGCACACTCTGTCATGATTTCTTTCACTTTTTCATTCTTCCTGGCCTGTAGGTGAATTTATTATCTAAACAGCAGCAGCTGTATTGAAGTCATGACCTATGGACAGAAGGATGAAAGCTGAATTGCTAAGACTGGCAGAACACAGAGTTGGAAAAGCCTGGGTCCTTGAAGTCATTGTTGAGTGGCCGAAACAATGCAACAGCTAGCTTTCATGCCATAATTCTTGGCATGTAAGAAACACACTATTATTTGTTAAAACTACTGTCAAGTTTTTTTCTGATTTGCAACCAAATCTAATAATAATTTCCACATATCATGTTTTGGTCTCCTTTGCTTGGAAAACTGAGGAAAGATGTCTCTTCACTTCCTGCTGGACATCAGAATCTCTGCAGGTTGCTTATACTGAGTGGACATGTCTTGTCCTCTTTGTCTAGTGGGCATCATTGTCTCCTTTGAGTCAACCTATTACCCCAACTGGACATCATTTCTTTAGTGTAATGGTCCAGCTGATGTTCCTGTTTGCTCATGTTATTCAAACAGAGGGCACATACAGTAGTAAAGACCAAGCACTAAAGTGCATATTCTCAAGTTTCAGGGTGAATATAGTTTGAAATTAGAGAACAAAAATGAATCAGGTCTATACAACATTGACCCTTATAAAAATGGAGAGCCATTTGCCAGTAATACTTCAAGACTGGACTGAGATATACTAATATGCTGTTTCTCTCAAACTGACAAGACTTAACTGTTTATTTAATTTTTTTTTAGTGGAAATGAGGAGAAATTGGTTTTCTATTAATACATATCAAAAAAGGTAGCAAAAAAAACTCACTTCTACTGACTGAAGCAGATTCAGTCTTCTATAGAGACTAGAAGAGTTTCTTCTTCTCTGTCATCCTGGTCCTCTCTTCAGTTTTCTTTGTCAGTTTTCTTAAACTTTGTGTGAAATATATTAAAGAATTTAACATTTGGACAATGAAATAGGTCATGTGTTCACTTTAAATAACCTTGTGCCATTCCTTTATTTCAGAAATTTCAGCCATGATTGCTGATTTCAGGTTCCTCAGAATGCTCAAGAATAGATAGGCACATCAAGCAGGACTGTTTGTATATCTGCTTGGCAGAAGTAATACCAGTTTGCATTTTGCTAGTCAGCTGTGGGTGGAAACTAGAGTTAACTGGCACCTATTTATCCTGTTGATGTCTTAGTAATCCTTAAAGACTGAGATCCTAGGCAGTTGCCTGGTTGGCATGCCCCTAACTATCAGTTCAGTTCAGTTGCTCAGTTGTGTCCAACTCTTTGCGACCCCATGGACTGTAGCATGCCAGGCTTCCCTGTCCATCACCAACTCCCAGAGTTTACTCAAACTCATGTCCATCAAGTTGGTGATACCATCTCATCCTCTATCATCCCCTTCTCCTGCCTTCAGTCTTTCCCAGCATCAGGGTCTTTTCCAATGAGTCAGTTCTTTGCATCAGGTGGCCAAAGTATTGGAGTTTCACCTTCAGCATCAGTCCTTCCAATGAAAATTCAGGACTGATTTCCTTTAGGATGGACTGGTTGGATCTCCTTACACTCCAAGGAACTCTCAAGAGTCTTCTCCAACACCACAGTTCAAAAGCATCAATTCTTCGGCGCTCAGTTTTCTTTATAGTCCAACTCTCAAATCCATTAGATGCCCCTAACTATAGTTTTAAATGATTCGAAGTCATTGGAGAAATGCAGAGGGAGGAGAAAGAAGGACATCTACAGTGTCCAGAGGGAAATCCTCTGGACTGCTGGGTGCAGAGCTCTCTTGGTGTGGGCATTTCTGCCTTCAGGCCTGAAAGGAAAGAGCACAGTTCCCACAGGATAAATCCTGATTTGAGCTTGTTAAAAAAATTTAGAACCTTCAACTAAATCAACTAGCACAAAATAGTTTCTCTGTCTAATTTAAAAAATTCAGAAAGCTAAACATTTATTGGAAACCTTTTATATATTAAGCACTGTGCTAAAAAGTGTAGGTGGTATTATAGAAGTATCAACAAAAGAGTTACTGAACAAATCACAATGGGATTGAAATTAGAAGTGAAATGTGCCAATAACTGGATAGGCAAAATAAAAATGAAAAGCATTAATACATGTTAATATGTGCATTATTTGTTGTCTTCAACAGCATTGATTTCACTCTGTGTGCTGACTCTGTTATTTTAAACTTTGTAATATAACCCAGTATCAGCATCCAGTAAAATACTCTTTAGGCCCACTCAGTATTCTAGAAGAAGTGAAAAATAATGTGTAATGTTTTAAAAAGTGAATTACTAACAACTTTCTACAACTCAGCTTATATTCAGCACACTAGTCCATGTTTATTTGGCCTCAGGAAATTATTGTAACTGGAGGAAAAGCAAAATCAAAGATACACATTTTTAAACTTGAGCAAAAATCTGAGAAGTGTCAATTTTTTTACTAAGATTTGGAGCCATAATTTTTAAAATGCACTTTCACCAAATTAGTTCTGACTGTATTGGGTCACTCTGAGAGAAATGATGGTTCTATCATAAGTAAAGCTGTTGGGAAGAAGAATTTCTTCTGTCCTGTGGAAATGAGTAGGCCTTTGAATTGCATCATGGAAGACCTTTTTTCATATATCACAGCTTCACAAGAGAGGCCTCAAGCTTTTCTAGCAAGAAAAAATTAATTGCAATAATAGTCTTTGAAAGGAATCTTAGAAATGAATTTCTTCAGAACATTCAAGATACAGAAATAAGTAATATAGCTATTTAAATACTTTAAGCCATATGTGCAAATTCAGTGAATTTTTAGTATTAATCTTCACTTTATGTAATAGATGAGTTTAAATAAAGTCAGATTTAAAATTTGTACAGAGAATCTTACTTTTGCTTTTTCTTAAAAATTAGAATGTATTCCCTTTTGGAGGAAAAAAGTATCACTATAGACTTAAGTTAAACATCTTCGATAAAAAAACAAAACCTAGTGGTCAAGTTCATGCTACACTCACCATCATGTTTTACAAACAGAAAAGATGTGTAGAAAGACAAAGTTTTTATTTAGCAATTCACTAATAATTTTGAGTCAAATTCTCTTTCTCCTGTTCTTTCACAACTTTTAGAGATTACATTAGGTACCTTCTATTCCTGTTCTCCTGGCCTGTTTATATATTCTTCCTGCTGTATCAGGGATTCCCTTAGCACTACATTCAAGGGTACCTGAAATTTTTGGATGGCTAATTTTAAAAATTTTGTTTACATTGCTTCTAAATGTATATATAACTAGGTAACTCTAGCTCTTCAACCAACAAATACCAAAATATCAACAACTCAGTACTCCTTATAAGGTTATTCTATGCTCACCAAATAGTGTAATGTATATGTTCCTGGTTGGAAGGCAGTCTTCTTCTACAAGACTTACTCTTAGAAAAGTGGGAAGAGTGTTTTGGGAAGAGAGGGTTTTTTTTTTTTTTCTTTCAATATTTATTCCTATAATCTTCTGAAAGAGAAATATTTGCCTCTCATTGGCTCCAAACTCCAATTTCTCTACATAAACTTCTCTCAGATTTGTGCACAAGTTCCAAAGCAAATCTGTGAATCTTCTACAAATTTGAAAATGGTGTACCTTGTTCTGTGTGCCAGATCCTTTAGTATTATTTGATAATGCTACTTTTAATGTCACAGGTGTCCTGACTGAGCCAAATTCAAAAATTAGATTGGTTAGTGGGTTGAGCTAGCTGAACTGCACTCTCTTATTTGTTTATTTCCATCAGCTAATGACTGACATAGGAAAATAAAGCATTTAAACAGTGTTTCCCAGAAGACATGACCAGATGGAATTCAAATTGCCAGGAAGGGGTGAACTCCCTATCAGAAGGACAGATTTGGGTGTGATTTGCTCAAGTCATTATTGAGACATCAGACTTGATATCTCAATAATAGAGGTATAATTAGAGCCTCTAGGTGAAAGTGAAAGAGTGAAAAACCTGGCTTAAAACTCAACACTCAAAAAACTAAGATCATGGCATCCAGTCCCATCACTTCATAGAAAATAGATGGGGAAACAATGGAAACAATGAGAGACTTTATTTTCTTGGGCTTCAAAATTACTGCAGATGGTGACTGCAGCCATGAAATTAAAAGATGCTTACAATTTGGAAGCAAAGCTATGACCAACCTAGACAGTATAGTAAAAAGCAGATACATTACTTTGGATAAAGGTCTGCATAGTCAAAGTTACGATTTTTCTAGTAGTCATGTATGGATGTGAGAGTTGGGCCATAAAGAAAGCTGAACATCCAAGAATTGATGCTTTTGAACTGTAGGGTTGGAGAAGACTCTTGGACTCTTGCAGTCCCTTGGACTGCAAGGAGATCAAACCAGTTAATCTTAAAGGAATGCACTCCTGAATATTCATTGGAAGGACTGATGCTGAAGTTGAAGCTCCAATACTTTGGCCACCTGATGCAAAGAACTGACTCATTGGAAAAGACCCTGATGCTGGGAAAGATTGAAGGCAGGAGAAGGGGATGACAGAGGATGAGATGGTTGGATGGCATCACCGACTCTATGGACATGAGTTTGAGCAAGCTCCAAGAGTTAGTGGTGGACAGGCAAGCCTGGCATGCTGCAATCCATGGGGTCGCAATGAATCAGACATGACTGAGTGACTGAACTGGACTGAACTGATACCTCAGTAAATAAGTGAATGAAGAAAGCCAGGAAGGGAGGGAGGAATAAGAGAAGGAAGGACCTAGCAGCCAGAGTGGACTAGTGGTTCTGAGTTAGGTATGATGGTCAGTACTTGAACATGACATTACTCACATTCCTGGGCAGCATGTGAACCCTGGGGAGAAGATGGCCTCTGCATGGACCATCTCACTAAATATGGTAACATGCTCCCCTGCTGTGGGACTCTTATAAATCAGCCTCCCTCACCGGCCCCAAGTTCTGCTACTCTCCTCCTACTCTTCTCTGCTGATGGATAGATCCTCTGCCTTACCCAGGTGAAGATCTGTGCCAAGTACCAGGGCTGCCTGCATAATGTGCAGTATACAAGCCAGCACTCACTAGCAATGTAAGAAAATTTTTCCTTTTCTTGTACAATGTTCAGTTGTCAGAGAACTGTAACCTAGTTACCAGTCTCCTGTTATTCCTCAAGACTGGCACAAATATTGTCTTAGGGATACAGTGTCAGCCATACTACATAAGGACTCAGACCAAGGTTCAAATCTCCCTTCCACAACTTGCTCTGTATGTGATCTTTATCTTTCTGAGCCTCAGTTTTCTCATCTTTAAATACGCGAAACAGTAATACCTGCCCTATTTCCGTTGTTGTTGTTCGGTCTCTAATTCATGTCTGACTTTTTGTGACCTCATGAACTGCAGCATGCCAGGTTTCCTTGTCCTTCACTATCTCCTGCAGCTGGCTCAAATTCATGTCCATTGAGTCAGTGATAATATCTAACCATCTCATCCTCTGCCGCCCTCTTCTCCTATTGCCTTTGTTCTTTCCCAGCATCAGGGTCTTTTTCCAGTGAATCAGCTCTTCACATCAGGTAGTCAAAGTATTGGAGCTTCAGCTTCACCATCAGTCCTTCCAATGAATATTCAGGACTGAGTTCCTTTAGCATGGACTGCTTTGATCTCCCTGCAGTCCAGGGAACTCTCAAGAGTCTTCTCCAGTACCACAATTCAAAAGTATCAGTTTTTTGGCACTCGGCCTTCTTTATGGTTCAACTCTCATATCTGTACATGACTGCTGTAAAAACCATAGCTTTGACTATACATTATTGACTATACAGTTGGCAAAGTGATTTCTCCGCTTTTTAATATGCCTTCTGGGTTTGTCATAGTTTCTATTACAGTTTCTTTAAAGAATCAAGTGAGATAATGTTTGTAAAATTATACTGTGAAGCATAAAGTATTATACAAATTTGAATAATTTTTAAACTATTTTCATCAATTTGTAAAAGAAAATAGGAAAAAATATTAATGAGAAAGAAAAGTTTATTCTGAAATCGTCATTCTCCAAATTATTAGTCAAAGGTATATTCCAGATGGCAAAGTCACTTTCTTTTCACTAAAAACTTAGATTTCTGATACTTCTGGTGAGGAACAGAGAATGTAGAATTAAAAGCATTAATGAAAAAGAAAGCACAGAGAAGTTTCTTGTATGGGCATTTCTAGGTGAACGATATTTTAGAGATGGTCCAACTAATGTGAACTTTGTAGAAAATGTTAAATGATCCTTGAACTGACAGATGATACATTTTGATACAGCGTGGTAGGAAATAGCCACTTTTTAAATGGGATGAACCCATAATTCATAGGGGCTCATCATAAATTATTAGAGCTTAGAATCTTATTTGCAGCTAATATAGGAAATTAGAGACATTTTTCATGAACACTTCATATAAAGATGTAACTTCTTTTCTGAATGATAGAAAATGAATAGCTGCATTACTGGCATGAACTTTCATGTCACTTTTGAATTTATAGATAATTTTAAGAAAGACTATACATTTTGAAAAGTCTAATATTGAACGTAAAGACAAACTCTTAAAATAACTTTTTAAATTGCAGCATTAATAGGGTAAATGTCATCCTGATGACTCAAAGTTATTAACATAGATCACATTTTTGTGATTCTTGAGCCTGAACTCGGTCCAGTTCAGCCCTTGGTTCTTGTTGATATGAAGATATTGCCAAAAGAGATTAAAGTGAAGGTTTTGATCCTAATGCAGTTCCATTCTAATCAAACAGCCAGTTGAGAGAATAAGAATGGGTGAACACTAGCCAACACCAAAGCTGGAAAAAGTTCAAAATAAATTTCCTACTGTTGGTGATCATCAATACCACCTTGCCATGCACAGATTCACTCTTAAGTGAGAGTCTCTTTTTCTCTGCATTTATTTTACTTTTTAAATTTCCCAGTGAGCAAATCCATTTTTGACAGTTTTTTCCATAGTGTCATTTACATGATACCACACAAGGTTTAAAGTAATTTAAATACATACAAATGCACAAGAGATAAATAATTTACAAAGAGCAACCAATTCTTATTGAAAGTTACTGAACTTTTCTAGTAACCTAAAGATAATTTAGGAATGGATGAATTTAACTCAGATGACTATTATATCTACTATTGTGGGCAAGATTCCCTTAGAAGAAATGCATTATGCAGTATATCAGTAGTATCATTCAATATAACAGTAATCCAAGTCTATGCTCTGACCAGTAATGAAAAGAAGCTGCAGTTGAATGGTTCTATGAAGACCTACAAGACATTCTAGAACTAACACCCAAAGAAGATGTCCTTTTCATCATAGGGGACTGGAATGCAAAAGTAGGAAGTCAAAAGATACCTGGAATAAGGTACATTTGGCCTTGGAATACAAAATGAAGCAGAGCAAAAGCTAACAGAGTCTTTCCAAGAGAATACACTGGTCATAGAAAACACCCTCTTCCAACAAGACAAGAGAATACTCTACACATGGACATCACCAGATGGTCAATACTGAAATCAGATTGATTATATTCTTTGCAGCCAAAGATGGAGAAGCTCTATACAGTCACAAAAAACAAGACTGGGAGCTGACTGTGGCTCAGTTCATGAATTCCTCATTGCCAAATTCAGACTTAAATTGAAGAAAGTAGGGGAAACAATTAGACCATTCAGGTATGACCTATATCAAATCCCTTATGATTATACAGTGGAAGTGACAAATAGATTCAATGGATTAGATCTGATAGACAGAGTGCATGAAGAACTATGGACAGAGGTTTGTGACATTGAACAGGAGGCAGTGATTAAGACCATCCCCAAGAAAAATAAATGCAAAAAGGCAAAGTGGTTGCCTGAGGAGGCCTTACAAATAGCTGTGAAAAGAAGAGAAGCTAAAGGCAAAGGGGAAAAGGAAAGATATACCCATTTGAATGCAGATTTCCAAAGAATGGCAAGGAGATATAAGAAAGCCTTCCTCACTGATCAATGCAAAGAAATAGAGGAAAACAATAGAATGGGAGAGACTAGATATCTCTTCAAAAAAATTAGAGATACCAAGGGAATATTTCATGCAAAGATGGGCACAATAAAGTACAGAATGGTATGGGCCTAACAGAAGCAGAAGATATTAAGAAGAGGTGGTAAGAATACACAGAGGAACTATACAAAAAAGATCCTCAAGACCCAGATAACCATGATGGTGTGATCACTCACCTAGAGACAGACATCCTGGAATGTGAAGTCAAGTGGGCCTTAGGGAGCATCACTACGAGCAAAGCTAGTGGAAGTGATGGAATTCCAGTTGAGCTATTTCAAATCCTGAAAGATGATGCTGTGAAAGTGCTACACTCAAATTTGGAAAACTCAGCAGTGGCCACAGAACTGGAAAAGGTCAGTTTTCATTCCAATCCCAAAGAAAGGCAATGCCAAACAATATTCAAACCACTACACAGTTGCACTTGTCTCACACACTAACAAAGCAATGCTCAAAATTCCCCAGGACAGGTTTCAACAATATGTGAACTTCTAGATGTTCAAGCTAGATTTAGAAAAGGCAGAGGAACCAGAGATCAAATTGCCAACATCTGCTCGACCATCGAAAAAGCAAGAGAGTTCCAGAAAATCATCTGCTTTATTGACTACGCCCAAGCCTTTGACTGTGTGGATCACGACAAATTGTGGAAAATTCTTCAAGAGATGGGAATAACAAACCACCAAACCTGCCTCCTGAGAAATTGTATGCAGGTCAAGAAGAAACAGAACTGGACATGGAACAACAGACTGGTTCGAAATTGGGAAAGGAGTACATCAAGGCTGTATGTTTTCACCTTGCTTATTTAACTTCTATGCAGAGTACATCATGCAAAATGCCAGGCTGGATGAAGCACAAGCTGGAATCAAGATTGCCAGGAGAAATATCAGTAACTTCAGATATGCAGATGACACCACCCTTATGGAAGAAAACGAAGAAGAACTAAAGAGCCTCTTAATGAAAGTGACAGAGGAGAGTGAAAAAATTGACTTAAAGCTCAACATTCAGAAAACTAAGATCATGGCATCTGGTCCCATCACTTCATGGCAAATAGATGGGGAAACAATGGAAACAGAGACAGACTATTTTCTTGGGCTCTAAAATCACAGATGGTGACTGTAGCTATGAAGTTAAAAGATGCTTGCTCCTTGGAAGAAAACCCAAGACCAACCTAGACAGCTTATTAAAAAGCAGAGACATTACTTTGCCAACAAAGTTCCATTTAGTCAAAGCTATGGTTTTTCCAGTAGTCATGTATGGATGTGAGAGTTGGACTAGAAATGAAGCTGAGTGCCAAAGAATTGAGACTTTTGAACTGTTGTGTTGGAGAACCCTTGAGAGTCCCTTGAACTGCAAGGAGATCCAACAAGTCAATCCTGAAGGAAAGCAGTCCTGAATATTCATTGCAAGGACTGATGCTGAAGCTGAAACTCCAATGCTTTGGCCACCTGACAAAAAGAACTGATTCATTGGAAAGGCCCTGATGCTGGGAAAGATTGAAGGCAGGAGGAGAAGGGGACAGCAGAGGATGAGATGTTGGATGTCATCACCAATGTGATGGACATGAGTTTGAGTAAGCTCCAGGATTTGGTGATGGATAGGGAAGCCTGGAGTGCTACAGTCCCTGGGGTTGCAAAGAGTCAGACACGACTGAGTAACTTAACTGAACTGACTGAACTCAAAGATAATTTAAAACATAATGTGCTAAACAGGGATGGAGGGGGAAAAGGAGAAAGATGGAGAGTAATTTCAAATACAACTCTTTTCTCCACACACACCACCAGTTTATCCTAAGAATTAGGAATTTACTAGAGTTTATTAAAACAAACAAGAAAATCTCATATCTCCTTAAACTGAAAAATAACTTTAATATCATTTTTGCAGTTGGCTCAAATTTTTCCCGTAATTTCTATTACCCCTCACCTACTTCAACCCCTCATTATATACACAATGTTAATATAGCCTTCTAGAGAGCCCTACCTCTCTTTGCCCTCTGATCATCCTTCTACAGTTACCATCTGATCATGTTCCCACTTGAAATCCACATTTGAGATGGCTTCTGCTGCTTGTAGGTTGAAATCTCAAATACTCATCTGGGTGTTCAAGGTCCTCAACAGCAAGACATCTCCCAACCTTTCTAATCATGTGTTCTGCCTGGATTGTAACATCAATAATGTAGATTACACTTAATAGAAATTATGACTTAATCAGATTTGTATAAATTAGATATGATTAAAAAGAATATATATAAAGCAGTTTTCATGATTCCTGGAAAATAGTAAGCATTAATAAATTATAACTGCTGTTGTTTTTGCTGTTAATGTTATTACTGTCATTTACTATCTCTGTCTAGAATGCCTGCTTAAATCTCATCTTTTAAAATTCCCCAATTCCTAGGATCCTCTCTTCCTCACTGTCCCACAGCACAGTATTGAAACCTTGTTTATAAATTCTATTTATCACTGTATTGATTTTTTTCTTTCATTGTCTATGTCTCATCATGATAATGAACTTTTGGGCAAGAGGAACCATATTTACACTTAGCATTACAACTTCTAAACTAATATTTTATATGTAGTAAACATTCAATAAATGTTTTTTTATTGAATATATGACATAGGAAAATCAATATGTTATACAGTATGTTCAAATAAATTGCAAATTCATTTACAAAGTATGACTATGTTGATCAAATAACATATTGTTACAAAGAGGGACACTTTGAGAGTAAGAGAGGATATTCTTGATCATTATGTGGAGACAGTAGGCATACACTAGAATGTAAGGCCATCACAAGTAGGAGAAAACTCCATGAAAACACAGCTGAATGCTGCAAAGATTATCCCATTTATATTACCCCTTCCCTCTTGATCATCATGAAACCAATCCTGTTACAGAGAGAAGGTTGGGTATGATTGAGTTCTTAGAAGATGAATGAGCACTAACAGAAGCCACTGGAGTATGTACCACAATTTGAGCATCTTTGGAATCAGACCGAGTTGACAAAACTACAAAGGATTTAAAACAAGCCCCTTCTCTCATTGCACACCTGGAATGAAGAGTATGAGCAAAACATCTCGAATTTGTCTGGCATGTTGAACAGGTGTGTGACGGGGGAGTGTCCCTAGGCAGAGAAATGTGCTGCCTCCTAAGTGTAGGACCTTTCCCTGAGCAGTTTCCGTTCTCATTCCAGAACTGCTCGGGCTATAGCCACAGAAGCTGTAGCCTTCACATCTCTGTGCGTCTTTCCATTTCTATACTCCTCTCACTTTATTTGTTAATGCTACGTGACTGTTTTTAAAAAGGTTTTATTCTATCCTCTAACTGTCTTTAGTATATGTGCTGCCGAAGCGAGCACTGTCCTCTAACTGTCTTTAGTGAGCATGTTCTTAGGCCATCAGTGGTGCTGCTCACAGAATGTTGTTAAAAAACAAACTTCAGATGACTAAATTGGAAGATTTAATTGACTTTAGTGATTCATGAATTGGGCAGCGTCCCATCTAGCAGCAAGGGTGCTCCAAGAAGTTATATAACATGGAAGATTTTATAGAAAGGAGGGTGGGGCGAGGAAGTCATTAGCAAAAGGCAAGAAACAGTTCTTTGGGGACAGGACATTATCTTTTGGGAGGTCTAAAGGGACTGATCTTCATGACCCAGATAATCACAATGGTGTGATCGCTCACCTAGAGCCAGACATCCTGGAATGTGAAGTCAAGTGGGCTTTAGAAAGCATCACTACGAACAAAGCTAGTGGATGTGATGGAATTCCAGTTGAGCTATTTCAAATCCTGAAAGATGATGCTGTGAAAGTGCTGCACTCAATATGCCAGCAAATTTGGAAAACTCAGCAGTGGCCACAGGACTGGAAAAGGTCTGTTTTCATTCCAATCCCTAAGAAAGGCAATCCCAAAGAATGCTCAAGCTACTGCACAATTGCACTCATCTCACATGCTAGTAAAGTAATGCTCAAAATTCTCCAAGCCAGGCTTCAGCAATACATGAAACTGAGAACCTCCAGATGTTCAAGCTGGTTTTAGAAAAGGCAGAGGAACTAGAGATCAAATTGCCAATATCCACTGGATCATCAAAAAAGCAAAAGAGTTCCAGAAAAACATCTATTTCTGCTTTATTGACTATGCCAAAGCTTTCGACTATGTGGATCACAATAAACTGTGGAAAATTCTGAAAGAGATGGGAATACCAGACTACCTGACCTGCCTCTTGAGAAACCTGTATGCAGGTCAGGAAGCAACAGTTAGAACTGGACATGGACCAACAGACTGGTTCCCAATAGGAAAAGAAGTACATCAAGGCTGTATATTGTCACCCTGCTTATTTAACTTATATGCAGAGTACATCATGAGAAAAGCTGGGCTGGAAGAAGCACAAGCTGGAATTAAGATTGCCGGGAGAAATAAAAATAACCTCAGATATACAGATGACACCACCCTTCTGGCAGAAAGTGAAGAGGAACTAAAAAGCCTCTTGATGAAAGTGAAAGAGCAGAGTGAAAAAGTTGGCTTAAAGCTCACATTTAGAAAACTAAGATCATGGCATCTGGTCCCATCACCTCATGGGAAATAGATGGGGAAACAGTGAAAACAGTGGCTGACTTTATTTTTTTGGGCTCCAAAATCACTGCAGATGGTGACTGCAGCCATGAAATTAAAAGACGCTTACTCCTTGGAAGGAAAGTTATGACCAACCTAGATGGCACATTAAAAAGCAGAGACATTACTTTGCCAACAAAGTATGGTCAAGGCTATGGTTTTTCCAGTGGTCATGTATGGATGTGAGAGTTGGACTGTGAAGAAAGCTGAGTGCAGAAAAATTGATGCTTTTGAACTGTGGTGTTGGAGAAGACTCTTGAGAGTCCCTTGGACTGCAAGGAGATCCAACCAGTCCATCCTGAAGGAGATAAGTCCTGGGTGTTCATTGGAAGGACTGATGCTGATGCTGATACTCCAATACTTTGGCCATCTCATGTGAAGAGTTGACTCATTGGAAAAGACCCTGATGCTGGGAGGGATTGGGGGCAGGAGGAGAAGGGGATGACAAAGGATGAGATGGCTGGATGGCATCACCGACTCGATGGGCATGAGTTTGAGTAATCTTCGGGTGTTTGTGATGGACAGGGAGGCCTGGCATGCTGCGATTCATGGGGTCGCAAAGAGTCGGACACGACTGAGCGACTGAACTGAACTGAACTGAAAGGGACTGTGCAGGTTTTATCAGGCAGATTGCCTCTTCTTCCCCTGGTGGGTCAGAGGTGAGATAGAAAGGACCCATGTGAGAGATTATCTCACTGATGCTGACCAGAGTGATTAAGATTATATTTCTAGTGAAAGTTGAAACTACAATTATAGTATATTTTTAGTAGGTGTTAAATCTAGGTTTGGTATCATGGACTTTATTTAGCATGAGTGACACCATTTTGGACCTGTTGTTGTTGGGGTTTTTTTTTTTCTTAACAATATGAAAAAAGGGCATTTTCCAAAGAGGGATGTGGTCCTCCCTCATGGAGGTGGCCCTGCAGTGATCAGAAAGTTGACAGGGTCTACACAGGAGTTAGGAGGAATCTGATGAAGTAGGGAGTAATGCTCTCTGTCCCAGTTCTCACAGAGATTAAACTTTAATCAAGGAACTTAGCAGTGCCTTTTATACTCAGTGAGTGAACATCTGATCACTTGGCCAATGTCCAGAACACAGAATGACCATAATATCACACTTAGTTCATTGGTGAGCTGTTACTGTAGTGTGGGAGAACTGAGAGCCGGGAGACCTGGAGCCGAGGATCTAATCTAGGCAGGGTCACCAACCAGCTGTGTCACTTTGAACTTGTCACATAACAACCTTGTGTCTTAAGTTATAAAAAGATAGTAACATCACGGAATAATTTATAATAATGCAAGTAGCTGTGAGATCACTTGTAACTTTGTAAATCACTTGGAACGTCTTATCTTTTATTGAGGTAGGCCACTTTATTCCCTATACATTACACTCCAAAGTCTTTGAGATAGAATTGTTTCTTTTAAGTACTGTTCTGAGTGCAGTTAAGCTGTTTCTTTTCATGATTACAATTTTTGGGTCACATTAGTGCAAGACAAGTTTTATTACTTAATGAAAAACAAGTAAGTAGATTTTCCTTTCTTGAGATGGTATGGCTTTTGACAGCAATAATGCTTGTTGTGAGCCAAGTGTCTAATTGGAAATGCTGATACACTCAACTATGTAGGATTTAATTAATTCTGAAAAAAACAGTATATTGTTTGGAAGCACTATGGTATCTTAATCTATCTAATTTCATTAATAGTTTGAGGGGAAAACACCAGACTTTTGATCCAGTTCCACTCTGCCAGTCAGTCAGTTGCTCTGTGACCTCTGGTGAGTCACTTAACATCTCTGGATCTTAATTTTATTTGCAAATCACTTGGAGTAGCTAATATCTAAAGTCCTTTCTAGTTCTAAAACACAGACTATTTCACAACCATTACAATTTTATTTTTATTTATTTATTTTTAAAATTTATTTGGCAGCACTGGGTCTTAGTTGTGGCATGTGGGATCTAGTACTCTGACTAGAGATCGAACCTGGGCCCTCTGCATTGGTAGACCAGTGTTAGCCTGTGGGCCATGATAGAAATCCCACAACCATTACAATCTTAAAAACAATTTTAAATTTAACCTTTTTTCTTTTTTTATTGAAACTAATACATGCTTGGTTGGGATTAATTTACTCAGCACCAAGCAAATGACAGCCCAGTGATGGTATTTACAAAATGAAATTGTCAAAATGAAAGAGTGACTTTTCAAAAAAGAGTATTAAAGTGCAATTGACTTTGAAATAACCTGCCTAGGCATGGCTCACAAATTCTTCCCAAAGCAACATTCTTGAGACTGTTTGCTTAGTATGCAAATTAAAATCATTATTAAAAGATCAGTAGCCATGTGGTGGCTCTGTGATTAATGATTTCTACAGCCAAAGGGAGAGATTTGAGTTAATTAGCCTGCCTGATCTCCTGCCCCCTTTGGCTCCTGGGACAGAGCTGAGTACAGAGGTCTTCCTCGGAAGAGAAGGAGGGCCTCTCAGTCATGGACAGTGGGCTCTAAACTGACCACGGCAATCTCATCCACTGCATAACTCCATCCTTTTAGCTGAAGGGAAGTCATTCCTTGAAAGACAAAGTGATAATGGTCCCCGTGAGAGAAGCAGGGTTATTAGATTACTTATTTGGTCTCTGATGGAAATCAAATTAATAAATTGTGGGAATAAAAATACTTGGCAAGAATTAAGAAAAGCATAATGCAAATTCCAAATTTTTTTAAATGGACAAAACCCAACCACTTTGCTTTTTTCCTATTCCCCTCTCTGCTCTTGCCTGTTTTTTTCCTACCTTTATGTAAGACGTCTCAGTATAGTAAATAGAAAAAGCTGCCTTGTGCCTTCCCCACTAACTTGTATTATAATCTTGGCAAGTGAGTACTTCTCTGGGACTGTTTCTAGCTTCAACAACTCAGTGACTTCCTAACTACTTTAATTTTACTTAAAAAAAAAAAGACAACAATATTCATGGAGTCTGAAGGTCAGGGAAATTGTAGGTCAGAAATTGGTGAGGCAAAGAGGATTTAAGGAAACCAAGTAGAGACGGTTGGGGTTTTGAAGTCTCAGTAAAGTGGTCTGTACCCAGGTCAGCAAGAACTAGAGTTGCTGGAAGTACCTAGGCTGTTGCACTTTCACTTGAACACTTTTGTTCCTACTCTGGACACTTGGATTACTCAAAGATGTCAGTTCTAGGAAGTTTTAACCCATTTTTGTGTTATTCTTGTCATCATTTTCTCCACTTCTGCTCTCTGATTGCTGAGCTCTGATGGCAAAAATCATGCAAGCACTTAGACTGATATCACCAAAAGTCTGTGGTCTTCAGCCCCTCATCAACCACTGAAAACCCTACCTCACCTTTTCTCTGTCACCACTCTCTCTGAGCAGAGAAGTTCTCAACCTCACAGAAAATAACAGAATTTTTCCCAGGACCTCTTCAATGTTCCTTTGCTACTAACTCTTTCCTCCTAGCACATAAAATTAGCTCTTTCCCTTTCTTAAAAGCTATTCCTACACTCTCTTGTGATCACCTGTATTGATTTCCCTGCTTTCATAGCCAAGCTCCTAAGAAAGATGTTGTGCCATTTTTTCTTCAGCTTCTATTTACCTTCAGGCAGTTTCTGTCTGGGTTTGAATTCCCTCAGAAGCAGACTCTGGGTTGAGGGTTCAGTTGTAAGTAGATTATTTGGAAGGTGATCCCGGGAATCACATTAGAGTGAAGGAAAGCCAGGCAGGAAAGGAGGAAACCACTAACTGGATATGGAATCAAACAATCACTTTTATGCTGCCAGTTCTCAAATATGTTTATCCAGGTCACTTTCCAAGTTCTAGATCCATGTTTATAAATGAACAACATGCCCGTAATTGGATATCTATGGCAATTTAAATCCAACGTCTACAAACACTGGTGTCGTGGATCCAAGACCTGGCTCCCCTACTGACTACAAATGCAGCACTGAGCGAGTTATTTAATCTCCGTAATTCCCAGAAAAATCCTCCTAAAAAAAGGGAGGGCGACAATAATTGTGTATCAATAATGCTTTGACAGTTAAATGAGGTCCTTTGTGTTAGGTATTAAGCACAGTGCTGGGTACAGAAGAAGTGATTGGTAATCATTAACTTTCATTATTAATGTAATAAGGACTTTACCCACAAACATTTCTTAACATGTATTCCCTCTATGTTAATGGCATTGCCATCTACCCACTTAAATCAGAAATGTTCAAATCATCTTAGAATCTTTTCTCACTCTTAACATCAGGCACCATATTCTGCCAATTCCACCTCCCACATATGTCTTAAATTTGTCATTTCCTCTTCATCCTTCTTCCTCTGCCTTAATGCCAGCCCTCAGCACTCTTGCTTAGATTAGAATTCCTTAGGGAATTCTTCCTGTTCACAATGCTTAACATAGTGTCTGACACAAAGTAATTTAATAAATGTTTGAATGATTATCATCAAATTATCTTTATCATGATAAATGATACCACAGTCCTAAGAGTTTTCCTTGATTCCACTTAATTCCTTATAGCACACATTTAATTCATGGTAACCCTGTTGCTTCTACTTCCAAAATATACCCAGAGTCCAAGCATTTGTCAATATCTCCCCCAGTATACTAGTTTAAAACCAGACTCATCTGCCAACCCAGACTTTCCTCCTTTCTATATATCTGCCACATGGAAACTGGAGTCATCAAAACATAAATTAGATCTTACCATGCCTCAGTTTAACAACTTCCTATGGCTTCTTGATAAAAATTTTAATATCTACAGGAACTCCGAAGTTCCCTATTGACTTCTCCACCTTACCTCTTTCCCTTTCTCTCTTTGCTCACTATATTTTGGCCACAGTGGCCTTTGTGCTGTACCTGGAACATACCAAATCCGCACCTTTTTTAGCTGTTGTTTTCTGCTTGGACTAATCACTCATCCCTGGGTCTTCACACAGCTGCCTCTTTCTCACCATTCAAATCTCAGCTCCCCATAGTTATTTTATTGTCTAACTTGTGTCTTTATGTAAATCTTATTGTCTATCTCCCCATCCTCACTCCTAGAACTGCCTAAGGTACTTGAGGCAGAATTTTTATCTCATTTCTCACTGTCTCCCAGGACCCAGAACAGTATCTAGTACATAGTTGGAGATGAATAAATATTTGTCAACAAATGTTTATTAATACATACTACATTCAAAATCAGGCTCTGTAGGAGACTAAAGGAAGTAAAAAGTTTAAAAGATATTAACAAGGACATTATTAACAGCAATAACAAGACCCTAAATATACATAAGTAAGGATGAGAAATAAATTAGAAAAGTTGGAAACAGCTAATTTGTTAGGATGATAAGATTGCATGTCTTTCCTTTTGAAAGCTTCGTTAATTATCACTAATGTAGAGCAACGAATGAAAATTACTAGTTGAGTGCTATGACAAAAGGTCCTGTAGCACTTCTAAGAAGTATTTTGTGGTCAGGATGGTCTAAGGACTAACTTCTGTTACTCAGGTCACTTAGAAAATAAAGAACTGTTTGACATAGTATATAATGGACATTTTTCTTCTCTATTTCTCGATAATAGTCTATGAAATCTTAAACAGCAATGTTAACATCATAAGGAAATGGAATATTCTAAAGTTATGATTCTTTGATTGGCTGAGTTGGAATAAGATTTGTGTGTATTTGTGGAGGGGCAATTAGTGAATGCATAGAGAAGGTGTTTTCAGTTTGGGGGCCTCCAGCTGTTCATCAGATTGCAGGTGGCACAGCCTCTTGTCACGGATTCCCTGTTCCACTTAACCTGGAAATTCTGAACAAGTATCTGAGGTCCTCTTGATTTCCCTTGAGAGTCCCTGTACCAAAAACAGCTTCTTACGGTTAACTTGAGCTGAGAAACAAATTGGTCTGAGAACATTCCCATGATTCCCGTTACCAGAGAATGCTGTTTCTTTTAATTATAGCACAGATTTCCAGAGTTTTATTGAGAAGCAGAAAAGAAGAAAAAAAAGCTATCAGGGTATTTTTTTAAAAAGGAAAGGGGAGGAGAATGAGTTTATCAAGTTTGGTGCCATAATGATTGAGGATAGGGTTTCAGTGATCCACACAAGAAGATAATTTGGTATCATAAATCACTTCTTTGGTTCTACTTAGGTCAGTAATGATAAAGTGGGATACATGAAAGTCACTTTACAAATCAAAATCTCCTGATTATATGGCTTACTACTACCACTGCTGTGAACGCATTCAGTTGTGTCCAACTCTTTGCAATCCCATGGCCTCTAACTCGTAGGCCCTTCTGTCCATAGGATTTCCCAGGCAAGAATACTGGAATGGGTTGCCATTTCCTTCTATATGGCTTAGCCAAATAAAAATAAATAAATGAATAAATATGGATAATTATGTCCATAGCAGTATGAAATCAGAGTAACAGTCATTCTCACTCCCTAAAGCCAATGAGAAATCAGAGCACTTGGAGAAAAGAGTGCTGGTGGTTTTGTATTACCCAAAATATTGGTAAACATAAATTTTGTACTCATATTCTAAGACTGACATTAAAAAGAATAAAGCATTTAGCTCTAATGGTAGGAATTGCTAGCTGCTGTAGCTAAATCTTTCTTCTTCTTGCTGGACACTCAGGTAGACTATATTTTTTAGACTCATTTTCAGTTAGATGTGGCCATGTGAGTGAATTTTGGCCAATAAGGTACAATCAAAGATGATGTATACCCTTCAACAACTGGTCCATAAAGTCTCTCATGCATAATTTTTATCCCCTTCTGGCTTGATGCAATGAATAGAACAAAGTGACCTTGAAAGCCCCAGTTGAAACTATAGAGCCACAAGATAGAAAAATCTGGGTCTTTGGACCATTTGGTACAAAGCTACTTGTCAATCAGGGTTTTGCCTAGGATTTTCTAAGTGAGAAATAAACTTCTCTCATGCTAAGCCTCTGAGATATGGGGATATATCTCTTATAGTAGCTACTGTTACCTTTACAACTGGTTAGGCTTGTTGCTTATAAATTAAAGGTCCTATTGGTTCTATCACAAGCTTTTCACAAAAAGCACTAAACATTTTAAATAGCATCTTCAATCTCACAGTCATATTTTTTTCATTTATATGTAATTTTCCAACAATAACTGCTGATTGGGAAAATTCTGTCCACTGGCACCATATATTATATAGCAGCCCAGAAAGCTAAGAGCTTCCCAAGTGAACTAATTCATAAATTTATGCATTGATGACTTTTTAGGCCAATTATAATAGTTAACAATGAAAGTCAAATAGTTACATAGTTCAGAACTGTGGTATATATTATAAAAGAAATAAAGATTAAGTCAAATGTTTATGTTAAGTGATTCTGAAGTTTATAATAATTATCCCAGAATGATGTGCCAAAATAAATACCTCTCAAAGAAATGTTTCTGAGATCAGGTCACAGATCATCATTTTCAAGCAGTTGGTAAAAAGATACATTTTTTTAAAAAGGGACATATGACCATTTCTCCAAATGATGAAAATAAACATTTGGTGTCCTTTCAAGACCACATGAATTGATGTCTTCAGATACTAACTAAAGGTAGATAATCTATCAAAAAGAATTTCTATCCAGAGATAGAAACAATTATAGGTTATGGTATAATTCTTAATGCAAGAAACTTTCATTCTTCAATCTTATGCTTTTCTTTTTTTAAACTGGAAACACTTTTGTTACTGGTTGCAAACCAAAAAAAGGATTTAATCAATCATACTTTTAATACCTTACTGAGCGGATGAGAAAACAAACTGTTCTTTGGCTTAAAAATTGAAGATTATGGAAATAGATTCCAAGGTGTTGACTCATGCATGCAGTTATATGACTCTATCAGTACTCAGTTTGTATATGTGAATATTTATGACGTTCCTGGAGCTTTAAACGTCACATGAATGAGAATTCTTGGTAAGGAAAGGCAGAAAAGATCTTACTAATGAAATCTTGAAAAAGGACCAAACTCTTAAACTTGATAAATAATTTCTTAGAAGCAGATATTATCAGTTCAAAATATTTTTATAACCACCATCCTAGTTTAGGCATTGACTGACTCACTGTTACCTGTATTTTCTCTCTGGTTTAATCCAGTCACACATATGCCAACAGAGTGTTTTTTTTTTTTTTTTTTTACTTTTCTGTTGATTTACAATATTGTGCTAGTTTCAGTTGTACAGCAAAGTGATTCAGTTATATATAAATATATACATTTTTTCAGATTATTTTCCATTACAAGTTATTATAAGATAATGAATATAATTTCTTGTGCTATACAGGGAAATAAATCCAGTTTCTTATCTATTTTATGTATAGTAGTTTTTATCTATTAATTTCATTCTCTTAATTTCTCTCTCCTTCCCTTCCCTCTCTGGTAACTATAAGTTTGTTTTCTATGTCTGTGAGTCTGTTTCTGTTTTGTATTAATATAGAGATTCACTTGCATTATTTTTTAGGGTTGCTAGCCTTCATTAAATGAAGCTGGACTCAAATAAATTACTAATAGGCAGTGAGTTCCCAGCTGCCTCTCATGGCAAATCCATTTTTACTTCAAAGCTCTTTACCAATTCTAATCCAAATAGTGCTTTTCTTCCTTTGTCCTACTTCCTTCCTTCTCTCCTACCTGCTTCCACCCTAAATTATCTTGATTTTGAATTTGTTTAAATCTGTGAAATGAACATAAATGAGTCCATGCCAAAAGACTGGCTACAGAAATAATGTTTGCAAAAGCACCTAGTGGAATTCCTGGCACATACTGAGTGCCTTCATGCTTAGTCATGTCTGACTCACTCATGTAATGTAGCCTACCAGGCTCCTCTGTCCATGGAATTTTCCAGGCAAAGATGTTGAAGTGGGTTGCCATTTCTTACTCCAGGGGATCTTCCTGACCCAGGGATCTAAGCTGCATCTCCTGCATCTCTTGCATTGGCAAGTGGGTTCTTTACCACTGATGCTTTAGTTTTTGCATCATATAAATCACCTCAACTTAATACATTAAAACAATAATGGTGATTTATTATTTCTCCTGGCTTATGTGGATCAAGAAGTTAAGAAGGGCTTAGCACACCATTCTTATTTAGAGTCCCTCATGCATTTGCAATCATCTGTCAAATTGGGCTGCAGGTATCTGAAGGAAGTAGATGTGATGAAACTCACTTGCATAGCTAGCAGCTTAGTCCTAGTAGTTGGCTGGGGCCTTTGGTTTCTCTCTGTGAAGACTTTCCCACATGATATGGTGGCTAGCTTTCCTCCACTCCCCTGGAGTGATTCCTTCATTCCTAAGAAACCAAAGGTGAAAGTTGCAGCATCATTTATGAGCTTGTCTGGGAACTCACATACCACCATTTCCACTATGTTCTACTGGTCACTAGAGACAGCCCTGATTTCAAGTGAAAATAGTTTATACAAGAGGGTGGTGGTGGTTTAGTCGTTTGCTAAGTTGTATCTGACTCTTTGTGACCGCATGGACTGTAGCCTGCCAGGCTCCTCCGTCCATGAGATTCTCCAGGTAAGAATACTGGAGTGGGTTGCCATTTCCTTCTCCAATACAACAGAGTAAATACCGGAAAATGTGGATCATTGGAGGCTATCTTGGAGGCTGCCTACCAGAGTTGGATATTAACTCCCGTAGAGAAAATGCTGACCCTTTGGATTACTGCCAGACTAACCAGAGTGCTTTTCAGTTTCACCTTAAAGTATTCCTTTTTTAGGCTAGCTAAGACCAAATATCTGCCTCCTATTGGCAGAGATTGCACACACACACACACAAACTAGCATCCACATATAAATTCTGTATACATGATTTTTCAAGTTGGAATTATCCATTTTTTAGAAAAATAAAATTTTAGAGTAGTTACAGATGAACAGAAAAGTTGTTAAGATAGCACAGGGAATCCCCATGTTTTCCCTAATTAGTCTCCCCTATTGTTTTAGGCAGAACTTTGAAAGAAAGGAAGGGGTTTTGAGAGGTCAAGATGGAACAATGCAAGTAAAAGCCCTGAGGCCAAGAACCATCCCCTTCAGCATTTTGGAGGTGCCAGAATCCAGTGTTTGTAAAAGATGCAGAGTGACATAAACTGAAGGAGAACTAAATGAACCAGATGAAGTTATCACTATTATTATGGCTTTGAAAAGAAGCAATTATTATTTTAAAATCATTTTAAGAAAGTGGAGTAATAAAACTGGACATGGACAGGTAATCAACTTGGAAAATTCATGGTCCTAAAGGGCCAAAATTGAGTAACTTGTTTCCTAAAACCCATGTTAAAAAAAAAAAATAATGTTTCAGTGGAGTTGAATTATGTGGTTTTTACGGTCTTTTTAGCTTCTACCACAAGATTAAATAGGAAAGTAGAGATTGCAACTTTTAGGTAAAGAAACAGTTTGAATAATGATGTAGCTTTTGTGAATACTTCATCTCAAAGAAATAATTATTAAATGAAAGGAGACTGCCTTGTTTGGAGTGAAAAAGCATTTGTTCCTATGGGGAGAGCAGGATAGTTATTACTGCCTATTTATAGACAAGCCAACTGAGGCTCAGGGGAACACTCTCCAAACCAAGCCAAAGCTACAGACTAGGTCAATGTTGGAAATCAAGTGAACTAGACTGAAGATTCCCATTCCACAAGAATAGTCAAGGATAGAAGCCTGAGAGGAAAATGAGAAGTGTTACTTGGAATGTCTGTACCCTACTGTGGGCCCCAAGTGGGTAGATCTTCAGTGTCCAGAGCAAATCTGAGGGCATTACCCTTGAGTGGCGCTGACTGAGAAGGGGAGGCTGCTGTTTTAAGGTATCTTTCTCTCTCTCCTTCCTTTAACTACTTCGTTTCTCTCATTTTTTGTCTCTCTCACAGATAATCTTTGAATTTACTCACATTCAATAATTTTTTTGTGCTTTATTGAAGACCAATGAATGGGAAAAAAAAATCCTACAACAGATACCAAATGTCTACTAAAAGGTCCTTCTGCCCTCAGACTCACTTTCCTCTAGTTGATCATTCTTAGTGACTTCATCTTAGCCACTGCACTAAAAAACCCCACACACATCCGAACAATTCCATTCCATTCCTACTTGACCCTGAAATGCTGGTATAAACATGTCATCTGATGGCTTCCTTTAGGACAAAGTTAACCTCAGCTTGACATACATATCTTTTAAATAACAGGCCCTAACGTTCCATTGTAACCTCATTTATCACAACTTTTCACCATGAACACTGTACTCTAGGCACACTAAAGTATATCGTGAAGTAATAGAGGCTGGTGTTCAGAGTACACATAAAATTTTCACATGAACAGTTTCACTTGCCCATAATAATCATACCATATGACATATGACAACAACTACTGCTCTATTTACTGAGTGTCTACTGATAACAAGCATTGTAGTGGATACTTTACATGTTATATTCAGTTAGACTTTGCTTAGAAAAGCTTTCATCAGAGTAATTATGTCCTATTTCAGTGGAGAAAACAAACTTATAAGTTAACTTTCACTCAATGACCCACAGCTAATATGAAGGAGGATCCAAGCTCAGATCCTTTTGCTTGGAAAGCCTGTTTTCTTCCTACTGTGTGGTATAGTCTTGTGAAGAACTGTGACTGTTGAACCACATGGTGAAAAAGAATGTGAAAGTGAAGTCGCTCAGTCGTGTCCAACTCTTAGCGACTCCATGGACTGTAGCCTACCAGGCTTCTCCATCCCTGGGATTTTCCAGGCAAGAGTACTGGAGTGGGTTGCCATTTCCTTTTCCAGGGCATCTTCCAAACCCAGGGATCGAACATGGGTCTCCCGCATTGCAGGCAGATTTTACCATAGAGTCACCAGAACCATATGGTACTTCATTTATATCTTAGCCCTACCATTCACAGGCTGACTAGCCTTATGTAAATTGATTAATCTCTCTAAGTCCTAGTTTCTTCAATTGTAAGAAATAGGATATTAGTAAGTACCTAACCCGTAAAACTTTTCTAAGAATCAAAGGAGAAAACAGATGTACAGTGTATAGCTGCCAGTGTTATTGAATCTTATCACTTCCAATTGACAAATTCTTATTTATTTTTTTAAGACCCTGGTTCAGATATCACCTCAAGTTGATATCTAACTCTGCCAGACAGAATTTTCTCCTTGTTCTCATATGACTTTGGTCTTGTAATGATCTGTTTCCCACTAAGCAAGTGTTATGAGTTACTCTATCTTGGTCTGGGTTTCTCCCAAAGCAGACTAACAGAGATGGGATTTGAGTCAAGCAGTCTTTGGAGAGGTGCAAAGAACATGTATAGATAAGGAAGGAAGAAATCAAGGAAGGGAAGGCAGCCCTTAAGAGATATGTTATTAAGTCAACTCTTGTCATGGGTGACTGGTAATTACTATCCCACAGGGAAACTGGAAAACCATTCAAAACTTAGTACTCAGAATTATCACAGACAAGAAAGTGGGATCTGAGATGAGTATTTTTATTTCTACACTAACTAGTCATTGGTTACAATTACTCTTATACCTGTACAGGCACCTCTGGCTTGGGTTCACATAAGCATGGTGTGTTCTGGAAGCCTGAGGGCAGCCCACCAACAAAGATACCAGTGTTGCAAAGATGCCAGTGTTGTTTGAAAGTCTTCTTGATGTGCGGTATGGGGAGCTAAAGGAACAGGGTGGAGTGCTAAGCGTGTATGCTATTTATGTCTTATTTGTGCTTGTGTGCTAAGTTGCTTCAGTTGTGTCCAACTCTTTGTGACCCCACGAACTGTAGCTCTCTAGGCTTCTCTGTCCATGGGATTCTCCAAGCAAGAATACTGGAGTGGATTGACATGCTCTCCTCCAGGGGATCTTGGACCAGGGTTCAGACCTGCATCTCTTCCATCCTCTGTGTTGGCAGGCAGGTTTTTTACCACTAGCATCACCTGGGAAGACCTCATATCTTGTACTTCAGTATAAACATTTATGCATTCATTCACCTGACTTTTCACCTCGAATTTCCCCATACAATGACTAGCATGCAGTGAGGAACTAATAAACGATTAAAGAAGAAAGGGGAGGGAAGAGAAGAAGAAGGATAGAAAAGAGGGAAAGGAATAGAAAGGAAAGAACAGGAAATGCATAGAAGAAAAAGGAAGGGAAGGGAGAGGAGTGGAAGGGAAAGATGCACCCTATGTCATGATTTGGAATGGAGAAGTCTCCCTTCTTTTTACCTCTTTTGGCAGCAAAATACAGATAAAATGTATACAGATGCTAAGGAAATAAAGAATTCCCAGGATGGCATACATAATGCTATCTAAAACATCAATTCAGGTTTTTACTAACAGAATTTATTATAGAATCAGAGTTATATTCTTTTAAATTTTCCTTGTCCTATCAAAAGCCAAAAAGTTGCTATATAACTGGTAAGGAGCCCTGATCTCAAACAGCATATGGTGTTTAAGAAAGGATTCTAAGAAAGGTAAGTGAAGATTTTTTTCCTTGCCTTACTAGATAATGAGTTTTATAATGGAAACACAATTGCAAGTTACATAATGAAGTAGGTCAGAGCTATTGATTTGCCCAGTGACAAGACTTCCTGACTGAATTGCATTATTCCAAAAGGATGGTAGAAAGCTGATAATGGCAAAATGTGTTACCTGAGTTTTGTACTTCTGTTTGGATTAAGCTCATTGCTTCTGCACATCAAAAATGTTAGCCTAAAGCAGCTTTGTGAAGCAACATTGCAGGTGGCCACTGCACGTGGAATCAGTGTGACAGACTCTGACTAGCTTTTGTGACTTTGGAGGCGCCATGAAAACTTCTCAGGGCCCAGTTTCATCATTTGTAATATTAGAACATTGGACTAAGCTGTAAGTTGGATATTCAGATGCCAGTGCCTCCTGAATGAATGAGAATGATGATGCCAAAATGAAGAGCACATACCCCATCTAAAGCAGTGGCCATTAGTCAGATCCAACCAAGGATTGCCATGCTGAAATTTCAAGCTCCTGCTGTCAAATCTTCCTGAGAACCAAAACATGATATTTAAGTTACCTTTAGATTTTAATGTGTTGGTACAATTTTTATGAAAAATACAGTATGATCCAAGGAAGGCTTATCAACAATGAGCTGAATAGAGTCCAAGACTATTACTCACCTCTGGACTAGATGAATCTCAAATGTGCTTCTAGTTACAACTTTTTGAAAATGATATATGGAACCATAAATGTGTTCTAAGATGGAGACACCTGGGCATGGTGCTGCTTCTGTTCCTACGCCTGCTTTCTTCCCCAAAGGGGTTTGTATACCTTGGCTGAGGTTCAAGAAGATTGCCAATAATCTTTCTCAGCTAGGAATTTCTGCAGCAGCTTTGGCACCTTTTATCCTGATGACCCAGATCTATGTCCTGAAACTTAAAAATTGGTGGACCTAATCATCCCAACTTTGGATGAATTTCTATTACTTACCATTCTTACCTTAAAGATTCTGTCAGTCCTTGTATTCCTCTGTACTCTGGAACCTTGTTGAAATCTCCCCTAACAACTTTTGTATCCTCCTTGATATTTAATTAGGATTTGGAAATATTAACACCCTTAAGGTCCAAGATGCACCTTTAATCCTAGCAGATGCCACTGAAAGTTGGTTAGTTATTTTAAGTGAGTGATCGAAAGCACATTTTAGACATAAAGGGATAGGAGAAGGAACAATAGAAAACAGAGAGAAGGAACAATAGGAAATAAGAAAAATAGATGGTGCAAAGTGTTAGAAAGAGTGAGATAACACTAGAAGGGTTGGGGGCCATCTTTGCAGGGATGCCTTGAAAAGGAATTTCTTACTCTGAGATGGAGATCAAATAAGAGCTTGAAAAAGCAAACTGTTGGCAAGGAGAGAGATCATATAGCTTGGGGTCCTCAATCTTTCCTGTAAAGTAGGTGATAAGGTTTTGTTCAGGAAGTGAATAGCAATAAATTATATTTAATGATGCAAAAAAACAATTGAGAAAAGATTCTCTCGAAAATGTCATATGTAGACAAATGTGAATGATTTTTTAAAATACCAAGTAGATTTAAGAGTTAATAGATTTGAGTCAGCAAGAACCCACTGTGGAACAAAATGAACCAGTTTATTGCCTATTGCCCTTTTCTAAGAAGGTAAATCATAGCTTTAGGATAAATGAAGAATCAAAAGGAGCATAGGAGTAGAAGGGAAATTTTAGTTTCATAGATCTTGGATATAGAGCTATTTTGTGGGAAGCTAAGATGCAGGATGTGGTCATGTCTGTGAGTGGTTTAAATTGGAGATGAAGCCATATGTATTGAGAAGGTCAAGGACCTGTGACGCCAGTTGGGGAAGATACCAAAGTTACCAAGGAACGTAGCTGTGGAGGACACCGTGAGACGAAGTAGGAGGTTGTTGTACAGGTTAGTTGTATCTGGGGATGGTAGTAAGGAATAACCAGCTTATCCTTGGTTTGAGAATTTTGATAAATAGCATAATGGGTTGCCTCAAGGGAATAGACTTGTCAGGGAAATGGAATTGTTAGTAAGAAAGCACCATCTCACTTTGGGGGAGAAAGTAAAAAGAGTGACCCAATATTTTTTTCTGGCAATGGGGTAGGGTTTCAGTGGAAGGAAAAAGCAGAGGATCATGGAAGAGATGGTCAGGGAGGAACAGAATTAAGCCATAAACGAATGAGAAGGAAAAAAACTACAGCAAGTAGTAGTTTTGAAATCAGACAGACTTGGGTTTGAGTCTGACTCTGCCACTTACTAGCTGCAGGGTTGATCCAGTTTTAGAATCCCACTTTAAGAAGAATAATATAAGGAGTGACATGAGCAAGATAGCAAACTCATGGGCCTCATGCCTCCACAAAAACAATAATTTAACAACTACTTATAGATGAAGACAGCTCTGGAGAGCTATGGGCTACAATTAAGAAACTGTAGCAGAATAGTTGAGCACTAAAGTTGAGGATGGCTGTGTTGGAAAGCATTTTACCTGCACCCCACATCCTCCATCCTGGCACAGCTTGGGGCCAAAAGGGATCCCCTGGACTGAAAACTCTCTCATGGGAGCAAAGGAAACCAGAGGGACCCCAGCAACCTTCACCTCCAAGAACGCTCATCCCAGCTGACAGAGCTTCTTAGAGTCATGCTAAGCAAGAGCTGTGTGCGACTGTATGCCTGCTAAGCAAGAGCTGTCACTGCACCCCTCTAGGGCCAGAGCTGCCACACCCTACTCTCCCTCACTGCAGTCTACTCAGTCCTGGTGCCCCCGCATGGGCACCCATGTCCCAGACACTAGCATTGCTATCACTGTGCATATACCTTTGTCCCTGACCTTGACACCAAGAAAGAGCCCCTTGGCAGTAACTTATTCCCAGCAGCATTCACACTGTGAACATCTGCAGCGCAACTGAACTTAAGTTGTTATCAATTTAAAATAGGAAGTTATAACGACAAGATATTTTATGCAAGCCTGGAGCTATTTACAAAGGAAAAAAAAAACCTGTAATAGGTACACAAAAGATACAGAGAAAAGAATCAAAGCATATCACCACCAAAAAAAAAAAAAAATCATCAAATAACAAAGGAAGACAGCAAGATAGGAAGAGAAGAATAAAACAGCTACAAAACAAAAAACAATTAACATGACAGAAATAGTAAGTCCTCACTTATCAATAATTATATTGAATAGATTAAACTCTTTAATCAAAAGGCATAAAGTAGCCAAATAGATTTTTTAAAAAAGAGCCAGAGTCTACAAGAGACTCACTTTAGATTTGAAGACACTCAGGTTGAAAATGAAAGGATTGAAAAAGATATTCCATACAAATGATAATCAAAAAGATGGGAAGAGAGGCTATGCTTGTATCAGACAAAATAGATATTAAGTTAAAAACTGCCTCTAGAGACAAAGAAGGTAATTATGTAATGATTAAGAGGTCAGTTCAACAGGCAGATATGACAATTATACAGCAATGCAAATACAGTTAACAATACTTTACTGTATACTTGAAATTTGCTAATAGCCTAAATCTAACTGTTCTCACAACACATGCACAGAGAAAATGGTAACTGTGTCAGGTAGCTTGGTTGTAGCAGTGATTTCACAAGGTATACATATATAAAACATCAAATTGTATAGTTTTTATTTGTCATTTATGCATCAAAAAATGGGAAAAAGGAAAAATAATACAAAATATGAAACTAAAATTAGAACAAATGTGAATTTTTATTTTGAACAAAATCATAATACATTTTAAAAAATTTAAAGCTAACAAATACCAAAAACATTACAAATTTCAGAAAGATAACTATATATATATTTTTTTTTTTACTAACTACCTAACAACTATATATACTACGTGATTTCCATAATGCTTTCTTTCCTACATTTCTGTAGGAAATCAAACTCTTTAACCATTTCTTCTTATATAGTAGTTTAGCAATATCATTTTCTATTATAAGAATAGAAATGCAATTCAATCCTTCATATAGCATGGTTGCTATGAACTTTTTAAATAATTGCTCAGAAAAATGCCTTTTGCTTTCATAAGTCATTATTGATATTGTCATATAGATTTGTAGAGTTTTTGCCAAATTTGGGAAAACCTGTATTCATCCTCCCATATGTGAATTTAAGATTTGGAAGCATTTCTCATAAACAAGCTTTTGTGTCTATAGACCTTAAACCTTACCTCTCCTCTGTTCCTTTGTTGTTGTTTAGTTGCTAAGTCGTGTCCAACTCTTTGCAATCCCATGGACTATGTAGTCTGCCAGGCTCCTCTCTGTCCATGGAATTCTCCAGACAAGAATACTGGAGTAGGTTTCCATTTCCTTCTCCAGGGGATCTTCCTGACCCAGGGATCGAACCTGAGTCTCCTGCATTGGCAAGCGGGTTCTTTACCACTGAGCCACCAGGGAAGTCCCAAATTAAGTACAGCTCTCAACTTGCCTGTATCCATCTCCCCAAAAAGTTTATGGCCATTCCAATCCCATGAGAGAGAGTATGTGATAGTGAGGAAGTTGTAGTGGAAAGAGAAAATAGTCTTAACTGATTTCTATTAAAATTCCTTACTTTCAATGATTTAGTGAAAACATGAGCATATGAATGCATGCTACGACTTCTCACAGAGCCTTTGAAGTAAAGGAGCTAAAGCCGAACCTGCATCAACTTCATAGAAAATCACCTGCAGGGTAGTTCGGGACCTCATGGCAGATACACAACTTCTCTAGAATCTATCCCGCATGTTATATGACAGATGAATTGAAAGAATGTATATAAAGTGCCAGTGCCCAGCATATAGTAAATTATCAATAAATGGTAAATAAAAAGTAATTAGTAGATTTGGCAAACCAGTGAGCCTTTTGTGTTTTTGATTATAGTAGGTGCCATCCAAATACTCAAAGGCTATGAACATTTTTTGTTTTTATGGTTTGTTTTCATTTAAAGCCAGAGTAGGCTATTTGAGTGCTTTTTACACATCCCCTTAGAACTAGGGCATCTTGGAGTTATTATAATGGAGAACTTGGGATCACCAGGGATTGGGCTGGGAGGACAGTTTAGAGCAGAGCAGTAGAGGCAAAACAGCTTAAATCCATAAGGAAATCCTATCTCCTAAAGGATTTCTTCTCCTTTTACTCTGCCGGCTGCATAGGTACACGTACTCAGATATGAGTATTTGTCAGATATTCAGATTCCTGATGGAAGGTCAGGAATAAATGAACACATGTCTGAACAAACACCCACTTTTTTGAGCAGCTTTCCTGTGTCAGTCATTGTGCTGGACCTTCTCCTATTTGCCATCTCAGTTAAACTTCACAGGAAGCCTGTGCCTGTGAGGGTCCTCAATGTACAGATGAAGAAACAAACAAGCAGAGGTGATCAGCCTCCTCAGCCCTCACTTGGAGTGTTTTTTGTAGAAGTGGAAAAGCCCAGGGGGAGAGAAGCTGTTCTCCATCTGTGTGGTTCTCAGCCACACCACAGAAAGGCAAGAACCAGCTGGCCTGGTCCTCCTCCTCCTTGTCCAGGCCCTGAGGCAAAGCCAGCACTCTGTCACTTTCCAGAATTCTGTGTGTCAGGCCAAGGGGGCAGGGCTAATTCCCATTAAAAAAAGGGTAAATGCCATAAACAGAATGGGAGTGGGGATAGGTTAAATGGTTGGGAAAGAGAAAGGAATGCTATCTTAAACATACAGAGACTGTTGAATGGAAGTCCATATATTCTTTATTAATAAAAATACATTTTTGGATAACACTAAGAGCAGTTTTCTTACCTCCCCCAGCCCAAATCTTGAAGTAGTATCAGTCAAAATACCTGCTTTATTTTAGTGTTCTTAAATATAATTTATATAATTCTAACATATGAAAATCTGTGTGTTTTTAAAATAGATTTAAATGCCTTTATTTTGTTGACAAGGAGTTATTATAAAATATCTTTAACTAATCAAAATGCAAAAGTAAGAAGTCAAGATATACCTGGAGTAACAAGCAAGTTTGACCTTGGAGAACAAAATGAAGCAGGTCAAAGGTTAATTGAATGCTGCCAAGAGAATGCACTAGTCATAGAAAATACTCTCTTTTTCAAAAACACAAAAGACAGCTTTACACATGGACATCCCCAAATGGTCAATACCGAAATAAGATTGATTACATTCTTTGTAGCCAAAGATGGAGAAGCTATATACAGTGAGCACAAACAAGACTTGGAGCTGACAGTGGCTCAGATAATCAGCTTCTCATAGCAAAACTCAGGCTTCAGTTCAGTTCAGTAACTCAGTCGTGTCCGACTCTTTGTGACCCCATGGGCTGCAGCACGCCAGGCCTCCCTGTCCATCATCAGCTCCCGGAGTTTACTCAAACTCATGTCCATTGAGTTGGTGATGCCATCCAACCATCTCATCCTCTGTCATCCCCTTCTCCTCCTGCCTTCAATCTTTCCCAGCATCAGGGTCTTTTCAAATGAGTCAGCTCTTCGCATCAGGTGACCAAAGTATTGGAGTTGCAGCTTCAACATCAGTCCTTCCAGTGAACAGCCAGGACCTTTAGGATGGACTGGTTGGATCTCCTTGCAGTCCAAGGGACTCTCAAGAGTCTTCTCCAACACCACAGTTCAAAAGCATCAATTCTTCTGCACTCAGCTTTCTTTATAGTCCAAATCTCACATCCAGACATAACTCCTGGCAAAACCATAGCCTTAACTAGACAGACCTTTGTTGGCAAAGTAATGTCTCTGCTTTTTAATATGCTATCTAGGTTGGTCATAACTTTCCTTTCAAGAAGTAAGCATCTTTTAATTTCATGGCTGCAATCACCATCTGCAGTGATTATGGAGCCCCAAAAAATAAAGTCTGCCACTGTTTCCACTGTTTCTCCATCTATTTGCCATGAAGTGATGGGACTGGATGCCATGATCTCTGTTTTCTGAATGTTGAGCTTTAAGCCAACTTTTTCACTCTCCTCTTTCACTTTCATCAAGAGGCTCTTTAATTCTTCATTTTCTGCCATAAGGGTGGTGTTAATTCAGGTTTAAACTATAGAAAACCAGGAAAAGTAACAGGCCAATCAAGTATGACTTAAATCTAATCCCATATGAATTCACAGTAAAGGTAATGAATAGATTCAAGGGACTAGATCTAGTTAAAAGTATGCCTGAAGAACTATGAACAGGGGTCTGTAATATAGTACAGGAGGTGGCAAACAAAACCATCCCAAAGAAAAATAAAAGCAAGAAGGCAAAGTGATTATCTGAGGAGCCTTTACAAACAGCGGAAGAACAAAGAGGAGTGAAAAGCAAGGGAGAGAGGGAAAGGTACATCTAATTAAATGCAGAGTTCCAAAAAATAGCTAAAAGAGACAAGAAGGCCTTCTTCAATGAACGATGCTTAATAACAGAAGAAACAACAAAAGGAAATAGACTAGAGATCTCTTCAGGAAAATTTGAAACATCAAGGGAGCATTCTGCCCAAAGATGGGCACAATAAAGGATAAAAATGGTAGAGACCTAGTAGACGCTGAAGAGATCAAGAGGAGATGGAGAGAATACACAGAAGAACTGTATGAAAAGGATCTTAATGAACCAGATTACTATGATGGTATGGTTAGTTACCTAGAGTCAGAAATTCTGGAGAGCAAAGTCAAATGGGCTTTAGGAAGCACTGCTGTTAATAAAACTAGTGGATGTGATGAAATTCCAGCAGAACTATTCAAATCCCTAAAGAATAATGCTAACAAGGTTTTACATTCATTATATTAGCAAATCTGGAAGACCCAGCAGTGGCCACAGGATTGGAAAAGGTCAGTCCTCATCCCAACTCCCAAGAAGGGTAATACCAAAGACTATGCTAGCCACTGGACAATTGCACTTATTTCCCATGCTAGTAAGGTCATGCTTAAAATCTTGCATGGTAGCCTTCAGCATTGTGTGAAACAAGAACTTCCAGATGTCCAAGCTGGGTTTAGAAAATGAAGAGGAACTAGAGATCAAATTGCTGACATTCGCTGGATTATACAGAAAGCAAGGGAATTTCAGAAAAACACCTATCTCTGTCTCATCAACTATGCTAAAGTCTTTGACTGTGTGGATCATGCAAACTGTGGAAAGCTCTTAGAGAGATGGGAATACCAGACCATCTTACCTGTCTCCTGAGAAACCTGTATGTGGGTAAAGAAGCAATGGTTAGAACCCTGTATGGAACAACTGACTGGTTCAAGATTGAGAAAGGAGTATGACAGGGCTGTCTGCTGTCACCCTGTTTGTTTAACCTATATACTGAGGACATCATGAGAAATACCAAGCTGGATATGAGCTGGAATCAAGATAGGCGGAAGAAACCTCAACAACCTCAGATATGCAGGTGATACCACTCTAATGGCAGAAAGTGAAGAGGAACTAAAGAGTCTCTTGATGAGGGTGAAGGAGGAGGTGAAAGAGCCAGCTTAAGACTAAATATTAAAAAACTAAGATCATGGCATCTGGCCCCATTACTTCGTGGCAAATAGAAGGGGAAAAGGTGGAAGTAATGTCAGATTTCCTCTTCTTGAGCTCCAAAATCACTGGATGGGGACTGCAGCCATTAAATCTAATGACAGGCAGATTTTCTTGGCAGGAAAGCTAAGACAAACCTAGACAATGTGTTGAAAATCAGAGACATTACTCTGATGATAAAGGACCATATAGTCAAGGCTATGGTCTTTCCAGTGGTCACATATGGTTGTGAGAGCTCGACAGTAAAGAAGGCAGAATGCCAAAGAATTGATGCCTTAGAACTGTGGTGCTAGAGAAGACTCCTGAAAGTACCTTGGACAGCAAAGAGATCAAACCAGTCAATATTAAGGGAGATAAACTCTGAATATTCACTGGAATGACTGATGCTGAAGCCGTAGCTCCAGTATTTTGGTCATCTGATGTGAACAGATGACTCATTGGAAAAGTCCCTGATACTGAGAAAGACCAAGGGCAGAAACAGAAGAGGTCTTCAGAGGATGAGATGGCCGGACGGCATCACCAATGCAATGAACATGAACTTGGGAAAACTCCAGGAGATAGTGAGGGACAGGAAGGCCTGGCGTGTTGTAGTCCATGGAGTCACAAAGAGTTGGACATGACTGGGCAAGTAAACAACAAAAGGGCAGTTTTCTTACCTTCCTCAGCCCAAACCTTGAGGTAGCATCAGTCAGAATAGCTGTTTTATTTTAGTTTTTTTTTTTAAAAAATATAACTTATATAATTCTAACATATGAAAATCTGCGTTTTTAAAACAGGCTAAAATGCCTTTATTTTGTTGACTAAAGGAGTTATTATAAAATGCCTTTAACTAATCAGTACCCTCAGAACATTTCATTTCTTGAAGATTTGTCTATTACCATAAGCAGCAACGTATACTGTACATCAAACTGACTGTACATTGAGCTGTGGGTGTCTCTCATGCCATTAATGATGGGACCTGTATCTCAGGGCTGAGAAGGAAAGTGAAAAAGCACTGGAATAATTTTATTCCTGCCCTTTCCCACTACCTCAGACTCTGACCATCAGATCTCTATGCCGCTGGCCACTGCTCCCATTTCTTGTCTTACTAACATAAGAGGTGAGGAGGCAAAGTAAGAGGCCCTGTTACATGTAAGTGGGATAAAGGGTGAATGCCACTGGTTGTGTTCCCGAGAAGCAGATCCTTAGATATCAAAATGTCTATGAAAGAAAGGGAAGGGGGAGAAAGCAAGATTGGGCAAGGGGAGATTTCAGATAATGATACAGGTGTGGTGTGATCTCCGCCAACTTTGTGGAGCTCCAGAGCAAATATTGACCACCAGAGGAATTCTGAATTATGCAGAAATATTCTCCCAACTTGCTCAGTCATTGGCTTCCAGTTTTTCCAGGAAGAGTGAGGCCCTGGCTGTTTGCAGTTGAGGCAAACTCTGAAGAAGCCAGTGATTTGAGGCTTTCTGCTCTTGATTGCTTCCTACAGCAAGGTGGAAATTCATTCCTGGAAGAAGGATATGGGCAGCTCATTTCTGTGTCTATCATAGTCCCTCCTGGATCTCCTTCTCCACTTGTTTTGGCAGCAGATTCTCAGGGATTTTGATGGACCTCTTTACTGAGAGAAACTTAGAAAAGAGACATTAGTAGTATGAACTGTAGCTGCCATAGCTAAAGTAGGTACCAACAACTGGTACTCACAGTCTCCATCCTCCACTCTACTTTCCAGGATCTCCTGACTTTAAGTACTACATCTACTCTTCTCTATAGCATAACTGGTAGCATTACCCAAACCCTTATTCCTGAGGGATCTAAGCCCATCTGAATGTCCCACCTTGGGCCAAGATGATTGTCCACTTGCGCCCTGCCTTGTGGAGTCATTGGATGGAGACAGCCCTGAGAAGAGTAGCACCCTGGGTTCTCTGCTGCCAACACAGATCCTAAAGGACCAATGGATAGAGGCTCCCTGCTGATCACATTCCCTGCATGTGACAGCAAGTCCTTCCATGAAAGCAGAGCTGAGCAGTGCATTTCCACCTCAGTGATTGGGGGATGCTATTTTAAGCATCTCTCACAAAATAATAAGAAAAATATGATTTATGCTAAAATAATAATTCATCTATTATTCAATATTTGTATATTTTTCTTTTTAAGTTAAAAAGAATGATGTTCTTGATTAAAAGTTTAGGTTTATCTTTAAATTCACATATTTCCAGGTTACTAGGTGGAACAGAACAGGAGGAAATAACCATCTGGCTCTTTAATAAGTGCGAATTTTTTATTTAGTAGGTGGTGGTTATGTTAAAGAACGCAGGACCTTTGGGGTGTCTGTCTACATTCCTTAAAAAAGGAGACACAAATTCCAAAATAGTCTTGTTTGGCTGTTTAAGAGTCAGTTATTTTTCTGATAACTAATGCTTCAGAGTGAAACACAAAGTCCTGGTAAAACTGAGTGAGTGAATGGTAGGGATATGTGGTCAAACCAGAAGAACGAGAAGATGAATTTCCAGAGATGACTGTTAAAAACAAAAAAAGTCTCAAGCAATGGGGACCATCCTCAAGAGAGTGGAAAATAAAAAATGAATTCAATCTTTAATAAACAGGCATCAGTGTCAGAAATGAACAGACTCTTAACCGGGGCTAATGCAAAACCTAACTCTCTGGGAAGAGGCTCTGCCTGTGGGAGCCATCCAGGGAGCTCACCTCAATGTGAACACGACTCTTGCAGTTGTTTGCACAAGCAGTAGTATCACACAAGTGTGGAGCCTAAGAGAGGCTTGGGTACTATGAAGCAACTGGTGGGACTGAGCTGGAAATAGCATGTTTATCACTATCAGTATAGTTAGTCAACTTCAGTAGCTTGGAAAAACATGGGTATGTATAACATGTATATACATACTTGGTATAAGCATGTATACAAACTGCAGATAAATTCCAATATTTGTTTCATAAGAGAACACAGATACAAATACATTTATACAGAAATCTACATCTTGGCAAATTAACCAGTCTTGCTCTGTTGACTAAAGGAGTCCTATCTAAGTCTTGAAAACAAACTAACCTTTAAAAACTATAGTGTCAAACTTTTGGTAGAATTCTTTAAGGACAAGGACTTTGTTGAAATTCCTAGGGTGGTGCTTGGCATGTCATAGTAATTCAATAAATGTTCACTGTATGAAGGATACATGGATGAGGAATGAATGATATTTGATTAAGTACGTGCAGAATAGGGAAGTGACTCAATTTTAAGGAGCTTATGATGTACATCATTTAGTTCAAATCATTACCAATGGTTACAGTGATAGGGATTGTAAGAACTGGAATGGCTTTAGCCATCATATACAACCCAGGAAAAGAAAATGGCATCCCACTCCATTATGCTTGCCTGGAAAGTTCCATGGACAGAGGAGCCTCACAGGCTACAGTCCATGGGGTTGCAAAGAGTCAAACATGACCAAGTGATGAGCACGCCCACAATTTGGAATTGTCTAGTTAAATTCTCTTATTTTACTCATGAGACAAGTGAAGCTTACAGGAGTGAAATGACTCACATAGGATCAATCTGTGATCTAACCTGTTCTAGACTCCAGGTATTCTGACTTTGATTCACAGTCCTGCCAGATGGTTATTAATAGATCTTATATTGGTTCCACATAGATATGTTCATCTGTATAAAACCATGTTAGAGAGAGAGAGAGAATTTATGCACTATTTCTTCTGTTTTTATAATTGACATAGCATCTTATGAGTTTCACATGTATACCATAAAGGTTTGACTTTACATATGTTGTGAAATAATTGCCACAATAAGTATAGTTAATGTCCATCATCTCATACAGGTACAATAAAAGGAAGAAAGAAAGAAAGAGTCTGATTCCATTCAGATTTCTTCTTGTTTCCCCCTACAACATTATGTGCATAAGGGTGGTCAACTGACTGTGCATATATATAGGAACCCCTGTCTTCTTCTCCTTTTCCCATTTCTTTCTGGCCTGGAGTATTTTCTTTTTGTGGATATTTTAGAGTTAACTTCATTTTGGATTCTAGTAAACCTGATCATAGAAAACAGGTGAGGCCTTGTCTCAGGTGCCTGTTCTGTTTACAGGTTCCACACAACAAACATTTCAGTCTTTTGCAGGTGCAGTTATTAGATTTAAGCCATACTGTGTCATGCACTTTGCTGTTCACTTTCCATCTCAAGTGCCCTCTGCAGCTAACCTTTTAACAGAGTGCCTTCTGTCATCATTAAAGGATCCACAGAGCTCTGTTACAGAATAATAACCTTGGCACCCCAGTGCCAGGTGCCAAACCCCTCACCGCAGCCCATTATAGAATCTGGTTCCCTCTGGCACTTAGTCACTTGGAAGCGGAAGCTGGCCTTCAGTGACCTTTCTATTTTTAACTGCAGTCTTATTTTCCTTCTCCCATTATTTCTATTCCCCTTAGCTCTGTGATGCCTTGGCTCAGGTCAGGAGCTCAACTCTCACTTTCTTCACTTAACGTCTCAATTCTCCTGACAGGTCATTCTTTTCCTTTGTCAAAGCTATACTTTGCAGAATGTTCTGTCTATAATTGGGGTTTTGGCTCATGATTAGGCAAAGGTATGCATTTTATTTCTGATTATAAAGTACTGCTTTATAACTTGAAAGAAAATTATGGAGCAGGAACTGTTGTAAACTTGGTGATGAAGCACTCAACAACATTGCCCCTATCCTCAGTGCAGCTGACATCTTAAGGGGAAGGCAGATTATAAACGTACATATATACATTCAATGTTGAGTTTTAAACCAACTTTTTCACTCTCCTCTTTCACTTTCATCAAGAGGCTATTTAGTTCCTCTTCACTTTCTGCCATAAGGGTGGTGTCATCTGCGTATCTGGGGTTACTGATATTTCTCCCGGCAATCTGGATTCCAGCTTGCGTCATCCAGCCCAGTGTTTCTCATGATGTACTCTGCATATAAGTTAAATAAGCAGGGTGACAATATACAGCCTTGACGTACTCCTTTCCCAATTTGAAGCCAGTCTGTTGTTCCAAGTCCAGTTCTAACCGTTATTTCTTGACTTGCATACAGATTTATCAGAAGGCAGGTCAGGTGGTCTGTTATTCCCATCTCTTTAAGAATTTTCCACAGTTTGTTGTGATCCACACAGTCAAAGGCTTTGGCATAGTCAAGAAAGCTGAAGTAGATGTTTTTCTTGAACTCTTTTGCTTTTTCGATGATCCAATGGATGTTGGCAATTTGATCTCTGGTTCCTCTGCCATTTCTAAATCCAGTTTGAACATCTGGAAGTTTACCGTTCACATACTGTTGAAGCCTGGCTTGGAGAATTTAAAACTCAACATTCAGAAAACTAAGATCATGGCATCCAGTTCCATCACTTCATGGCAAATAGATGGGAAAACAGTGGAAACAGTGAGAGACTATATTTTTTGGACTCCAAAATCATTACAGATGGTGACAGCAGCCATGAAATTAAAAGACGCTTACTCCTTGGAAGAAAAGTTATGACCAACCTAGACAGCATATTAAAAAGCAGAGACATTACTTTGCCAACAAATATCTGTCTAGTCAAAGCTATTGTTTTTCCAGTAGTCATATATGGATGTGAGAGCTGGACTATAAAGAAAGCTGAGCACTGAAGAATTGATGATTTTGTACTGTGGTGTTAGAGAAGACTCTTGAGAATCCCTTGGACTTCAAGGAGATTCAACCAGTCCATCATAAAGGAAATAAGTCCTGAATAATCATTGGAAGGACCGATGCTGAAGGTGAAACTCCAATACTTTGGCCACCTGATAGAAAGCTGACTCATTGGCAAAGACCCTGATGCTGGGAAAGATTGGGAAGGTGGAGGAGAAGGGGATGACAGAGGATGAGATGGTTAGATGGCATCACAGACTCAATGGACATGAGTTTGAGTAGGCTCTGGGAGTTGGTGATGGACAAGGAGGCCTGGCGAGCTGCAGTTCATGGGGTTGCAAAGAGTCAGACACGACTGAGTGACTGAACTGAACTGAACTGATATACATTCCATGTATATACATTCAGTAGAAGTGAGGTAGTGATAGTTCTATAAAGGAAAATAAAGCAGGAGGAGAAAACAGATAAGAACAGAGTTGAAGGAGTAATACTCTAGGTAGAATCAGAAGAATCTCTCTAAGAATTTGACTTTGTGTAGGGACAGGGATGAATTGAGAAACTAGATCTGAAGGGACCTGGACAAGTGTGTGCCAGGAAGAGGACTAACAAATGCAAAGGTGGGAACAATCATGATCACTTCAAAGATGAACAAGTGTAAGACGTGGATGGTCAAAAGCTGGAGAGGTAGGGTGGAACCAGATCTCACACAGCCCAGGGAAAGGTGTGAGGAAGCCACTGGAGAAGAAATGCAGAACAACATGGTCTGAATTGTGTGCTAATAAAGCTATTCTAGCTGTGGTGCAAAGAATTGACCTGGGGGAGTCAGATGGGAGAAGGATTGGGCAAGAATGGAAACTGAGAAGCTAATCTGTGGCTATTGAAGTAAATCTAGATAAAATTTTGGAAGATGGCAATAGAGCTTATCAGAAGTGGTCAAATTCAAGATGTATTTTGCTCTAAAGAAAGGAGGTAAGGATGACTTCTAGGGTTTGGGCCTGAGCAAAAGGAGAATGGAGAGATCATTAATAATTTGTGAAAGCTGAGCAGAGGGCATCTATCTGGTTTGTGTGGTGGGAAGGGAAGAAATTCAAGAGTTCTAATTAGATGTAAATTTGAGATGCTGGACTTAGATTTTCAAGGGAATAAATAAAAACGTTAAAAAAATCTTAGAGTGCTCTAATTCAAAGGAAAATACCTATTAACATTGTAGTTTTTCTTTATAAATGTATTTACTTCATATTTTTATTTAGCTTTAAGCCCACCTTATTTCAAAAGAATTGTGTTCTTTGAACTCATATACAAAGCTATGTTGTATTCGATGATGTTTTGATGTGTAAAGGGAATTTTCTGAAAAGTTCCTCTGTGCAAACTAAAAGTATCTATGCAAGTTTTAAATATGTAAGAGAGTTTGACAAGACTCCAAGAAATCCCAGGCCTTAATGTTTTGAAAAGGGGTCTGATAGTCACCCAATGAAAGTACAGTGTGGGAACACTGGTAGTAAAGAATGGATATGCAAGCCCCTCTATTCCTTCAGCTGTTGATGTTTAATATTAATAAGGGATAGAACAGGATGAGGTCAGGTTCATAAGGAGCTATGTGGGGATCTGAGGAGAAGCTGGTATTGATTTTTAGAAGCTTGGAAGCTATAATGGTTGCATTAGAAACACCCTGAACTGAGAGTGAGGAGATATGCCCACCTGGTCATACAGTACTGTGAAATCATTTTACTACTGTGTGACCTTCTATCCCATGATCTCCCTGGAGTTCAGTTTCCATACATTTGAAGCAGTGTCAAAACTGAAACTTGTAGGACTATTTAAAGGATTCAATAAAATAATGAATAGGAAATACTTGAAGGGTAATGAAGCAATATAAACTATATTTTATATATAATAAAAACCATATATATATATATACAAAATATATATCATACAAAGGTAAATATATAAATAACCTGTGAGTTATACAGGAATCATATTCCTTATTATGCCATACCATATAGATATGTTAATGGTATGATTACATATACAGAAGTTCATCAATCTTTTTACACTAAGAACTGCAAAATTACACATTACCTGGAATTAAGGTTATAATTTTCTCATATATTAATCTCAGAATGCACACAATTATAAATAAAATGATACATCACAATATGCATTATGTCCCACTGACATAAGTAAATAGACATGGTAACCATTGATGAGTCTCTATTATGAGAACTAGTGGGTTAGAAAAGGTATCAATGGGTGATTTAATCTGAGCATTCACTACTAACCAAAAATTTTTCTGGGTACCTCTGATACCTAGATAATTTTTGGTAATTTTCCAGTGAGATGCTTGCATAAATATTGGGATGGCAAAGAAGTTCATTCAGGTTTTTCCATAACATTTTAGAGACAAACCCACACAAACTTTTTGGTCAACCCATACAAATTATGTAATTCCTATTTAGGTAAGTTGAGACCAGCTTTGAAGATACGTATGTGTATATATGTGTGTATGTCTGATATGTCTCTTTCTTTCACATAACATTATATAAATTCTAATTTGAAAGCTGTCAAAAACTATGGAAAGAGATATGCCTTAATTAGACTGAATGGAGATTCAAGGGTAGTGCTGATTTATAAGCTAAAAAACTTTCTAAGTCTTAAAATTATTAATTTTATTTCATAACCTCACAGTGGATAATATGGGGCCTTTCTACAGTGAACACTGAATGAACATGAAAATAGACTCGTTACTCAATAAAATGGAACAAGTTTTTTAAAAATTACATGTACCTATACCAGCGGGTACATTGAATAAAGCATACAAAAATTGTTTCACTTGTTTGTCTTTATAATGCCTTATTCAAAAAAATACTTGAAATTATTTAGGAAACAATGTCAGTAAAAGTGATATGATTAAGGAAATGAATTTAAAGGAAAAGTGAAGGTAGGCAGAGATCTCAAAGCTGAGAGGCAATGATATTACAAAAAAAAAAAACAAAACTGCTGAAAGATCTTGCTAGAGATGTGTTTGTTAATGATTTGGTTCTGAGTTTCCTATAAAGCCCAACACAAAAGGAAATGATTCCTGAGTCAGTGACAATTTTATAAAAGCAGATAATATAGGAATTTCTTTGGTTGTGTTTTGTTTCCCTCTAAGAAACACATTTGTTGTAAGTAAATATAACTTGAATGGTGTAGGCCTTTTCCTTTTCCCACTTAAAATGCTGTGGTTATCAGTTTGGTAAGAAGTCTTTAAATTAAGAATCAACCTTTATAATCTATTGCTGCCACAAAGATCACCTGTGACTTAATAGGCACTTTGAAAAAGCAGAGACAATATGACTTGACTTGGTGGGTGATGACCTAGAAGTTTATGATGAACAAAACACAGGTTAAGTAGAAAACACTTGCAGCAGAGAGGATATCAAGCTAAAATTTGAAAATATCTGGCACCATTGTTTATTATTAGTTTTATAATCACCCCAAAGGGGAGAAACTTTCTTAGTCTGTCCTTTTTCATCTGAAAAATTCTGATTTTGAAGTAGATGACATTTAATCTACCTTGCTAGCTTTGAGAATCTGAGTTTGCACTTATACTCTGGACTCAGATAAACAAAATGGGCTGCCCCGAAAAAGGAAAACAGTATTCAGTATGATTGTGAGTGCCAGAAAAATAACAATGGCCAATTGAATGCCTTAATGTATTAATTCTATAATATTTTAAAATGCTTAATTTTTGTATAAAGATTTTAGACATAGTTTTTCCTACATGGCAACTCTTCATTTCTGACTTCTTGTTCTGAGTATCATCAGTTGGGAAACTGTACTGGTACATGAAGCTGAAAAATCAAACTTTTCAAATCTTTCATCCATTACAAGGTTCACCCACACACTTTCAGGTTCTTCACCTTACCATAAAAATTTAGAAAACTGGAAAAAATAAGAACATAAAAAGGAAAGTGTTAGTTTATAAAAAAAATTCTCAAGCTGTCAAATAAGTAAAAGATCTACTTGCTGGGAGATAAAGACAACTGTTATGCTTTCATATATCCATTTGTTTATAATGACAGGTTTATGGAATTATTTTGCCTACCAGAAAGCTAGTAGAGCTCATCTATGAATTCAGTAAAGTTTCTGGATACAAAATTAATATACAGAAATCTGTTGCATTTCTATATATTTACAATGAAATATCAGAAAGAGAAATTAAGGAAACAATCCCATTTACCATCATATCAAAATGAATAAAATACCTGGGGGAAAAAATCTACCTAAGGAGGCAAAGGACCTGTACTCTGAAAACTATAAGGCATGAATGAAAGAAATTGAAAACAACACAAACAGATGGAAAGTTATACCATGTTCATGTTCTTGGACTGGAAAAATTAATATTGTTAAAATAACCATACTACCTAAGGCAGTCTATAGATTCAGTGCAATTCCTAGTAAATTGCCAATGATATTTTTCATAGAACTAGAACAAAAAAAATTTTTTTAATTTGTATGGAAACACAAAAGTCCCTGAATAGCCTAAACAGTCTGGAGAAAGAAGAACAGACCTGGAGGAATCAGGCTCCCTGACTTCAGGCCATACTACAATGCTACAGTAATCAAAACACTATGGTATTGGCACAATCAGACACATAGATCAATGGAACAGGATGGATAGCCCATACATAAACTTGCACACTTAATCTATGACAAAGCAGTGAAGAATACACAGTGGAGAAATAAAAAGAAAACAGTCTCTTTAACAAATAGTGCTGAGAAAACTGGACAGCTACAGATAAAAGAATAGAGATGATTTGAGTGAGTAGCAATGAAATGTGTATATTACCATATGTGAAATAGATCACCAGTCCAAGTTCAATGCATGAAACAGGGCACTCAAAGCCAGTGCACTGGGACAACCCTGAGGGAGGGGATGGTAAGGGAGATGGGAGGGGGATTTCAGGATGGGGACACATGTACACCCATGGCTGGTTCATGTCAGTATATGGCAAAAAACACTACAATATTGTAAAGTAATTAGCCTCCAATTAAAATAAATAACTTTTTAAAAAGAGTAAAATTAGAACATTCTCTAACACTATATCCAAAAAAAAAAAAAAACCTCAAAATGGATCAAAGACTTAAATGTAAGACCGGATACTATAAAACTCCTAGAGGAAAACATAAACAGAACACACTGACATAAATTGCAGCAATATTTTTTGGTTCCCTATCTTAGAGTAATGGAAATGTAAACAAAAATAAACAAATAGGGCCTAGGCAAACTTATAAGCTTTTGCATAGCAAAGAAGACCATAATCAGAACAAAAGGACAACCTACAGAATGAGAGAAAATATTAATATATGCAAATAACGCTACCAACAAAGGATTGATTACCAACATATGCAAACAGCTCTTATAGCTTAATATCAATAAAACAAACAACCTAATCAAAAACTAGTCCGAAGACCTGAATAAACATCTCTCCAAAGGGGACATATAGATGGCCAACTCAAGCTTAAAGTATTACTAATTACTTAGGAAATGCAAATCAAAACTACAATGAGGTATCACTTCACACCAATCCGAATGGCCATCATAAAAAACTCTACAAATAACAAATACTGGAGAGGATGTGCAGAAAAAGGAGCTCTCTTACACTATTAGCAGAAATGTAAAATTGTGCAACCACTATAGAGAACAGTATGGGGGTTCCTTAAAAAACTAAAATTAGAGTTACCGTGATTCTGTAATCCCTCTCCTGCACATATATCCTGAGAAAATTCTAATTCATAAAGATACACGCACCCCAATATTCTCAGCAGCACTATTTACAACAGCCAAGACATGGAAGCTACCTAAGTGTCCATTGACAGATGAATGGATAAAGAAAATATGGTATACAATGAAATGCTACTCATAAAAATGAGTGAAGTATTGCCATTTTGCAGCAACATGGATAGACCTAGAGAATATCACACTAAGTGAAGTCAGACAGAGAAAGACAAATATCCTATGATATGACTTATATGTAGAATCTAAAAAAAGATACAAATGAACTTTTTTACAAAACAGTAATAGACTCACAGATATAGAAAAAGAACTTACGGTTACCAAAGGGGAAAGAGAAGGGATAGAGGGATAAATTGGGAGTATGAGATTAAGAAATACAAATTGCTATACATAAAACAAATAAGTAACAAGGATTTACTATATAGTGCAGGGTATTATATTTAATATCTTATAATAACCTATAATGGAAAAGAATCTGAAAAAGAATAATGTATGTATAACTAAATCACTTTGCTGTATACCTAAAACTAACACAACATTGTAAATTAATTATACTTCAACTTTTAAAAAATTGTTTAAAAAGAAATACAAGTTCATTATGAAAATAAATGGCTTCTCTAATGGCTCAAACGGTAAAGCATCTGCCCACAATGCGGGTAGACCTGGGTTTGACCCCTGGGTTGGGAAGAAAATAAATAGCAAAGAAATGTAGGTAAGTAAATAATAATTACCCATAACTACATCTTCTAGAAAAAACTCACAATTACTATTTTGGTGAATTTCTAAATAGCAGTTTGTTTTATGTATTTAAATATAATAATAGCATGAAACATTTATTGAATTTACTGTGTCACAAACTATGCTAAATACTTTACATGCATTTCTCATATAACTCAACAACTTCCTGAATGAATGTACATATATTAATTAGTATTTAGTATACATATGTTCATAGATACACACATACTAAACTTTGTAACATTCATATGTATGTCCATTTTAAATCCTTCTCTCATCTCTTAAGATTATATTATGAGCAGTACTTCATGTGCACTAGAATTACTTATCGCTCCATGGCATCCCACCGCATAGCCTGCAAGGAACAACATTAAGACCTCATGATACCACCTCCCAACTAACTGAACAAGAATGGACTCTTTGCTAAGTAAGACCAATCCACCAACCTTGCCGAAGAAAATGAAATTGAGGAACAGAAAACGAATCAGGCATTCAGGGGTCTGTACTGGAGCTTGAGGCCAGTTTCAGCAGTGGGCCCATTAAGCAAAGAAAGTTTGTCTGAAGGGAAAAACAAGAGAATGGAAGAGGTTCCCAGAAAGGAGCAGAAGTGAGAAACTGAACAATTTTGTGTTCAGGAAGAAAGGGGAGACAGGAAGAATAGCTGCCAGAGGCATTTCCAGTTGCAGGGAGATCTTTCTATCTTTCCTCCAAGTGGATTCCAAAATACTTCTTTGTATCTTCTCTCTAAACATATTTTAAAATTAATTTAAATATGTTTCTGTTCTTAAGATACCATGTAAATATGTACTAATAATGACTAACTTGCTTTCACCTTGCTAGGTGAAAGACATTATTCCAAACATTTTATGTTCATTTATCTCATTTAATGTATTTTAATCTTTATATCAACTCTAAGAGATAAGTATTATCTTAATTTTGCATATGAGGAAACTCAAGCTTAAAGCTCTTGAACAGAAGGTACTATTTAGGAATGGAAGGTTTACCGCTCTCACTAACACTGCCCTTCCCCAACCACACATTTTTTGCCTTTGTCAACTCCTCAAACCTTACTGAAATGACTGAAAGGAGGGTTTTTGAAAAGGCTTATCCACCCTGAAATTAAGAGTACAAGAGCAGTAAAAAGCAAATAGACAAATGTAATTGATGGAATAAATCCAAAAAAGCCGAGTTCTAAACTGACAGTGAGAAAATTTGAAAAGCAACTCATTTTTCCATTTGTTACTGACCTCAGAACTCAACAGAGCACCAAAAAGTGCCAGAGAAGATGGGGCTGAAAACTGGAGAAATCATTGATAATTTTGAAGCCCCATATCTGGAATTCTGCACCACTCATGGAAATACCTTCTCCTCCTCTTCCCATCCTTCCCCAGAAGGATATTAGAGGTTTAATCCAGGGAAAGAGTAAAATGGAGGGTCCCTCATATGGAAGATATCAGTGTATCTAGAGGTATTGGTGCTATGTCAAAAGCAAGGGCATTAGATATATGTGTACACTGAAGCTCTTTTCCAAATGCTGGCAGCCAGATTCTTCCCATTCAGGGAGGGGACTGGAACACATATTTCTTAGGAATCAGACTAATCTGAGCTGAAAGACCCTGACATCAAGAATTCCCTAATGAAACAGGCCAGGCATTTCACTACCCAGTCAACAAGCTCCAGTCACGTGTGCAAAGCTTCCAGTCAAATCTCTAATACAAATATCCTATGGCCACCAGATAATACACAGACAAAATACAAGTGAATATAAAAATGGCAACTTGGATAAAATTTTTTTTAAAGACTCAAAATATTCTGACTGATGTGAATATGAATATATGAGAGAGTCATGAGATGATAAACCTATGGGAAAAAAGAACCCAGAATGTTTTAAAGAAATGCATTTAATGGTCACAAAGAAGAGCTCTTGGATGTTAAAATATAATAGCAGAAATTAAAAATTCAATAGAAATTTTTGATGATAAATTTGAGAAAAGCTTATCGAAAGTGAAGCAAAAAGGTAAAGCTATGGAAGATAAGATAGGCAGAGAATAGGTAAATTTGTAGGACCAGTCCATGAAATCTAGAAGCAGAGAAGAGAAGAAGAGGTAGGGAGGAAACCAACACAACAATAATTCAAGAACCTTTGCAAGAACTGAAGCACATCATATTCAGGCTAAAATGGCTCACTGTGTCTTCATGATTAGGAATGAGAGAAGTACACCATAAGACCCAGCATTGTGAAATTTCAGAATACTAAATTCAGAATCGTAAAAAACAATAACAGAAGTATTTAGATTGAAAGTTCACAATTCATTAAGAAGGTTACTAATCAATTTGTCAGTATGGCATAGAAGCTAAGAGCATGAGCTTGCCATCCAACTCAGCTGAATTCAAGTCCCAGACACTGGCCCTCTAACTCTGGGAGTCATTGCAACCCTGTGGCTCAGTTTCCCGTAAAAAAGGACATTAAAGTAATACCTAACTTATAGGTTTGTTGTGAGAATTACATGAGATAATAAACATAAATATATATGGATGTGTGACTGGCACATATTTAGTGCTGAGAGAATGTTAACCTTTGTTACTGAGCCTCTTATTAGCAGTTCTAGAAGCTAGAAGGCAATAGATCAAAGCCATCATAATTCTGAGGGTACATGTTTTCTAGTCTAGAATTCTATTCCCAGCCAGTTAAGTATGAGAGTAAAATTCTTAAATTTTCAGAGTGCATTGTCTCAAAATTTTTTCCTTTTATGTGCAGCTCCTCAGGAATATATGTTCTACCAAAACAAATAAAACTAAGAGAGGAAGGCATAGAATCCAGGGAAAAAAAGAAATTCTATGCAAAAGATAGAAAGAAAATCCCCAAACAAGGGGGAGACTCCAAACAAGAACTAAGCTTCAACCATGCAGATATGGAAAGTCAAAGGCTCATGACTTTTGTTTTTAGGAGGATGATATTGATGCTTAATGTCTGTGTATATAGTGAAAGGAGATTTGCACAACTGGGAAAGTGAACTATAACTATATAGAAAGTTAAGAATAGACAACAATAGCATCACCTAAAAATTTTTAAAAAAAAGACAAGGAAAACCAAAACTTGTTCAGAAAGGGAAGAGTAATAACAGTACCCAATATGACTCAGCAAGTTCTCATGTTTATAAGGTCATAATACTATACACACTGTAATGGTAAACCAAAATTATGTTGAGGAAGGGAAAGAATAAGTGTGTATGTGTAAGCTGGGGATGGGGATAGAAGCAGTGAAAGAAACCTAAATTTGTAATTTTCCACAGTAGGAAGTCAATATGTAATGCCTAAAACTGAAAAATTAAGCTGTTTCTTTATTTGTTTTTAGATTGATGAAAGTATGGAGGAAAATATGGTAAGAGTCAGTTAAAAGAAATGAAAGTGGCTACCTCTAGGGAACAGAAATTGAAAACAGGTAGTCAGAGTTCTACTTTTTTCTGTAATAAGTCTTGTATAGCAATTTGACTCTCTAAATTATGATCATGTGTAACTGTGATAAAAATTAGCACTAAATTAAAAAATAAACATTGCCCCCATTATTAGAGCACAGTTAAATAACACTTGCTCATGATCAGTATTATTATGTAACAAACATCCTTATACTTTCAAACATTAATCTCTGACAAAATCTCTGAAGATTTATTTTACATAAACATATAGAAGTAGAATTCCTTTGTTTAAAAATGTCTATGAACTCTTTAAAGGTTTTTTGTATATATTCCCAGATTATTTTGCAGAAAAATTGTATCAAAATGCTCTCACAGCAGCAGTAGAGGAGAGTAAATCTCTCAACATACTCTCATCAGCTTTACTATTCTTCAATCAATTTTGTTTAGTATAAAGAAAATAGAATTTAATTGACTTATCAAAAGAAAAATTAGATTCTGTTCATATGAATTGTTGCCTAATAGTTAACAATTTTAGTGACTTCCTGAAGGTATTTCATAGAAGTCAATTATTAATACCCATGTTTAGGGTTTTTGTCTTTGACCAGGATATTTGGAAGAAAATGTGCCATTACACAAGTTATGTAATACAGGTTTTATTATGTTTGCTGTCTTAAAAGTAAGCTTTATTCTGAGTTGAAGGAAATTAGTGATCTTAGACTTTAAACATGACCTTTCATTTTAGAAGTAGTTGTGTACTTTATGACATGCTTCTTTCTTAGAAACATGATTCAATTCATTTAACAAACATTTACTAAGTGTATACAGTGTTCTAGAATGTAGTATGTGCTGGAACACAATGGTAAACAAAACAGTTTTTGTCCTAAAAGCTCATTGTGTAGGATTTACATAACAGCCTCAGAAAGTCCAGATAATTTCAGCAATTGAAGGAGAAAATTATTTCTGAAAATATAAATGTCTCTATAGTATGAGAAATAGAGATGAATAACTTAACTTCCTGATTGCCAACCAAGAGCTTAGTCAACTTAGAAATTGCTGCACCTGAGAATTTTTAAACTAATCATGTTCAGGAACAGTATTCGATTACAGTTAAATGAATGATATGCATATGTGACTCAGGCATCAAGTGGTCTCTATTCTGTTTATAAAAATGGATAGAGAATTCCATCTTCATGTAAAATATAGAGAATGTCTACAAACTCTGTTTTATCTTTATACATTCTGTGTAACTGAATTTTTTTGTCAGAAGAGAGATGTGATCCTGGTTCAGAAAACACAAAATACTGTTACACGGTCATTTCTGTCTTTGAACTGCATTGTCAATGACACTTTAAAAGAAAACTAGATATGGGACCTGACACATACTTTAAAATGTCAACATTAAATTATATCACCATGGTAAGAAGGAAAAACCTCACACAATTTTCACCCACCAGACATAGACCATCCTGTTGCTCTGCTTCTCAGCCTTAGTGACAGTTTCCCACTTGTACAAAAGCTATTTCTTTGACAGAAACATGCCTTCTCTTTATTAGTCAGATCTGGAGTTATAACTCTCTCTAAAAAAAAAAAAAAAAAAGGAAAACACTACACTGCTTAGAAGCCATAAGAAGGACAGATAAAATCATCTTCATTCTGTACCTTCCACTCACAGCACTCAGATAACTTGGTTTCAATTTTGAAAAATGGCTTAGTGATTAGAATGGAGTCAGGGCACATTGCAGAAAGGTTAATAATTAGGTCTTATTAAGACAATAGTTGGATAGTGTTATATAGTGTTATAAACATCAAAGAGCATAACTCTCCTGTCCCAATGCTAGTGAGTAGCAAATTAAGGAATTATTTTTTTTTTTTGACTATTATATCCGTTTATTAGAGGTTGAACTTTTATTCTGTTACTGGCTAGCTCGTGTTAATTTTTTTTTTTCCAGTGGGTTTTGTCATACATTGATATGAATCAGCCATGGATTTACATGTATTCCCAATCCCGATCCCCCCTCCCACCTCCCTCTCCACCCGATTCCTCTGGGTCTTCCCAGTGCACCAGGCCGGAGCACTTGTCTCATGCATCCCACCTGGGCTGGTGATCTGTTTCACCATAGATAGTATACATGCTGTTCTTTTGAAATATCCCACCCTCACATTCTCCCACAAAGTTCAAAAGTCTGTTCTGTATTTCTGTGTCTCTTTTTCTGTTTTGCATATAGGGTTGTCGTTATCACCTTTCTAAATTCCATATATATGTGTTAGTATGCTGTAATGTTCTTTATCTTTCTGGCTTACTTCACTCTGTATAATGGGCTCCAGCTTCATCCATCTCATTAGGACTGGTTCAAATGAATTCTTTTTGACGGCTGAGTAATATTCCATGGTGTATATGTACCACAGCTTCCTTATCCATTCATCTGCTGATGGGCATCTAGGTTGCTTCCATGTCCTGGCTATTATAAACAGTGCTGCGATGAACATTGGGCTGCACGTGTCTCTTTCAGACCTGGTTTCCTCAGTGTGTATGCCCAGAAGTGGGATTGCTGGGTCATATGGCAGTTCTATTTCCAGTTTTTTAAGAAATCTCCACACTGTTTTCCATAGCGGCTGTACTAGTTTGCATTCCCACCAACAGTGTAAGAGGGTTCCCTTTTCTCCACACCCTCTCCAGCATTTATTGCTTGTAGATTTTTGGATAGCAGCCATCCTGACTGGCGTGTAATGGTACCTCATTGTGGTTTTGATTTGCATTTCTCTAATAATGAGTGATGTTGAGCATCTTTTCATGTGTTTGTTAGCCATCTGTATGTCTTCTTTGGAGAAATGTCTGTTTAGTTCTCTGGCCCATTTTTTGATTGGGTCATTTATTTTTCTGGAATTGAGCTGCAGGAGTTGCTTGTATATTTTTGAGATTAATCCTTTGTCTGTTTCTTCATTTGCTATTATTTTCTCCCAATCTGAGGGCTGTCTTTTCACCTTACTTATAGTTTCCTTTGTAGTGCAAAAGCTCTTAAGTTTCATTAGGTCCCATTTGTTTAGTTTTGCTTTTATTTCCAATATTCTGGGAGGTGGGTCATAGAGGATCTTGCTGTGATTTATGTCGGAGAGTGTTTTGCCTATGTTCTCCTCTCGGAGTTTTATAGTTTCTGGTCTTACATTTAGATCTTTAATCCATTTTGAGTTTATTTTTGTGTATGGTGTTAGAAAGTGTTCTAGTTTCATTCTTTTACAAGTGGTTGACCAGTTTTCCCAGCACCACTTGTTAAAGAGGTTGTCTTTTTTCCATTGTATATCCTTGCCTCCTTTGTCAAAGATAAGGTGTCCATAGGTTCGTGGATTTATCTCTGGGCTTTCTATTCTGTTCCATTGATCTATATTTCTGTCTTTGTGCCAGTACCACACTGTCTTGATGACTGTGGCTTTGTAGTAGAGTCTGAAGTCAGGCAGGTTGATTCCTCCAGTTCCATTCTTCTTTCTCAAGATTATTTTGGCTATTTGAGGTTTTTTTGTATTTCCATACAAATTGTGAAATTCTTTGTTCTAGTTCTGTGAAAAATACCGTTGGTAGCTTGATAGGGATTGCATTGAATCTATAGATTGCTTTGGGTAGAATAGCCATTTTGACAATATTGATTCTTCCAATCCATGAACACGGTATGTTTCTCCATCTGTTTGTGTCCTCTTTGATTTCTTTCATCAGTGTTTTATAGTTTTCTATGTATAGGTCCTTTGTTTCTTTAGGTAGATATACTCCTAAGTATTTTATTCTTTTTGTTGCAATGGTGAATGGTATTGTTTCCTTAATTTCTCTTTCTGTTTTTTCATTGTTAGTATATAGGAATGCAAGGGATTTCTGTGTGTTAATTTTATATCCTGCAACTTTACTATATTCATTGATTAGCTCTAGTAATTTTCTGGTAGAGTCTTTAGGGTTTTCTATATAGAGGATCATGTCATCTGCAAACAGTGAGAGTTTTACTTCTTCTTTTCCTATCTGGATTCCTTTTACTTCTTTTTCTGCTCTGATTGCTGTGGCCAGAACTTCCAACACTATGTTGAATAGCAGTGGTGAGAGTGGGCACCCTTGTCTTGTTCCTGATTTCAGGGGAAATGCCTTCAATTTTTCACCATTGAGGGTGATGCTTGCTGTGGGTTTGTCATATATAGCTTTTATTATGTTGAGGTATGTTCCTTCTATTCCTGCTTTTTGGAGAGTTTTAATCATAAATGAGTGTTGAATTTTGTCAAAGGCTTTCTCTGCATCTATTGAGATAATCATATGGTTTTTATCTTTCAATTTGTTAATGTGGTGTATTACATTGATTGATTTGTGGATATTAAAGAATCCTTGCATTCCTGGGATAAAGCCCACTTGGTCATGGTGTATGATTTTTTTAATATGTTGTTGGATTCTGTTTGCTAGAATTTTGTTAAGGATTTTTGCATCTATGTTCATCAGTGATATTGGCCTGTAGTTTTCTTTTTTTGTGGCATCTTTGTCTGGTTTTGGAATTAGGGTGATGGTGGCCTCATAGAATGAGTTTGGAAGCTTACCTTCATCTGCAATTTTCTGGAAGAGTTTGAGTAAGATAGGTGTTAGCTCTTCTCTAAATTTTTGGTAGAATTCAGCTGTGAAGCCATCTGGTCCTGGGCTTTTGTTTGCTGGAAGATTTTTGATGACAGTTTCGATTTCCTTGCTTGTGATGGGTCTGTTAAGATCTTCTATTTCTTCCTGGTTCAGTTTTGGAAAGTTATACTTTTCTAAGAATTTGTCCATTTCATCCAAGTTGTCCATTTTATTGGCATAGAGCTGCTGGTAGTAGTCTCTTATGATCCTTTGTATTTCAGTGTTGTCTGTTGTGATCTCTCCATTTTCATTTCTAATTTTGTTAATTTGGTTCTTCTCTCTTTGTTTCTTAATGAGTCTTGCTAATGGTTTGTCAATTTTGTTTATTTTTTCAAAAAACCAGCTTTTAGCTTTGTTGATTTTTGCTATGGTCTCTTTAGTTTCTTTTGCATTTATTTCTGCCCTGATTTTTAAGATTTCTTTCCTTCTGCTAACTCTGGGGTTCTTCATTTCTTCCTTCTCTAATTGCTTTAGGTGTAGAGTTAGGTTATTTATTTGTTTTTTTCCTTGTTTCTTGATGTAAGCCTGTAATGCTATGAATCTTCCCCTTAGCACTGCTTTTACAGTGTCCCATAGGTTTTGGGTTGTTGTGTTTTCATTTTCATTCATTTCTATACATATTTTGATTTCTTTTTTGATTTCTTCTATGATTTGTTGGTTATTCAGAAGCGTGTTATTTAGCCTCCATATGTTTGAAGTTTTAACAATTTTTTTCCTGTAATTGAGATCTAATCTTACTGCACTGTGGTCAGAAAAGATGACTGGAATGATTTCAATTTTTTTGAATTTTCCAAGACCAGATTTATGGCCCAGGATGTGATCTATTCTGGAGAATGTTCCGTGTGCACTTGAGAAAAAGGTGAAGTTGATTGTTTTGGGGTGAAATGTCCTATAGATATCAATTAGGTCTAGCTGGTCCATTGTGTCATTTAAGGTTTGTGTTTCCTTGTTAATTTTCTGTTTAGTTGATCTATCCATAGTTGTGAGTGGGGTATTAAAGTCTCCCACTATTATTGTGTTACTATTAATTTCCTCTTTCATACTCGTTAGCGTTTGCCGTACATATTGCGGTGCTCCTATGTTGGGTGCATATATATTTATAATTGTTATATCTTCTTCTTTGATTGATCCTTTGATCATTATGTAGTGTCCTTCTTTGTCTCTTTTCACATCCTTTATTTGAAAGTCTATTTTATCTGATATGAGTATTGCGACTCCTGCTTTCTTTTGGTCTCCATTTGCATGAAATATTTTTTTCCAGCCCTTCACTTTTAGTCTGTATGTGTCTCTTGTTTTGAGGTGGGTCTCTTGTAGACAGCATATATAGGGGTCTTGTTTTTGTATCCATTCAGCCAATCTTTGTCTTTTGGTTGGGGCATTCAACCCATTTACATTTAGGGTAATTATTGATAGGTGTGGTCCCGTTGCCATTTACTTTGTTGTTTTGGGTTCACGTTTATACAACCTTTCTGTATTTCCTGTCTAGAGAAGATCCTTTAGCATTTGTTGAAGAGCTGGTTTGGCGGTGCTGAATTATCTCAGCTTTTGCTTATCTGTAAAGCTTTTGAATTCTCCTTCATATCTGAATGAGATCCTTGCTGGATACAGTAATCTAGGTTGTAGGTTATTCTCTTTCATTACTTTCAGGACGTCCTGCCATTCCCTTCTGGCCTGGAGGGTTTCTATTGATAGGTCAGCTGTTATCCTTATGGGAATCCCTTTGTGTGTTATTTGTTGTTTTTCCCTTGCTGCTTTTAATATTTGTTCTTTGTGTTTGATCTTTGTTAATTTGATTAATATGTGTCTTGGGGTGTTTCGCCTTGGGTTTATCCTGTTTGGGACTCTCTGGGTTTCTTGGATTTGGGTGGCTATTTCCTTCCCCATTTTAGGGAAGTTTTCAGCTATTATCTCCTCGAGTATTTTCTCATGGCCTTTCTTTTTGTCTTCTTCTTCTGGAACTCCTATGATTCGAATGTTGGGGCGTTTCACAGTGTCCCAGAGGTCCCTGAGGTTGTCCTCATTTCTTTTGATCCTTTTTTCTTTTTTCCTCTCTGCTTCATTTATTTCCACCATTTTATCTTCTACCTCACTTATCCTATCTTCTGCCTCCATTATTCTACTCTTGGTTCCCTCCAAAGTGTTTTTGATCTCATTCATTGCATTATTCATTTTTAATTGACTCTTTTTTATTTCTTCTAGGTCTTTATTAAACAGTTCTTGAATCTTTTCAATCTTTGCTTCCAGGCTATTTATCTGTAACTCCATTTTGTTTTCAAGATTTTGGATCATTTTTATTATCATTATTCTAAATTCTTTTTCAGGTAGATTCCCTATCTCCTCCTCTTTTGTTTGACTTGGTGGGCATTTTTCATGTTCCTTTACCTGTTGGGTATTTCTTTGCCTTTTCATCTTGTTTAGATTGCTGTATCTGGAGTGGGCTTTCTGTATTCTGGAGGTCTGTGGTTCCTTTTTATTGTGGAGGATTAACCCAGTGGGTGGGGTTAGACGATTGGCTTGTCAAGATTTCCTGGTTAGGGGAGCTTGCGTCAGTGTTCTGGTGCGTGGAACTTGATTTCTTCTCTTTGGAGAGCAATGGAGTGCCCAGTAATGAGTTTTGAGATGGGTCTATGTGTTAGGTGTGTCCTTGGGCAGCCTGTATGTTGATGTTCAGGGCTATATTCCTGCGTTGCTGGAGAATTTGCGTGGTATGTCTTGCTCTAAAACTTATTGGCTCTTGGGTGGTGGTTGGTTTCAGTGTAGGTATGGAGGCTTTTGGACGGTCACTTATTGCTTAAAGTTCCATGTAGTCAGGAGTTTTCTGGTGTTCTCAGGTTTTGGGCTTAAGTCTCCTGCCTCTGGATTTCAGTTTTATTCTTCCTGTAGTCTCAGGACTTCTCCAACTATACAGCCCTGATAAGAAAACTTCTAGGTTAATGGCTAAAAGATTCTCCCCTGTTAGGGACACCCAGAGAGGTTCACAGAGTTACATGAAGAAGAGGAGAGGGAGGAGGGAGATAGAGATGAACAGGAGGAGAAAAAGGGGGACTCAAGAGGAGAGAGACAGATCTACGCAGCTGTCTGTTCCCAGAGTGTTCTCCGTAGCCCAGTCACCTACAAGGATTCACAGAATTGGATTGGGAAGAGAAGGGGAAAGGAGGAAATAGAGGTGTTCTGAGGTAGGAAACAGAGAGTCAAGATTGGGAGAGAATAATCTTCGGTTTAAAAATAGGGCTTCTCTTCTTTTTTTTTTTTTTTGTAAGGTTATAGTGTATTGAAAATGAAAATTAAGGAGTAGTAGAGGAGTACTAGAGGACTTTAAAAGAAATAAGAGAAAAAGAAAAATAGAAAATAGAAGAGAAAAAGGAAAGAAAAAAAAGAAAAAAAAAGAAAGAAAAAGAGAAAAAAAAAAAAAAGAAAAAAAAATTTTTTTTTTCCCCCTAATTAAAAAATCATAAAAGTCTGTGGAAATGAAAGTTAAGGAGTAATGGGGGAGTAATAGGGGATTTTAAAGGAAAATAAAAGAGAAGAAAGAAAAAAGAAAAAAAAGAAAGAAAGAAAAAAAAATTTAAAAAAATTAAAAAAAAAAAAGAAAAAAGTAAAATTATATCTAGGAGTTTCTCTGGAGCTGTTGCGGTCAGTGTGGGTTCGGCTCAGTTTCAGATAGCTCCTCGTTCCAGCTTACGCTTCTCGATATCTACAGGCCCCTCAGTTGTAGTCAGCGTTTCCTAGAGGGATTTTAATCTGTTGCACCAGTCCCTTCTGAAGCGGTTCCCTTTGTTTATTTGGCTTCTGTTTGCCGGTCTCTTCAGAGCCTCATTTCCGCCCTGACACAGGCGGGCGGAGGTGGACTCTTATTCAGGTAGCTAGTTCCGTCGCTGCGGGGCAGGGAGGGGCTTGCGCTGCAGGGAGAGGCTGGCGCTGTGGGGACAGGCTTGCGCCGTGGGGATGGGCTGGGGCTGCAGGGAGGGGCTGACGCTGCTTTCTCCGTCTGTGCTGCTCAGGCTCCCTGCTGTTCTATATGGAGCGCGCCCCGCGCTGCGCGAGGCTCCAGCCCTCGGGTGTTCCACAAAAGCGCGGAAGGAAAAGCTGCACCTGCTCTCTGTGCCTTCCCTGTCAGAGCGGTCCAGGCAGCCAGGGGCTTGGTGGGCGCACTCTACCCAGGTGTGGCGCGCCCCCTCCCTTCCGTGGACCCAGTCTCAGTTTCCGCTGGCGCCAGTCGGGCGCGCGCGCCTTCCGCCCTCCGCGTCCCCAGCCCCAGTCCCCGCCCGCGCCGGTCGGGTGCCTGCGCCCTGTGTCTCGCCGCGACCTTCCCCTCCCCCCTGCCTCCTGCCTCCGGCGGGGCTGGGCCGGTCCGCAGCCTGCGAGCTCCTCTCTGGACCCTCTCGGTCTCTTTGTTCTGCGAACGGCCGGCAGTGTGTTCCGGCCGGTTAATTTACTCTCTCTCTTTTTTTTTTTTTTTTTTTTTTACTCTCGCTCTTTTGGTCTCCCACAGTTCAAGTTGGCAACTCACAGAAGTTCCCTCCGATTGTCCTCAGGGCACTCGGGCCGGGACCCTACCCCAAGCAATGCCGCCTAAGAGCTCCCGGGACGGATCTCCGTCCTTAGCTCTTTTGTCTCACTTTTTATCTTTTACATTTTGTCCTACCTCCTTTGGAAGACAATGGGCTGCTTTTCTGGGCGCCTGATGACGTCAGCTAGCGATCCGAAGTTGTTTTGCGAAGTTTGCTCTGCGTTCAGTTATTCTTTTGATGAATTTGTAGGAGAGAAAGTGGTCTCCCCGTCCTACTCCTCCGCCATCTTGGCTCCTCCCCCCAAATTAAGGAATTATTATCTGTGTGTCTCTATCATGGACTATAGCTGCCAGGCTCCTCGGTCTATGGGAGTTTTCCAGGCAGGAATACTGGAGCGGGTTGCTGTTTCCTCCTGCATGTGATCTTCCTGACCCAGGCATTGAACCCTCATCTTTGTGTCTCCTGCATTGGCAGGTGGGTTCTTGCCCAATGAGCCACCTGGGAACACCTTGCCTCTCAACATGCTTCGTTAAAACAAATGCATAGAAATATTTTTCTATTTTTCTGACCATTTGCCTATTTTTGTGCTAATTTTTGTGTAGAATTGTAAAAAGAATAGTTTTATAAGTCAGACAGATGTGTTTCAATCTTGATGCCACTTAGTTAAATTAACTATGTTAACTTGGGCATAAACGCTCTAAACCTGTTTTCTCACCTGTAAAAAGAGTGTGTGAGTGCTCAGTTGTCTCCAACTCTGTGACCCCATGGACCAGGAGGCCACCAGGCTCCTTTGTCCATGAAATTTTCCAGGCAACATACTGGAATGGGTTGCTATTTCCTACTCCAGGGGATCTTCCTGACCCAGGGATCAACCCACGTCTCATGCCTCCTGCATTGGCCGGCAGATCCTTTACCACTACACCACCTGGGAAGCCCAGATGAATACCTAACTAAAAAGTCCAAATAAAAAGAGTGAAATGCCCTCAAAACATATTACAAAAGTCTCTACTTCTTCAGTGTGGTCTGTGCATAATGACTTCCTTTTAAAGAGTACAGTACGGAAAAGCAGAAAAACAAGCTACCTTACAATGGAGAAATTTGACAAGCCCTCCCCAAGGTTGACTTTAATAGTGATGAGTCATGCTGATAGTACCTACCCTGGATATCCTGTGCTGAGAATGACACTTCTCTTCTGTGGTCTTCCTCCCCTAAGCCCCAATCTAATTATGAGCGAAAACATCAGAAAAATGTAAATTGAAGGACAGTCTACAAAATGCCCTGACCAGTACTCCCAAAAAGGAAGAAATGGCATCTTTCTTAGTGAATATTTTTAGTTATTACAAATTATTTGATGATTCTGTATTTTCAAAATACACATTTCTACCCTACTGATGTCAGGCTTGCCCATTTGACTTTCTTTGACAAATGAAATGTGAGTAGAGATGAAGTGCGTCCTTATGAACTTCTGTCTTGTGATTTTGTCATGATGTTTTCCCTCTGAAACCTCCATTAAGGCTTCTTGGTTTATCAGCCAAAACCGTAAGTGAAGACAATGAGCTGCCCAGCAGCAGCATTACTATGGCAGGAGAAGGAAATGTCAAGTCCTGGGACTTGGAGAAGTCCTTGGGGGAGATCACCAAGTGAGGATCCTTGGCTTCCTGCAGGAAGGAATTCAAGATGGAGCCAAAGAAAAGGAAAAGCAAGTTTATTTAGAGAGATATGCACCATAGGCAGAATGCTGACTGTCTCAGAAAGTCAGGGTGACCCCAGGGCAGGGGAGTTGGTTTTTATGGTCTGAGTAGCATCACATGCTAACAAGTGGGAGCAATATTCTTGCTAATTTGGGGAAAGGTGGGGATTTCCCAGGAATTGGACCAACACCCACTTTTTAGCCTTTTATAGTTTGTCTCAGAACTGTCATGGCTTCCCAGGTGGCTCAGTGGTAAAGAATTCTTCTGCCAGTGTAGGAGATGCAGGTTCGATCCCTGGGTCTGGAAGATCCCCTGGAAAAGGGAATAACAACTCACTCCAGTATTCTTGCTTGGAAGAATTGCCTTCTATAGTCTAGGGTGTCACAAAGAATCAGACACAATTGAGCGCATATTCACGATCAGAATTGTCAGTGGGCTAAGGGGGAGTGATTTTTTGTATTACAACTGAGGTATGGATGAGCTAAAGGTCAGTTATCTGACTATTCTGGAAGCCATCTTGGCTTCAGGTGGTTCCAGCTGGTTTTTATTGCATCCTAACAGTTGTGCCCCTTCTTCATTTTTCTGGTAATTGGGTCCTGCCCCTTCCTTTTCTGCCTCATTACCAAGCAAAGGGCTTGTTGCCTGATGCACATAGAAGCCAATATTTTGGTGCTGGCTTTTGAGAAAAGAAACATTATTGTGAGGGTCAATCAGCAGTGAGACAGGAGGTATGGCTCAATTTTGCCAAACTGGAGCTTGGTCAAGGACTTACCTGGTGGCTCAAATGGTAAAGCGTCTGCCTACAATGTGGGAGACCAGGGTTCAATCCCTGGGTCAGGAAGATCTCCTGGAGAAGGAAATGGCAACCCACTCCAGTATTCTTGCCTGGAAAATCCCATGGATGGAGGAGCCTGGTAGGCTATAGTCCATGGGGTCGTAAAGAGTCAGACACGACTGTGTGACTTCACTTTACTTTTTAGGGGGTCAGTCAAACTATTATAAGTTAGAGGAGACGGTTGGGATTCAGAAGTGCAAGTGAGACTTTGGAACTTGGTCATTGCGGTACAGTAAAAGGACTTCAGTCTGGGCCCTCTGCTTCTGAAAGGGTTCCTGCTTTCAGGTTCCAGTCCACATCTGGGTCTTTGTCGGGGAGAAACTTTAGTTCTGGGTGGTGTTTCAGGTCAAGATCTCCTCTGGATATGCTTCAGGTTTTGTTCTTTTGTCTCTGAAAAATAACTCAGTATCTTTTTAAAAATACTGTTTATTTTATATTGGAATATAGCCAAATAACAATGCCATGATAGTTTCAGGTGAACAGCAAAGGAACTCAGCCATACATATCTTGTTATAAAACAAGAAAGGGCCGTTTGGGGGCTGGCTTTGTGGTTGCAGCAATTGACCTATGAGAGACATGCAGTATGAGAGAAAAAGAAATGTTATTGTTATAAGTTACTGAGATGTTGGGGTAATTTTTTGACAGCAAAACTGAGCTTAAGCTGAGGACCTAGCTCTAATCAAGTAATGAAGTTCATACCTTTTTCCCTTCTCTTCTTCCATGTTCCCTCCCATCTCATCCCCCTCTTCTTCTACCAGCTTCTCACCATTATTTATTAATTACATATTAATTTCTGAGTTTCTCCTTCCTCTAGTAACCACCTTTAGAGTTGAGCATTCCAGCTGCTCTTCTTAAATTTGCTTTTAGCTATTTCCATCATTTTCATTTTTCTGATGTTTTTAGCCAGAGGCACTGGTGACTGATTGAAGCTCAGATAAAAATCCCTCAGCTCCTCACCTGCCTTGCCCTTTTTTCTCACCACATTGGCGTCCTAATGAAATCATTTAAAATTAACATCCAGAAACTATTTGGATGGAAAAAGAAACCACCACAAGGGAAATTAGGGTTGTTTTAAAAGAGGCTAGGAGCTGCTTATAAGCATGTAATTCTTGTGCTGTCTTTTTTTTTTTTCTTTTTTCCTTTTTGTATCAGCTACCTCTTGAATCACTGCCCAGTTGCCAGCTGCAAGTCCTAGCTCCCAAGAATGTCTGGCCTAGCCTAAAATTCTAGTTGACTCATCCAACCTTCATGTTCACCCAGAACTTACTTAAGCATCCAAAATAACTTAAAAAATTAGATTGCATTTTCCTAAAATATCTGCACCTGGTAAATGATGCAAAGGGTAAATGGGCAGAAAAGACTCCTCTTAATCATGTCTCATTTCAACTCACATGCATGCAACTTACATGGGGGGAAATGTCATTAGATTCACCCAACCTTCACAGAGTCAAACTATCCAATCAACTATCTTTGCAGGAAGCAGATGTCCACAGCACAAAGCCAGAGACTCTCTAAAGGGGTGATGCTGTCAGATAATAGGAGGAGCTGCCATTCTGAAGTCAGGTGAAGTTCATGTCAGCTTCAGGATTAATTTCACTGGCACAGGGAGCAAGCTCACTGCCATCAGGTAAGCACACACAGAACTTTTTCTAGACCTGTTTGAAAAAAAAAGTAAGGGGTTTGATTTTCCTTCTCAACGTCTATCTTAGATTCATATTGCTCTCTATGGAGTTTGTTTATCTCTCTCATCTGAAGATACAGGATATGTTTGCTCAGGTGGGTGCTATGGCATCAGGAGCCAAGTTTGAGAAGAAAGTCAGTCTGCAAAATAGTTGGTTGTTGAGGAGTAGTGGCCTGTGTGCTTCTCCATGAAAAATCCTGTTAGCACCCCTGTGCTGGGGATTTAGGGGGCTGGGGTGTTAGGATACATTTTCCTGGTACAGAAACTTAAATGTGTAGTTCAGAAAGACAGAAAATTGTCTGGTTTATTTTGCCACATACCAATGGCATCTGGGCAAAATTCAGATCAATCGGATTCCAAATCCTATGAGGCTATGATGGTAATTTAGATTCTATACCTTTTCAAAAGCTGAAAATTAGGCAATTTTCACAATGTATAAAAAATCTCTGCAGAATTTCCACTACTATTCCTCTCCATACTAAGATGGAGGAGAGAGGAGAGTGATAGTTGGGGCAATCCACCTGTGAAACACTTAATTACCTTACAGGTTTTATTTTGTTTGGCAAACTGAACCTTGATATTTTTCTGAGCTCACTATGAAAATCTTTCAGTTCAGATCAGTCGCTGAGTAACTCTTTGTGACCCCATGGACTATAGCACACCAGGCTTCCCTGTCCATCACCAACTCCCAGAGCCTACTCAAACTCATGACCATCACATCAGTGATGCCATCCAACCATCTCATCCTCTGTCATCCCCTTCTCCTGCCTTCAATCTTTCCCAACATCAGGGTCTTTTCAAATGAGTCAGTTCTTCACAACAGGTGACAAAAGTATTGGAGTTTCAGCTTCAGCCTCAGTCTTTCCAATGAATATTTAGGACTGCTTTCCTTTAGGATGGACTGGTTGGATCCCCTTGCAGTCTCAAGGGACTCTCAGGAGTCTTCTCTAACACCACAGTTCAAAAGCATCAATTCTTCGGCTGAAAACCTTTGCTGGTCATCAAATTTCTATTTTTTCCTGTTCTTAGCTCAGTTGTTTTTGTTTGTGTGTGTTTTTAAAGATTGTTTTATTATATACTTTAAATCTTATTTTTAAAGTTTTATGGGAACAAGAGCCAATTTCTTAGATCCTTTATACCTTTTTCATGTACAAAGTTCATAACATGGTCTTATAAGGACTTTTTAAAATATATTTTTGAGCATAGCTTATACAGTCTTATTGAAGGCAAATAGGAAAGTTGCATATTAAATATTTTGATCACCACATACAATTGCTAAGAAGTCTTAGAAACAAAAATATGCAAACATAGTTAAAAAAAAAAAAAAAGATTACCAAACAGATGGTTATCATCTTGACAACTTGAGACAGAGGTTAAACTCAGAAAGTACAACTTTTGAATTCCTGAAAGAAAGGAATGCACCCTTAAAATATCAAAAGTAGAACCGAATACTTTTCAGAATATATTGTTTTGTGGCTTGTTAGAACTTGACATGAGGCACTGATGAGGTCTAAATTAAACATAATGAATTTCTAATACAGTGTGTACTTGATTCATGTCAATGTATGACAAAACCCACTGAAATGTTGTGAAGTAATTAGCATCCAACTAATAAAAAAAAATTAAAAAAATAAAAAATAAATAAATAAAAAATAAATAAAATGGGAAAAAAAAGAAAAAAAAACAAAAAAAACAAAGGTGATTCAAAGAAAACTATTATTTGGAAAACAATGTTCAAACATTAGCATACTACATTAAAATATGGGACATGGGCAGAGACTAGTGACCTAGGTGAGGTGCTAAAGAAAAAATTCCCTGGAGTAGTTCTAACTTCTTTAAGTGGTTCTCAGTCTGTGGTTAGTTAAGATCTTTGGAGGAGAATGTAAAAATAGCCTGAGATTTGGGGGAGATTTTTTTCCTTGGAATGCACACTAGACTGCTCAAGTAAGTTATTTACTTCCTTACATATAAAGTTTAGATATTGCAGATGTTTGGGGTTCCTTGATAAGTAACATAACATACATATAATAAAGAAATAATAAATTCTAATATAAGTACATAGAAAAAAGTGTTCTGGACATTTGTACTAGACAATGGTATTAGTCACATAATAAGACTAATCTGTAAATTTAAGTTAAATGCATATGTTTTTTGTTAATAACTAGCTTCAGTGTTAAATACCCTTCCTCAAACCCCTCTAACCCCTCTCAAAAAAAAGAAAAAAAAATTCATGCCTTTTTATTCACTCCACATGTACTCCAAAGAAATATCGATACTTATTTTAATTTAAATTAATCATTCTGTCACTCATTTCATTGGAGTAGTGACCTCTCAGCTTTTTATTCCAGGAGCTACGTTTTACACATTCATAGTGATCTTAGGGTCTTTCTGATGGAATAAGAAGTAATTGGCACATTTGTGCCTTGGCTGTTGTGCTTCCTGCAGTTGGAGTGCCCTGGCTTTAAATCTAGTAAATGTTATTCATCCTTTAAAGTCCAAGTCAGTAGTGTCTCCTTCTTAAAGATTTTGCTGTACAAAGTAGGACTAATAATCTGTTTATTTACATTTATTAAAATCTTATGCTCAAATATGTAACTATTCCAAACTTTTTTTCTCTTTTACAAAATTTATTTTACATTCTAGCTGGTGGTATTGGATTTAAAATTAGCAGTGAATTTCAAGTATTTGAATTAAAACTTCATACTGCCTCTACTAGTTACTGGTTAAAAAGAAAATTCTAGGCTTTTATATTCCAGTGCTGGTTATTTTTTGTTTTTGCTTTTTTCCTACAGCAGTGCCTCGGGTTTCTTTCTTTTTCTTTTCTATTTGTGTGGCAAAGTTGGTTTATCTTCATGTGTACCTTATTTTATTATAATTGCTATTTTCTAATTATTCATAACATCATAAATTAATTCATTAATATATTATGGCCATATCTGAGGGCATGTCATATCCAGAACTGTTCTCATATTCCTTAATTATGATCATCTTTTTCAACAGTGGAAGTAAACATTTTTACTAAGGAATCTTTGACTTTTGAGGATTCTTTTGTTTTACATTTAAGACAATCAAATTTTTGATTGAAGCATAATTGATTTAAAATATTGCGTCAGTTCCAGGTGTACGGCAAAGTGATTCAGTTTATATATATATATATATATATATATATATATATATATTCCCAGATTATTTTCCATTGTAAGATATTACAAGATATTGAATATAGTTCCCTGTGCTATATAGTAAATTCTTGTTGCTTTTCTGTTTTATATATAGTACTTTATATTTGTTAGTCTCATATGCCAAATTTTTCCCTCCCCCTCTTCTCTTTCCCCTTTGGTAACCATAAGTTTATTTTTCATGTTTGTGACTCTATTTCTGTTTTGTATATAGATTCATTTGTATTTTTTAGATTCCACATATAGGATACCATATAATATATGTCTTTCTCTGTCTTTTCACTTAGTGTGATATTCTCTAAGTCTATCCATGTTGCTGCAAATAGCAATATTTCATTCTTTTTATGGCTGAATAGTATTCTCAGGTGGCATTAGTGGTAAAGAACTTGCCTGGCAATGCAGGAGACATAAGAAACATAGGTTCAATTCCTGAGTTGGGAAGATCCCCTGGAGAGGGGCATGGCAACCGATTCCAGTATTCTTGCCTGGAGAATCCCATGGACACAGGGGCCTGGCGGGCTACAGGCCATGGGCTTCCAAAGAGTCAGACACGACTGAAATGACAGCATGCACAGCATTTCATTGTTTATATTTACCACATCTTTTTAAACCAATCACCTGTCGATGAGCACTTGGGTTGCTTCCATGTCTTGGCTATTGTAAATAGTTCTGCTATGAACACTGGGGTGCATGTATAATATCTTTTTGAATTTGTTTTCTCTGGATATATGCCCAAAGTGGGGTTGCTGGATCATGTTTTTAGTTTTTAAGGAACTTCCATACTACTTTCCATAGTGACTGTACCAATTTTAATTCCCACTAGCAGTGTAGAAGGATTCCCTTTTCCCCACCCACTTTAGCATTTTTATTTGTATACTTTTGATGAGAGCCATTCTGACAGATGTGAGGTGATACCTTATTGTGGTTTTGATTTGCATTTTTCTAACAATTAGCGATGTTGAGCATCTTTTCATATGTCTATTGACCACCTGTATGTCTTCTTTGGAGAGGTGTCTATTTAGGTCTACTGACCATTTTTTGATTGGGCTATTTGCATTTTAATACTGAGTTGTATGAACTGTTTGTATATTTTGGATATTAACCCCTTGTCAGTCACATAATTTTCAGATGTTTTTCTCCCATTCTGAAGGTTGTTCTTTCATTTTGTTGATTTCTTTTGCTGTGCAAAAGTTTTAAGTTTGATTAGGTCCCATTCATTTATTTTTGCTTTTATTTCTCTTGCCTTGGGAGACTGACCTAAGGAAATGTTACTATGATTTATGTCCTAGAATTTTTTGCCTGTATTCACTTCTAGAAGTTTTATGGTATCATGTTTTATATTTAGATTGTTAAACCATTTTGAGTTTATTTTTATATATGGTATAAGGGAGTGTTATAGTTTCATTGATTTACAAGTAGCTGTAAGACAAACTCTTTGGATGTTTTTCTTACCATTTTGATTATTACTGTTACTTCTTACACAATTTTATTTTTATAAGTAAGTTTCCTGAGATGGTGACTGTGGCTTCCTGAGATCTATTTTTATGCTTATTTTCTGGTTTGTATTAAGGTTAACAGACAAGTAACTGCAAATTAGCAAGGTATTGGTATATTAAATATGAGATGAAGTTTTTAAAAGTGTATGTCAGTGAATGGCCTCTGAATTTTTCTTAGGGAGACAAGTGTTTTTGAAAAGGAGACTACCTGTTTAGTGTAGAAAATGAGGATGAAGAATTATAGTTTGGAATGAAATATATGAAAGTATTAGCTAAACTGTTCATCATGGAAAGTTATCACAAATTTGGGTATTTCAGTGAGGAAGAGAAAAATGATAGAGGTCATTTTTCTCAGATCGTGCCCAAAGGAAGTAAATTGGTGAATATCTGCTAACAGGGGTACTGGAAGAGTTTTAAGAAAAGAATTATCTAATGCTCTGTTTTAAAATGTTTTCCATGTAATTTTGTGCTGTCACTCCACTCTTCTATTGCCTTAAAGTTTCAGAGGAGTCATCTATACACATGGACACTATTTTGGAATCAAGAAAAAGTCTTTGTGCCTTCCAATTTTGTGTAAGACAGAGCAAAAAATATAGTCATTGGGGATGAGATAACAGTGAGAAACTCAAGAGTTCATCTGGAATTGGAAATGAAAACTACTGCTGTTCATGAAAACACCAGTCAGTAGATAACTCTCTGAAGGCTGGGTGGTGGGGAAAGGGGATAGGTTTTCTACTTCCTAAAAAGATAAGAGGGTTGTATCAATCTTATGATAATCTTTAAACAAAAAGTAAGATCAATTTGGTTGACATTTTGGTATATCTATAAGTGATAAATACTAAACCTATAAAAATTATTTTTAAAGTTTTTCTATAAGATGGTGCTATCAATGGAAATAAGATTTCTGTGCCATCTGATTATGCCATATTTCTTATGTCCTCCATGTGTTTATAAGAAAATTATTATCTTCATTTTTAAAGCACAGACAACAGAATATGACGGTTAGTGACTTTCTGAAGGCCAGTCTATAAGTTAGAAATTGAATGAAACTATCAAAAACCTACATGACTCAGGTTAAATCAATGATCTATAAATACTGCGGTGAAAATAGTTAATACTTGGCACTTCACTAACTATGTGGCACTGGGCATTATCTAAGTAGTGGCATCCTTTTTGTTTTTTAAAGTAAATATAATGTTGAATAGTTTTAAGGGTAAAATGATGCATGCAAAGCATTGAGAAGAGTTCCTGGGCCAAATAAGCATTCAAAGAATGCTAACATTATTTATTAGGTTTTTACATTATTATTTGGAAAATAAACATTAGTATTAATTAAGTTATATACATTCCTTTCAATTCCTGTAACTCCAGAAAGCATTGTCTATAAACACTTAAGGATTTTTGGAACAGAATTTTAAAACATGCTAACTTTTCAGCTCACATCAATCTCAATCTCATGGTCACTACAAATTTATATTAATTGTATAAGGTCTGAAAAGAAATCTCAATTGACCCAGGGGCACTCAGATACCTCAACCCTCCTGTTGGTTGATTATCACCCTGGAACCAGCTCAGCCTGGGTTCAAGCATAATATTCCACAGATGCCTCACAAACTGAAAAATCAACAAAAGGGTCCACAGCAGGTGATGGTACAAGAGGCATAGTCAGAGTCTATATATCAAATTATAATACTGCCACCCTTCCTTATTCCAGAAATTGTTTTTATCATTAAAATTTAAGTTATCAGAGTTTAGCACTTCCTCCATCTTCTTGAATGTAACTTGTGTATCATAGATTAGAGACGATGGAAGGGATCTTTTATCATTGTAAAAGTCAGCTCTTTCTAAAAACTGAAAAAAATGAATCCATCTCTGTGATGTTCATAACTTGCTCAAGTTCCACAGCAAGTCATGGATTTCTTTCTAATGAAGTAAAAATAGAAGACTACTATGGTCACCAAAAATGACAGGTAGTTAATTTCTGTTAAAACTTTATTGAGGTATAATTAACATACAATAAACTTCCTACGGGCTTCTCTGATGCCTCAGATGGTAAAGAATCTGCCTGCAATGCAGGAGATGGAACCCAGGTTCCATCCCTGGGTCTGAAAGATCGCCTGGAGAAGGAAATGGTAACCGACTCTGGTATTCTTGCTTGGAGAATCCCATGGACAGAGGAGCATCGAGGGCTACAGTCCATGGGGTAACAAAGAGTTGAACATGACTGAGTGACTAACACTTTCACTTTCAAACTCCATATAGTTAAACATTAAGGGTTTTCATATGTGTGTAGACTCATGAAACCATCACTGCAGTCAAAATAATGAACATATCTGTCACCCCCAGAAAGTTTTTTTTCATATCTCTGCGTAATTTTTTTCTCCTGCTCCTCCTTTGTCCCTGCTATCCCACGCTTGTCCCAAAGTAACCACTGATCTGGCTTTCTATTAGTATAGTTTAAATTTCACTTTCTAGAATTTTTATGAATAAAATTACATAGTATCTGTTTTGTCTGACTTCTTTCACTTCATAAAATTATTTTGAGGTATATACCTGTTTTTGCATGTATCAATAGTTATACCCTCTTATTGATGAGAAATATTCCATTCTATGGCTGTACTAAAGTTAGTTTATTCATTAACCTCAGTTCAGTTCAGTTCAGTTGCTTAGTTGTGTCCAACTCTTTGCGACCCCATGAATCGCAGCACGCCAGGCCTCCCTATCCATCACCAACTCCCAGAGTTTACTCAAACTCATGTCCATCGAGTCGGTGATGCCATCCAGCCATCTCATCCTCTGTCGTCCCCTTCTCCTCCTGCTCCTGATCCCTCCCAGCATCAGGGTCTATTCCAATGACTCAACTCTTCGCATGAGGTGGCCAAAGTATTGGAGTTTCAACTTCAGCATCAGTCCTTCCAATGAACACCCAGAAATGATCTCCTTTAGGATGGACTGGTTGGATCTCCTCGCAGTCCAAGGGACTCTCAAGAGTCTTCTCCAACACCACAGTTCAAAAGCATCAATTCTTCGGCGCTCAGCTTTCTTCACAGTCCAACTCTCACATCCATACGTGACCACTGGAAAAACCATAGCCTTGACTAGATGGACCTTTGTTGGCAAAGTAATGTCTCTGCTTTTTAATATGCTGTCTAGGTTGGTCATAACTTTCCTTCCAAGGAGTAAGCAAGGGTCTTTTAATTTCATGGCTGCATTCACCATCTGCAGTGATTTTGGAGCCCAAAAAAATAAAGTCAGCCACTGTTTTCACTGTTTCCCCATCTATTTCCCATGAAGTGATGGGACCAGATGCCATGATCTAGACAGATATAAATGTGTACATTTGGGTTTTCTAATTTGGGGCTATTAAAAATAAAGTGACAATGAGTATAGTGTAAAAGTCTTTGAGTCAACATCTGCTTTTGTTTTTCTCGGGTAAATACCTTGGAGTGAGTTAAACATTGGAGTAATATGGTAGGTATGTGTTTAAATATACTGTCAAAATACCTTCCTAAGTAGTTAAATCACTTTACATTTCCATCCACTGTGTGTGAAAGTCCCAGTTTCTCAGTGTATTTGTCAACATTTTGTGTAAACAGTCTTTATTTTAGCTATTCAAGTGGATGTGTAGGGGTAATATCATTGCAGTTTTTATTTGCATTTCACCAATGACTCAAGATATTGAGCATATTTTTGTGTGCTTGTTTGACATCTATATATCTTCTTTGACATGTCTATTAAAATCGTTTTGCCCATTTTTAAATTGGGTTATCTTCTTTCTACTGGAGTGTAAGAATTCTTTATATATTCTGGCCATTTCCAGAAAGATTCAATCATTTATTGCTTTATCATACTGGTGAGAATACCCAGTACATTATTAAATAGAAATGGTGGTATTAGATATCCTTACCTTGTTCCTGACTTTAGGAGTAAGTCTTTCACCACTAAAATGCCTTTTATCATGCCAAGGAAGTTCCCTTACGTTTATTGAATAAGGCTTCTTTTTAATAGAACAGAATTCCCTTGGTGTTGCAGGAGAGAGTTTGGCTGTGAAATTTAGTTGTAGTTCCCCATGGGTACAAAAGCCATGTATGCAAAAGTAAAAGTCAGAGGCTTGTTTTGGAATCAAACTGTACTGGCCACACAGGAAGCAGATTTTTGCTTCTAAAAGGAATGAAAAATACTAATATATGTGCCTATGTTTTTTCTATGCTTTATGTTAGAAATTAATAGTTGATCACAGCATTCTTTACTGGAAAACCCAAATGCAGACACTGAAACCAGGTCATCATGGGGTCTGGGCAGCCACTAGACCTGGCATGTGTGATGAGTATTTTCATCCATGTCCTGTAATATTTATACATGTCTACTAGTTGCTCAGTCATGTCAAACTCTTTGCAACCCCCATGGACTGTAGTGCACCAGGCTTCTCTGTCCATGGAATATTGGAGTGGGTTGTCATTTCCTTATCCAGGGAATCTTCCCAACTCAGAGATCAAACCCAGGTCTCCCGCATTGCAGACAGATTCTTTACCATCTGAGCCACCAGGGAAGCAAAGAATAAAATATTCAGTTAAGGAACACTGTGGATGTGGGTATAGTCTCACTTGGTATCTGAATAGTGTTAATAAACAAGTTTAGAGACTTATCTTACAGCTTTAGTAGCCTTTTCATAACTATTCCTCCATAAAACCTTGTGGAGAGGGCGGTGATTTGGAGACTGGATCATTTTATAATACTGTAGAACCATAAGATGTTCCAGAAGTAAAGTTCCTTTGAGATTGTTTAACTCAGAAGCTTTCACACTTTTCTATTTTTGGCCTTAAAACATTTTCTTTTAAAGAACCCTACAGAAAAATCTAACACGTAAGCCAACTGAAAGTAGAACTGTTGTAGTCTCCCCATACCCCATCGCTTTGGAGCCCCAGAGATATCTCAATGAAACATGCTGAGGCTCCACTGAGTGAAGTTTCAAAACCACTAATCTCATCCAACTTTCACTTTATGGATGTTGAAGTATAAGGAGTGATGTAAAGTACCTAATAGAGTAACAAAATTGAGGCTTGAAGACAAATCACTCACTCCTGGTCTGATATTTTCCTCTGAACCATGTACCAGCCTGGTGGGCTGCTGTCCATAGGGTCTCACAGAGTCAGACGTGACTGACGTGACTCAGCAGCAGCAGCACCAATGATAATAATAAACTGCATGTGTGTGTCTTACTCACTCAGTCATGTCCAGTTCTTCACAACCCCATGGACTGTAGCCTGCCAGGTTCCTCTGCCCATGGTATACTCCAGGCAAGAATACTGGAGTGAGTTGCCATTTCCTTCTGCAGCCATATAATAATCTACAAACCTCTCATTTGCTTCCCATAGCATCTTCATTTGCAAATTAGGAAACTGAGGCTCAAAGAGAAGTCATTTGCCCAAGAGAGCTGCCGTGTTGTTAGGTTGAGACTCAAACACAACTTTACCTATACTTAGGCTAACATACCGTGTGCTCAGTACCCACAAAAATTGAGGGCTCATAGCCTTCTGCAAAGCTCCAGGCTCATGTATCCCACCACTCATGGGTTATTTGCATCTCCATCTTCAATGCCTCACAGATATCCTCAACTAGTCGCATTCAAAGGTGAGCTAACATCTCTGCTACCCCCTCAAATGCATGTAGGTGAGTTTTGGGTATTTTACTTAAAAAAGTCTCCCCAGGCAGTAATAATGTCAGTTGGGATGATGAACCACTGGCCTAGAGAATAGAACTAAGCACAGTACACAAATCCTTTATAATAATTCAGTGTGAGAAATCCAATCTAATTCTCTGCCACTCTGTGCCTGATACTTTGTGCTCTAGGGTCATAAGTGTTGTTGTTCACTCCCTCAAATCCAACTCCTTGCAGCCCCATGGACTGCAGCAGCCAGGCTTCCCTGGCCATCACAAACTCCGGAAGCTTACTCAAACTCATACCCATCAAGTCAGTGATGCCATCCAACCATCATATTCTCTGTCGTTTCCTTCTCCTCCTGCCTTCAATCTTTCCCAGCATCAAGGTCTTCCCCAATGAGTCAGTTCTCCCATCAAGTGGCCAAAGTATTGTAGCTTCAGCTTCAGCATAAGTCCTTCAAATTAATATTCAGGATTGATTTCCTTTAGGATTGACTGGTTTGATCTCCTTGCAGTCCAAGTGACTCTCAGAGTCTTTTCCAATGCCACAGTTCAAAAGCATCAATTCTTCAGTGCTCAGCTTTCTTTATAGTCCAACTCTCATATCCATACATGACTACTGGAAAAACCATAGCTTTGACTATTTGGACCTTTGTCAGCAAAGTGATTTCTTTGTTTCTTAATACACTCTCTATGTTTGTCCTAACTTTTCTTCCAAGGACCAAGCATCTTTTGATTTCATGGCTGCAGTCACCTTCAGAAGTGATTGTGGAGTCCAAGAAAATAAAGTCTGTAACTGTTTCCACTGTTTCCCCGTCTATTTGCCATGAAGTGATGGGACCAACTGCCATGATCTTAGTTTTTTGAATGTTGTTTTAAGCCAACTTTCTCACTCTCCTCTTTCACTTTCATCAAGTGGCTCTTTAGTTCCTCTTCACTTTCTGCCATAAGGGTGGTGTCATCTGCATATCTGAAGTTACTGACATTTCTCCTGGCAATCTTGATTCCAGCTTGTGCTTCATCCAGTCTGGCATTTCTCATGATGTGCTCTGCATATAAGTTAAATAAGCGGGATAATAATATATAGCCTTGGTGTACTCCTTTGCCAGTTTGGAACCAGTCCATTGTTCCATGTACGATTCTAACTGTTGCTTCTTGACCTGCATACAGGTTTCTCAGGAGGCAGGTCAGGTGGTCTGGTATTCCCATCTCTTTAAGAATTTTCCACAATTTGTTGTGATCCACACAGTTAAAAGTCTTTAGCATAGTCCATGAAGCAGAAGTAGATATTTTTCTGGAATTCTGCTTTTTCTATGATCCAATGGATGTTGGCAATCTGATTTCTGGTTCCTCTGCCTTTCCTAAATCCAGTTTGAACATCTGGGAGTTCTCTGTTCACATACCACTGAAGCCTAGTTTGGAGAATTTTGAGCATTACTTTGCTAGCATGTGATCATAATATCTACCATTTATTGAACTTGATACATTCTTTCACCCTTTTGTATTAATACAATGTTCCTTCCTCTCTTCCCATATACCTAACAAACTTTTATTTGTCCTTTAAGACCCTGCTCAAGCAGTGTCTACTGGGTAAAGATTTCCCTGACCTCTCCAGGCAAAGTTCATGGCTCATTCTTTTGGTGCTGTTTTTACCATGCATATTATTCTATTATTGGATTTGTAATAGTGACTTATTTAAACAATTATCTCCCTTATTGCACTGTTGTTGGAACCATGTCTTGCTCATATTTTTTTGCATAATGGGGATAATTTACACAGTTTCTTATTCCTTCCCCTCGACTCAGTGCAAATATTCCTGATTTTGTAGAACCATTTTTTTTCCTGACTATGAAGGTATCCTTAATATAGCTCACAAATATCTCTTACATGTCATCTGTAACAGAATTGCAGGGATTGGCAGCAAAAGCAAGTAAAGTCAGCAGTCTAGGAATCAGTGTTGTTGTTTTGTCACAGAGTAGTGTCCAACTCTTTTGCGACCCCATGGACTATAATTTTCCAGGTCCTCTGTCCATGGGATTTCCCAGGCAAGAATACTGGAGTGGGTTGCCTTTCCTGTTGGTTGATCAGTTAAACAACACACAGTTGTTGTGCATCTGTTGTATGCTTGACACTATGCTAGGCATCCCAGCATTACAACAGCAGGTAATCTGGGCCTAAAATTGCTAACTCTCTATTTTGTCACCTTGATAAATGAAGGTGTGAAGGACTTGATGTATATAAAGCATATTTGCAGTTTAAAATGAGTAAACAGAGCAGGTAACATTTACTCCCAAAACCTTAAAATAAGAAGAATAAGCAATCTGTTGTTGATTTGTTTATAGGGGTCTTCTCCAATCTTCTGTTAGATACAATTCCTCCATTAGAGCCTCATCTTGTTAATATAAGAGTTTGATCCTGTTTAAAATGCAAATAACTTCAGGGAGGAAATCATTGTTTTTAATTAATTGTGCCTCCCTGTTAATAAATTACTTAGGAGTAGGTTTTTAATGAGATAGAGGATGAGAGGAAGAGGGAGTATAGGAAAGAGGTATTGGCAAGTGGGTAAAAAGTTGAGGAACTGAATGCTGAGACAGTGTACAAATTCACAAGGCTGAGTCAAATATGTTATGAATTATTGGATGAGCAAAATTAAGGTAGATTGTTATAAAAGAATACAAGAATACTCACATTTGGCTATTCCTAATAATTTGCAGAAATTTACTAGTATAAAAAGTAAGTATATACTAGAGTGAACAAATCAAAAGATTATTGACAATAAAGCCACAATGTCAGAGACAAGCACAATATCCAGTGATATGGATAGTTCAATAAATTATGTATTTACATTACAAATGATGTTCTAGAACGTTTATCATTTCTTAAGAGATTATAGGATAGGAAAGATAGGATAAATGGTGAAAAAAATCCACATTATAAAATATCATATGTGATCCTATATTTGTAAAAAAAGTGTTGAGAAAAGGACCTCACCCTGATGTTCACAGTGCCTATCTTTGCAGGGAAGGGAAAAGACTATGAATATTCCTTTTAAGGAAATAAAAATTGCTTATCTATGTTCTTTAATTTTGTTTTGAACTGCAATTTTAAAACTATAATAAACTTTTTAAAGGAAATCCACTAGAAGTTATAAAATTTGAGTGCATTCTGTCAGATCACACTGGATTATTAATTAAAAGGGAATATGGGGGTGAACATATGCAGATGAGCACACGATTGAGAGCCCCTGTGAGGATTTTATAAAACAGAGAAGTGCCAAAGTTGTCCAGAGGTCACTATATGCACAACCCTGCTTATATGACAGAAACAAACCCAGAGCATCTGTGTAATTTAAAAATATTCAAAGTCAAATAAGATTTACAAGATGAAGAGTTCCATTCATGAAAATATACACCTATCTTAATAGCAATGAAGATTCAAGAATGCTTAACTGTTAAAAATACTATTAAGAAATAGTGCCAAGAGCCAAAATGAATCACTTACAAAGTTGAGGAAAATTCCTCATGTAAAGGGAAACTTAATATCCTAATCACACACTAATAGAAACCATAATAGTAAAATTTTAAAAAAGATTACATGGGGACATGTATTCAGTATGACATTTAATTCACTTGTAATGCAGTTCAATATGTTCATCTGTACTGTTTTATTTCTTCCCCTTCCTTGAACTCAGAGGTTCAGATTTTGGGAGCCTGTTCTACTTTCTCCAGTAATTAATTCAAGGAAACAGTAGATGAGAGATTAAAATCTCCTCACATAGTTCTTGGGTTCTCATTTCTTTATTAACCTTACTGAATGTCAGTGGTATTATAAAACACAAAAGTCTAACTTTTCCAGTAATTTTTAAGATGCCTGCTGCAAGCAGAATCAAAATTAACAAAAGAAACAACTCAGAAACAATACAAAAATCTCGGTAGTGCATTAACACTGGGAAGAATTTAAATGCCACATGCAAATATCAAATGACATTTACAAAGCACATACCCTGTCTAATTCTTCTGTGAGCTAATGCGGTAATTACAGACTTTATACTTTCCAACAAAATCACCATTGAGAGTACACCAGCCAGGAAAATTCAATCATAGTATAAAAGCCACAAAGAATTGCTGAAACTGTCACCCACTCAGATTTAAAGTTCAGAGGGTTAATTGTGTTAATTACTGATTGACTGATTCTTTTCTTCCTTAAGAATGAATGTCAGGAGTTAGTACCTGTATAGAATAAATGTTCATATCTAGTTCTATATCTATATCTGCATATGCATCTGTATATATGCATATTTGTATATCTATCTCATCTGGGCTTCAGTGATGGACAGCAGAGCCTGGTGGGCTACAGTCCATGGGATCACAAAGTCAGACATAAATGAGCACACAAACACAACACAGACATATTCAGTAATTTGCTGCTATGAAAAATTAGGAGTACTAACTTGGGAATATTCAGTTTATAACCAAAGACAATATCTTTAAAAGACAAAACCATACTCTAAAATTTTTGTTTAACAGAACATTCTGAAATGGTGGAAATTTTCTATACCTGCCCTATCTAACACACTAGCAACTAGAGCATTTGAAATGTGGTTCAGTTCAGTCAGTTCAGTCGCTCTGTTGTCTCCAAGTCTCTGAGACCTCATGTACTGCAGCACGCCAAGCTCCCATGTCCATCAGCAACTCTGGAGCTTGCTCAAACTCATGTTCATCAAGTCGGTGATGCCATCCAACCATCTTATCCTCTGTACCCCTTCTCCTCCTGTCTTCAGTTTTCTCAGCATCAGGGTCTTTTCCACAGAGTCAGTTCTATGCATCAGGTGGCCAAAGAGTTGGAGTTTCAGCTTCAATGTCAGTGCTTCCAATGAATATTCAGGATTGATTTTCTTTAGGTTTGACAGGTTTGATCTCCTTACTGTCCAAGGGATTCTCAAGAGTTTTCTATAACACTACAGTTCAAAAGCATCTATTCATTGGTGTTAAGCTTTCTTTATAGTTCAACTTTCACATCCATACATGACTACTGGAAAACCATAGCTTTGACTAGATAGACCTTTGCCGGCAAAGTAATATTTCTGCTTTTATATATATATATATATATATATATATATATATATTTCTGCTTTTTAATATGCTGTCTAGGTTGGTCTTAGCTTTTCTTCCAAGGAGCAAGAATCTTTTAGTTTTATGGCTGCAGTCACCATCTGCAACAATTTTGGAGCCCAAGAAAATAAAGTCTGTCACTATGTCCGTTGTTTCCCCATCTATTTGCCATGAAGTGATGGAACTGGATGCCATGATATTAGTTTTCTGAATGTTGAGCTTTAAGCCAGCTTTGTCACTCTCCTCTTTCACTTTCATCAAGAGGCTTATTAGTTCTCTCTTTCTGCCATAAGGGTGGTGTCATCTGCATCTCTGAAGTTATTGATATTTCTCCCAGCAATCTTGATTCCAGCTTGTGCTTCATCCAGCCCAGTATTTCGCATGATGTACTCTGCATATAAGTTAAATAAGCAGGATGACAATATACAGCCTTGACGTACTCCTTTCCCAACTTGGAACCAAACTGTTGTTCCACGTCCAATTCAAACTGTTGCTTCTTGACCTACATACAGGTTTCTCAGGAGGCAGGTAAGGTGGTCTGGTATTCCCATCTCTTTAAGAATTTTCCACAGTTTGTTGTGATCACAGTCAAAGGCTTTGGCATAATCAGTAAAGCAAAGGTAGATGTTTTTCTGGTATTATCTTGCTTTTTCTATGATCCAACCGATTTGGCAATTTGATCTCTGGTTCCTCTGCCTTTCTAAATCCAACTTGAACATCTGGAAGTTCATGATTCAGATACTGTTGAAGCCTGGCTTGGAGAATTTTGAGCATTACTTTGCTACCATGTGAGATGAGTGAAATTGTGTAATAGTTTAACTTATATGCAGAGTACATCATGAGAAACACTGGGCTAGATGAAGCACAAGCTAGAATCAAGATTGCTGGGAGAAATATCAATAACCTCAGATATGCAGATGACACCACTCTTATGGCAGAAAGTGAAGAAGAACTAGAGCCTCTTGATGAAAATGAAAGAGGAGAGTGGAAAAGTTAGCTTAAAGCTCAATATTCAGGAAACAAAGATCATGGCATCTGGTCCCATTACTTCATGGCAAATAGATGGAGAAACAGTGGAAACAGTGGCAGACTTTATTTTTGGGGGCTCCAAAATTACTGCAGATGGTGACTGCAGCCATTAAATTAAAAGATGCTTACTCCTTGGGAGAAAAGTTATGAGCAACCTAGACAGCATATTAAAAAGCAGAGACATTACTTTGTCAACAAAGGTCTGTCTAGTCAAAGCTTGGTTTTTCCAGTAGTTATGTATGGATGTGAGAGTTGGAGTATAAAGAAAGCTGAGTGCCGAAGAAATGATGCTTTTGACCTATGGTATTGGTGAAGACTCTTGAGAGTCCCTTGGACTGCAAGGAGATCCAACCAGTCCATCCTAAAGAAAATCGGTCCTGAATATTCATTGGCAAGACTGATGTTGAAACTGAAATTCCAATACTTTGGCCACCTGATGTGAAGAGCTGACTCATTTGAAAAGGCCCTGATGCTGGGAATGATTGAAGATGGGAGGAGAGGGGGACGACAGAGGGTGAGATGGTTGGATGGCATCACCGACTCAATGAACATGAGTTTGATTAAACTCCCAGAGTTGGTGATGGACAGGGAGGACTGGTATGTTGCAGTCCATGGGGTTGCAAAGAGTTGGATACAACTGAGTGACTGAACTGAACTGGACTGAACCTGAACATTCTTTGGCATTGCCTTTCTTTGGGACTAGATTGAAAACTGACCTCTTCCTGTCCTGTGGTCACTGCTGAGCTTTCCAAATTTGCTGGTATATTGAGTGCAGCACTTTCACAGTATCATCTTTTAGGATTTGAAATAGCTCAACTGGAATTCCATCACCTCCACTAGCTTTGTTTGTAGTGATGCTTCCTAAGGTCCACTTGACTTTGCATTCCAGAATGTCTGGTTCTAGGTGAGTGATCACACCATCATGGTTATCTGCGTCATGAAGATCTTTTTTGTACAGTTCTTCTGTGTATTCTTGCCACCTCTTCTTAAAACCTTCTGTTTCCATTAGATCCATACCATCTGTCCTTATTGTGCTCATATTTGCATGAAATGTTCCCTTGGTATCTCTAATTTTCTTAAAGATCTCTCTAGTCTTTCCCATTCTATTGTTTTCCTCTCTTTCTTTGCACTGATCATTGAGGAAGTTTTTCTTATCTCTCCTTGCTATTCTTTGAAACTCTGCATTCAGGTGGGCCTGTCTTTCCTTTTCTCCTTTGCCTTCAGCTTCTACTCTTCTTTCAGCTGTTTGTAAGCCCTCCTCAGACAACCAGTTTGCCTTTTTGCATTTCTTTTTCTTGGAGATGGTTTTAATCACTGCCTCCTGTACAGTGTCATGAATCTCCATCCATAGTATTTCAGGCACTCTATCAGATCTAATCCCCTTAATCTATTTGTCATGTCTACTGTATAATCATAAGAGATTTTATTTAGGTCATGCTTGAATGGTCTAGTGGTTTTCCCTACTTTCTTCAATTTAAGCCTGAATTTGGCAATAAGGAGTTTATGATCTGAGCCACAGTCAGCTCCCAGTCTTATTTGTTCTAACTGTTTAGAGCTTCTCTATCTTTGGCTGCACAGTGTATACTCAATCTGATTTTGGTGTTGACCATCTGGTGATGTCCATGTGTAGAGTTTTCTCTTGTGTTGTTGGAAGAGGGTGTTTGCTATGACCAGTGTGTTCTCTTGGTAAAACTCTGTTAGCCTTTGTCCTGCTTCATTCTGTACTCCAAGGCCAAATGTGCCTGTTAATCCAGGTATTTCTTGTCTACCTACTTTGCCTTCCCGTCCCCTATGATGAAAAGGACATCTTTTTTTTGTTGTTAGTTCTAGAAGGTCTTGTAGGTCTTCATAGAACCATTCAACTTCAGCTTCTTTAGCATTACTGGTTGAGGCATAGACTTGGATTACTCTGATACTGAATGGCTTGCCTTGGAAACGAAAGCATTCATTTTTGTCATTTTTGAGATTGCACCCAAGTACTCCATTTCAGACTCTCTTGTTGACTATGAGGGCTACTCCATTTCTTCTATGGGATTCTTGATCACAGTAGTAGATATAAAGGTCATCTGAATTAAATTCTCCCATTCCAGTCCATTTTAGTTCACTGATTCCTAAAATGTCAATGTTTATTCTTGCCATCTCCTGTTTGACCACTACCAATTTGCCTTTATTCATGGACCTACATTCCAGGTTCCTATGCAATATTGCTCTTTACAGCATCAGACTTTACTTCCATCACCGGTCATATCCACAACTGGGTGTTGTTTTTGCTTTGGCTCTGTCTCTTCATTCTTTCTGGAGTTATTTCTCTACTCTTCTCCAGTAGCATATTGGGCACCAACTGACCTGGGGAATTCCTCTTTCAGTGCCCTGTCTTTTTGCCTTTTCATACTGTTCACACCCATTTTGGTAGGTACCCAGTATGCTACTGGAGAAGAGTGGAGAAATAACTCCAGAACAGTATGAAATGTGGTTAGTTTGACTGAATAACTGATTTATTTTCTTTTATTTTAATTAACTTAAATAGCCAGATTTGTCCATTCACTACTGTACTGGGCAGCTCTTAAGAAGTTAATGAAATGACAGTGATGAAATGCTATCCAATTAAAATCGCCTCCATTTACTTACCAGCTGTTTGCATGTGAACAAGCTAGGTTTCCCTTCTACAAAATGAAGCCATCCACAAGGACTGATGACAGGGAAAATGGGTAGAAGACACAACAGCTGTTTGGGATATTTAGGATGTTTCATTAAGGTAAAAACAGCATTATTCTCTACGTATATGCAGTAAATAGCACAGTGCATAGAACAAAGTAGGGGGCCAGTGTTTGTTTTTCAATATGTTTGCTAAGGTGTGTCTACTGGGTTGGCCAAAAAGTTTGTAGGGTTTTTCTCTATGATTTATGGCAAAGAGACAGTACCCAGGAACTTCACAAAGGCAATGCCCAGGGCTGCTGCAGCCACCAGCAGCACATGGCTCCTCAACCAGCTCCCAGTCTTCTCTACACAGCCCTCAGTGTGGGTCTCCTTCACCTTGAAATCGATTCCCCAGCCCTGAGTGACGTTGACACAGCAGGAGTCAGGGACTTGCTTGGTCATGATGGGATCATCTCCCAGTCTGCCGTAGTTAGCGACTCCAAAGTACCTAAATCACCTGGGAAGTTTGTTAAATACAAAATTCAGATTCATTGTGTCTGATATGCTTAAGACTCTGCATTTCTAACAAGCTCCTTGCTGATATCCATATTTTGGTCTGGGCCACACTTTGAATAGTGACGGTCTCTACATCACACTGCTTTTCTTGGAATAGTGCTACGGGGCCACCATAAGTATTCAATACATGGTAAAGGATGAACAAAAACAAATCAAAATATACGTACACAGAGATTATTTTCAAAATTTTCAAAATGTTTCTTTCTTGAGAAAAACAGTACCTACATCTTAAAAAGAACCATTAAGATTAATATGAATTCTGTGACAATGTGTGTTTGGTTTTAACCCTCATTAGGATAATATTCTAATTTAAATAAAATAACAACAGCAAATGAACAAGTAATAAGTTTAGTTTTGAGGTCTGAAATAAACATTTCAGATTCTTTTCTTCTTTCTCCCTTTATTCCCAGTAGCTCTCTGGGGTGTGTGTCAACCTAGGAAGACACTTCTTCCTACGGTATTGCTCAAAGTCTGCCCTATCATTTCTAAATTCAAGCTTCTCACCCTGGGCCTAAATGCTCAAGGAGGTAATGGATCCCAGTCATTGATTGGTAGCAGCTTCCATCCAGCTAGTTCTAGAGAGCCATTGGGTGGAGGCATTAAACACATTGCACACGTCGGCTGTGGTTACAAGGGTTAGAAGGCAGCCAGAGGACACGTCAATCACCTTCCGGCTGCTGCAGTGCCAGGCAGAGGGGTGGCTGGCTGGAGACAGGAATGCTGTATCAGGGGCTACCTCGGGTCATTTATGCCCAGGCTCTGGGGGGCCCCAGAGTTGCTGCAGAACGTAGGAGAGGAGGGGCAAGCGTGCTGTTGCAGCATCAGATAGTCTCTCACAAAGGACTTTCTTATTTGGCTCTTTTATTTATTTTTAAATTTTCCTGGTACTTTATTTTATAAGAAAACAATGGATTGTTTTTAAATGACTTTTATTTTTGAGCAATAAAGGAATTCATTTCAATGAACCAAAATGAAATATTTGTGAATAATCCTATTTAGTAGCCAGAGGTAATTTAACAATCTAGAAATGGCTGGTTTAATGAACAACAATGAAAATAATTTTTAATAATTTTTAAAGATCTTGTTACTCCAAAAGTCCAGCTGACACATATTTTCTACAGATTACATGGGGAAATTGAAAATATGAAAATCTCTTTGGGATTGATAAATTCACAACAGAGGGACATAAATATTTTCAGCAAGTTTTAAGTTCTCCTTCCCTTCCCTTTGTTGTAAATTGCTGTGTTGTCTTTTTAGTCACAGACTATGTAAGAATTTGGCTAGTAAACATTTTCAACAACTTTGAAAGCATTTGTAGATCTTTCTTCCTTGCCAACTCTTGGTTCATATCTTTATGTTCTCAACTTGTACTTATAGTAATATCTGATCTAATGCATTTATATATATTTTATAAGATGGATTTATATTTTATTCTGATTTTGGCTTACCATATAAGTATACTTTCTTCCAACTGACAGCTTTATCATAGCTTCATTATTCCAAATTTTTGGCAATTAATTGTGAACTCTTTTACATAATATTTATTAAGTCATGTTCAAGAAACTATCTTCTAGGTTCTGAGAATACAGAGGTGAATTGATGTCCCCCCCTCAAGAACCTGTGACTCAAGACCAAGTTTTCAAATGTTTTTATGCAAGAATGTCTTTCTCTTAACATGGCTCTTTTGTTCATATACTGCTTTGTCTGTTTTATCAATTATTCTATTCTGTTAATCTGTTAGTTGATGGAAACTGTAAGAATATGCACAGACTCATCTTTATAGTGTACTTCTTAGAACAACTCACCAACTCCATATCACGAAAGTAATTGTGGCCCTGAGTCCATATATTGAATCTGTCCTCTGAGTTGATAATGACTTTGTTTTAGGCCAGGGTCTTAGAGCATACCTCTAATGAAATTAAGGTTCTGAACTCAATCTGCCTGTGGGCCAGTTACCTTCACGTGACTTGTGAAGAGCTCACACCCTAATCTTTTGTGAGTGATGTTTGTGAATGTCTCCCACTGGTTGCACAGGAAGCAAGTGAGAGAGCTGAGTGTTAGCCCAGATGCACCTTCACTGGTGGGAAAAGAAACCAAAGATCAGGTCTCATAAAGCAATTATTATTTAACCATGAGGCCCTTTGTAAAGCTTTCATACCATAGAATCAATGTTTATGGATGAATAAATGAGCTTGTGCATGGTAGAGCCTAAGGAGCATGGGGTGGTGTCTGACTCTTGCAGCCCCCATGGACTGTAGCCTGCCAGGTTCCTCTGTCCATGGGATCTTCCAGACAAGAATACTGGAGTGGGTTGCCATTTCCTTCTCCGTGGAATCTTCCGGACCCAGGAATCGAAGCCGGGTCTCCTGCATTGCAGGCAGATTCTTTACCTACTGAGCTACGAGGGAAGCCTAAGGAGCATGGGAGGCCTATTCATATTAGCAGGAGAGAGGCCACCAGGGGTGGAAATCACACATGTGATTGCTTCCAGTGTGGGGCTTAGGAAGCAAAGTGTGTTGTTAGCATGAGGGAACATGAACATGCCGTATCCACTCCCACTCTCAGGACATAGCACAGAAACTTATAATGACAGCCCTGCAAGGCCTTTTCAAGGTCAGTCTTTGGGATCTGTGGTCACTTTCTCCTGCATCCAAGGCCTAAAACACAGGACTGTCTGGGTGGCAAAACTAGAACTGTAGAGGGCCAGGGTGAGCTACAGATGAGCTCTAGTCTCTGCTTCTCTCTTTCTTAACACATATTCTTCTGTACTGTTATGGTTAGTTTGTCTGTCTATTTTCCTTCTCAATTCTGAGTTCCTTGAGGACAACAACTCAGTAACTCCAGTGTTTGACCTGGTACTTAGTAGGCCAGTAGGTACTTTAGTTAATGTTTGTGGACCATTTGGATGCTGAACTTGGAGTCTGGGAAATAAGTATTAGCCGGCTAAAGACAGACAAGGCTGGAAGGTCTCCATAGAGATGGTGATGACAGCTGACAGGGTACTTAAGAAAGCCCTAGAAAAAACATGAAATTTGTAGTGAGGTGCATGCTGGGGGTTAGGAGAGAACCAATGGCAGCAGCAAAGCAGAGAACTCTGGCCAAAGTGCAGGAAAGTTCAAGCCTCCTGTGGTGTCTTCTGAAGTTGAAGTCAGCACTGAGTGGACTGAAGACCTTAGGTAGCCAGAGTAGTGACAGCCCAGGTTGCAGCAGCCAGAGCAACAGTGCAAGTCAGGGGTGGAGCCAAGACAGGAATGGACGGAACTCACATTCCCCAAATACTGAGAGGATTAACGGGCTAGGTACTTGTAGAAACAAACTCAATCAACCCTTTAATCAACACAATGTGGCAGTATTTTTATAACCATTATGCAAATGAAGGAACTGCAGATCAGCACACAACCAGGGAGCTTCAGGACTGGGCTGCAAGCCCAGATCATATGATTTCATGTTCAGTGCTACAGCACACATTCCTGGGCCAACCCACCTGAGCCTAAGCAGAGCAGGTGGAAGTCTCTGTCCCTAGGAACCCGGCTTTGCATCTCAGCTCTGAAGAATCTAAAGTGATTATTTTCTTGGTGATAAAGGCCATGTACTCCCAGTAACCCAGTGAGTGGCTCAGGGCTCCACATGGAGGCTCAATTTCAAAGAACACATGTTCATTCTTATCCACTGGCCAGTGTGGTTTAAGAGAAGTTACGTTTGTGTACAGAAGTCAGTAATTTTATTGTGTTTAGTGTATTGTGAAATTTCTATCAGTTTATATGGCGTTACTTCTGTTAGCTGAAGTTTGTCATTTAGTTGATATTCTTCCCTTCTGGATGTTATCAATTCAGGCTTAAACTACTCAATCCTCTATATATCATCAGCTATAGACCTTATCACTCATGTTATATCTGTCCCTTTAGTATAGAGCAACAACAAAAAAAAGGAAAGCAGAAGAAGAAAAAAAAATACTATTGCTTAAAAATTGCAATAAATAGTCCTCATTTTCATTTCAAAATGTCCAGAGCAGCCACTACTATATAAATGTTGGTTGCTTAGAGATAATAAGACAATATTCTCTATCTTCAAATAACTTATATAAACAGCTAAATCAAAATTAAATACTTGCTAAGTAGAACTACAAATAATATGGCTATGGCAGCTCAGGGAAACAATTAATCCCAACAGCACCCTGAGAGTGAAGGTATAATAATGACTCTCATTTTAGTGGAAACTTGAGCCCTGAAGAAAGACAAAGACTTCAGGGGTTAGAGAGATAAGAAAAAATAACCATACCATTGCCTTGCTGTTAAGATGTTTTGTTATTTTTAAGGCTACATCTTCATAGTTAAAGGGTCAGATTTGAGCCAGACTACCTTCAGAAACCATCTCCATCCTGGTTTATATCACTTACATTGAACGATTGAACTTACATTGATCTCTCTGTGCTTCAGTTTTCTAATCTGCAAAAAGGGCATAATAATGGTTCCTGCCTTTTTAAAATTGTAGTTGTTGTTTAGTTGGTACATCATGTCTGACTCTTTGCCACCCCATGGACTGCAGTATGCCAGGTTTCCCTGTCTTTCACTATCTCCCGGAATTTGCTCAAATTCATGTCCATTGAATTGGCGATGCTATCCAACCATCTCATCCTCTGCTGCCCCCTTCTCCTCCTACCTTCAATCTTTCCCAGCATCACGGTCTTTTCCAAAGAACTGGCTCTTCACAGCAGGTGGCCAAAATATTGGGGTTTCAGCTTCAGTATCAGTCTCCCTAATGAATATTCAGGACTGATTTCCTTTAGGAATGACTGGTTTGAACTCCTTGCTGTCCAAGGGACTCTCAAGAGTGTTCTCCAGTACCACAATTCAAAAGCATCAGTTCTTTGGTGCTCAGCCTTCTCTATGGTCCAACTCTCACGTCCATACATGACTACTAGAAAAACCATAGCTTTGACTAGATAGACCTTTGTCAGCAAAGTGATTTCTTTGTTTTTTAATATACTGTCTAGGTTTGTCATAGTTTTTCTTCCAAAAAGCAAGTGTCTTTTAATTTCATGGCTGCAGTCACCATCTTCAGTGACTTGGGAGCCCAAGTCAAGAATATCTGTCATTGCTTTCACATTTTACCATTCTATTTGCCATGAAGTGATGGAACCAGATGTCATGATCTTCATTTTTCACATGTTGGGTTTTAAGCCAGCTTTTTCACTCTCCTGTTTCACCCTCATCAAGAGGCTCTTTAGTTCCTCTTTGCTTTCTGCCATTAGAGTGGTATTATTTGCATATCTGAGGTTATTCATATTTATCTCAGCAGTCTTGATTGCAGCTTATGATTCACCTAAGCCCAGCTTTAGGGCTTCCCTGGTAGCTCATGTGGTAAATTGTCTGCCTGTAATGCAAGAGACTTGAGTTCAATCCCTAGGTTGGGAAGATCCCCTGGAGAAGGAAATGGCAACCCACTCCAGTACTCTTGCCTGGAAAATCCCTTGGAGGGAGGAGTCTGGTAGGCTACAGTCCATGTGGTTGCAAAGAGTTGGACACAACTGAGCGACTTCACTTTCACTTTCAGCTCAGCTTTTCGCATGATGTACTCTGCATATAAGTTAAATAAGCAGGGTAACAATATACAGCCTTGACATACTCCTTTCCAAATTTTAAACCAGTCTGTTGTTCCATGTCTAATTCTAACTGTTGCTTCTTGACCTGCATGCAGGTTTCTCAGGAGTCAGGTAAAGTAGTTTGGTATTCCCATGTCTTTAAGAATTTTCCACAGTATATGATCCACATAGCCAAAGGTTTTAGCACAGTCAATGAAGCAAATTAGATGTTTTTCTGGAAATCCCTTGCTTTTCCTATTATCCAGCAGATATTGGCAATTTGATCTTTCGCTCCACTGCCTCTTCAAAATCCAACTTGTACATCTGAAATTTCTCAGTACACGTACTGCTGAAGCCTAGCTTGAAGGATTTTGAGCATTACCTTGCTAGCATGTGAAATAAGTGCAATTGTGTGGTAGTTTGAACATTCTTTGGCATTACCCTTCTTTGGAATTGGAATGAAAACTGACCTTTTCCATAAAGTTGTCATGAAGAACTATTAATCAATCCATATATACAAAAATATTTGAAATATTGCCTGATTCATGGTGTCATATAAACCTTAGTTACTGTTATTCTCAGTGCCTCTTACTTTCCTTATATCTCAAAGAGATAACAATACTGACCTTACCAATTTATTGTTTGTTAAATCATTAAGTTTTGACCAGCTCTTTGCAACCCCATTAACTGCAACACCCCAGGCTTTCCTATCCCTCACCATCTCCCAGAGTTTGCTCAAACTCATGTCCATTGAATCAGTGATGTTATCCAACCATCTCATCCTCTGTCGTCCCCTTCTTCTCATGCCCTCAGTCTTTCCCAGCATCAGGGTTTTTTTCAATGAGTCAACTCTTCACGTCAGGTAGCCAAAGTATTGGAGCTTCAGCATCGGTTCTTCCAATGAATATTCAGGGTTGATTTCCTTTAGGACTGACAATCAATTTGTTGTCAGGATAAAATGAGATAGCTTAAGTACTGGGCACACAGTTAATATTAAACATCAACCTTTCCTACTTTATTAAGAGAAAATTTATTTCCTCAGTTCAAATCAGACAATTATATGCACACAAAAAATGTTAGCTTAAAGTTTGCCTTTTTGGAAATTGCCACTGTGACACTTTAGAAATTTGTGAACATGCCAATAAAAGTATTGTCTCAAGTTTTTCTGGGAAATACATTATTTATGCCCAAGTTCCAAAGCTTATCAAGTTCCCAAAATTTACATGGCAATTTCTATGATAGACTCAGTGAAGCCTTTAAAGAGGCTTATTTATGTCATCATTTCAGAATAAATCAATCCTATCAAATATCTATAAAGCTTTGTAACACTCATTTCTTCCACCCACTCCAAAGGCTTTAAAGTCTGTAAGCTTGTCAAGAAACTGTTGTTTTTCATTTCACTTTGGAACTCTCTAAGCTAATGAATGAGAAGGCCTGCATTAAAGGACATTTATAATAACAGTAATAAAACACTCATACATTTGGAGATAAACCAACTTTAAAAATGAATTTTGGCTGTAAGCTTATTCTTCCATATTAGCATATCTTTTGAACAGGTGCCCCCACAAAGGATTGCAAATGTTTGAATGTGGGCAGTAGTATTTTTTAATTACTTTCTTAATGGACTTTATTTTTTGAAATGTTTTAGTTTCACAGCAAAATTAAGCAGAAGATACAGAGATGTCCCACACATGTGTAGCCTCCCTATTATTAACATATCCCCCCAGAGTGGCATGTTTATTACAACTGATGAACCTACACTGACACATTATGATCACCAAAGTCTAATTTACACAGGGTTCACCTTGGTGTTGTATATTCCTTGGAATGGGACAAGTTTATAATGACATTATCTACCATTATAGTACCAGACAGAGTATTTCAATGCTTTGAAACGTGTTCTGTGCTCTGCCTATTCATCCCTTCTCCTGGCCCAACCTCTGGCAACCACTGATCTTTCTACTGTCCCCATCCTTTTGCCTTGTCTAGAATGTCATATTGGAATCATATGATATGCAGCTTTTTTAGACTGGCTTCTTTCACTTAAAATATGCATTTAAGGTTCATCCATGTTTTCATAGCACTTTTAGCACCAGATAATATTCCACTTTATTATATACCTCAGTTTAACCCTTTCACCACCTGAAGGACTTCTTGGTTGCCTCCAAGTTTTAGCAATCATGAAGAAAGATGCTGTAAATATCTATGTATAGGTTTTTGTGTAGACATGTTTTCACTTCTTTTGGGTGAACACCAAAGAACATAATTGCTGAATCATGTGGTAAGAGTATGTTAGTTTTGTAGAAAGCTGCCAAACAGTCTTCCCAAGTGATTGTGACATTTTGCACTCTCACCAGCAATGAATGAGAGTTCCTGTTGCTTCATATCCTTGTCAGCATTTGATATTTATCTATTTTTCCAAGCTTGGTCACATGATAGATATGTAGTGGTATTTCATATTGTTATTTTAATTTGCATTTCCCTGATGACATATTATGTGGAGCATCTTTTCATATTCTTATTTGCCTTCTGTATACTTTCTTGGTAAGATGTCTGTTAGGGCTTCTCTAGTGGTTCAGCAGTAAAGAATCTATCTGCAATGCAGGAGACTTGGGTTCAATCCCTGGGTCAGGAAGCTTCTCTGGAGAAGGAAATGGCAACCCACTCCAGTATTCTTGCCTGGGAAATCCCATGGTCAGAGGAGCCTGGTGGGCTATAGTCTATGGGGTTGCAAAAGAGTCAGACATGACTTGGTGACTAAACAACAGCAACAAAGGTATCTGTTAAAGTCTTTGGCTCATTTTTAAAATCAGATTTTTTTTTTTCTAATGTAACATTTTTTTAAAAATTTTTTCTATTAGTTGGAGGCTAATTACTTCACAACATTTCAGTGGGTTTTGTCATACATTGATATGAATCAGCCATAGATTTACACTTATTCCCCATCCCGATCCCCCCTCCCACCTCCTTCTCCACCCGATTCCTCTGGGTCTTCCCAGTGCACCAGGCCCGAGCACTTGTCTCATGCATCCCACCTGGGCTGGTGATCTGTTTCACCATAGATAGTATACATGCTGTTCTTTTGAAACATCCCACCCTCACCTTCTCCCACAGAGTTCAAAAGTCTGTTCTGTACTTCTGTGTCTCTTTTTCTGTTTTGCATATAGGGTTATCGTTACCATCTTTCTAGATTCCATATATATGAGTTAGTATGCTGTAATGTTCTTTATCTTTCTGGCTTACTTCACTCTGTATAATGGGCTCCAGTTTCATCCATCTCATTAGGACTGATTCAAATGCATTCTTTTTAATGGCTGAGTAATATTCCATGGTGTATATGTACCACAGCTTCCTTATCCATTCATCTGCTGATGGGCATCTAGGTTGCTTCCATGTCCTGGCTATTATAAACAGTGCTGCGATGAACATTGGGCTGCACGTGTCTCTTTCAGATCTGGTTTCCTTGGTGTGTATGCCCAGAAGTGGGATTGCTGGGTCATATGGCAGTTCTATTTCCAGTTTTTTAAGAAATCTCCACACTGTTTTCCATAGCGGCTGTACTAGTTTGCATTCCCACCAACAGTGTAAGAGGGTTCCCTTTTCTCCACACCCTCTCCAGCATTTATTGCTTGTAGACTTTTGGATAGCAGCCATCCTGACTGGCATGTAATGGTACCTCATTGTGGTTTTGATTTGCATTTCTCTAATAATGAGTGATGTTGAGCATCTTTTCATGTGTTTGTTAGCCATCTGTATGTCTTCTTTGGAGAAATGTCTGTTTAGTTCTTTGGCCCATTTTTTGACTGGGTCATTTATTTTTCTGGAATTGAGCTGCAAGAGTTGCTTGTATATTTTTGAGATTAATCCTTTGTCTGTTTCTTCATTTGCTATTATTTTCTCCCAATCTGAGGGCTGTCTTTTCACCTTACTTATAGTTTCCTTTGTAGTGCAAAAGCTCTTAAGTTTCATTAGGTCCCATTTGTTTAGTTTTGCTTTTATTTCCAATATTCTGGGAGGTGGGTCATAGAGGATCTTGCTGTGATTTATGTCGGAGAGTGTTTTGCCTATGTTCTCCTCTAGGAGTTTTATAGTTTCTGGTCTTACATTTAGATCTTTAAGCCATTTTGAGTTTATTTTTGTGTATGGTGTTAGAAAGTGTTCTAGTTTCATTCTTTTACAAGTGGTTGACCAGTTTTCCCAGCACCACTTGTTAAAGAGGTTGTCTTTTTTCCATTGTATATCCTTGCCTCCTTTGTCAAAGATAAGGTGTCCATAGGTTCGTGGATTTATCTCTGGGCTTTCTATTCTGTTCCGTTGATCTATATTTCTGTCTTTGTGCCAGTACCATACTGTCTTGATGACTGTGGCTTTGTAGTAGAGTCTGAAGTCAGGCAGGTTGATTCCTCCAGTTCCATTCTTCTTTCTCAAGATTACTTTGGCTATTTGAGGTTTTTTGTATTTCCATACAAATTGTGAAGTTATTTGTTCTAGTTCTGTGAAAAATACCGTTGGTAGCTTGATAGGGATTGCATTGAATCTATAGATTGCTTTGGGTAGAATAGCCATTTTGACAATATTGATTCTTCCAATCCATGAACACGGTATGTTTCTCCATCTGTTTGTGTCCTCTTTGATATCTTTCATCAGTGTTTTATAGTTTTCTATGTATAGGTCCTTTGTTTCTTTAGGTAGATATACTCCTAAGTATTTTATTCTTTTTGTTGCAATGGTGAATGGTATTGTTTCCTTAATTTCTCTTTCTGTTTTTTCATTGTTAGTATATAGGAATGCAAGGGATTTCTGTGTGTTAATTTTATATCCTGCAACTTTACTATATTCATTGATTAGCTCTAGTAATTTTCTGGTAGAGTCTTTAGGGTTTTCTATGTAGAGGATCATGTCATCTGCAAACAGTGAGAGTTTCACTTCTTCTTTTCCTATCTGGATTCCTTTTACTTCTTTTTCTGCTCTGATTGCTGTGGCCAAAACTTCCAATGTTGTTTCCTAGTTGTTTATCAAATCTCAAGAATTCTTTATATATTTTAGATAATAGTCCTTTATCAAATATGTCTTTTGCAAATATTTTCTCTCAGTCTGTAGCTTGTCTTTTTAATCTCTTGAAAATGTCTTTTGCAGAGCAGAACTTTTTTTTTCAATTTTAATGAATTCCAGCTTTTCAATTCTTTCTTTCATGAATTATGCCTTTGGTATTTTACCTAAAAAAACCATCACCAAACCCCAGATAATCTTGATTTTCTCATATGTTACCTTCTAGGAGTTTTATAGTTTAGAGTTTTAAGTTTACTTCTATGATCCATTTTGTGTTAATTTTGAGGGGCATAAGGTTTGTGTCTAGATTTAATTTTTTGCATATTGATGGCCAGTGTATATAGCACCATTTGTTGAAAAGACTATATTCCATAATATTGCCTTTGCTCCTTCGTCAGAGATCAGTTGACTCTATCTATGTGGTCTATTTCTAAGTTCACCAGTCTATTCCATTAATATGTTTGTCCATTAGTTCACCAATATCACACTGTCTTGGTTGCTATAGCTTAATATGTAGTAAGTCTTAAAGTCAGGTTGTTTCAGTACTCTAGTACTTTGTTATTCTCTTTCAGTTTTGTGTTAACTATTCTGGGTCTTTTACTTTTCTATATAAACTGTAGAATCAGTTTGTTGATATCCATAAAATAACTTGCTGAAAGTTTGACTGGGATTGTATTGAATCTATACACCAAGGTGGGAAGAACTGATATGCTGACAATATTGAGTCTTCCTGTACATAAAATGTCTCTCAGTTTATTTAGTTCTTTGATTTCTTTCATTAGGGTTTTGTTGTTTTCTTCATATAGACTACATATCTATATCTCTCTGTCTATCTATGTGGGCTTCCCAGGTGGTGCAGTGGTAGAGAATCTGCCTGTCCTTGCAGGAGATTCCAGACTTGGGTTTGGTCCCTGGGTCAGGAAGAGCCCCTAGAGTAGGAAATGGCAACCCACTCCAGTATTCTTGCATGAAAAATTCCATGGGCAGAGGAGTCTGGTGGGCTACAGGATATGGGGTTGCAAAGAGGTGGATACCACTGAGCACACACAGACACACACACACAGAAAGAGAGAGGGAGAGAGGGAGGGAAAGAGAGATTTATACCTGAATATTTATTTGGGGGGTTGCTAATATAAATGATCAGTTCAGTTCAGTCTCTCAGGTGTGTCCGACTCTGTGACCCCATGGACTGAAGCACACCAGGCTTCCCTGTCCATCATCAACTCCCAGAGTTTACTCAAACTCATGTCCTTTGAGTCAGTGATGCCATCCAACCATCTCATCCTCTGTTGTCCCCTTCTCCTCCCACCTTCAATCTTTCCCAGCATTGGGGTCTTTTCAAATAAGTCAGTTCTTCACATCAGGTGGCCAAAGTATTGGAGTTTCAGCTTCAGCATCAGCCCTTCCAGTGAATATTCAGGACTGATTTCCTTTAGGATGGACTGGTTGGATATATAAATGATATTTGTTTTTCATTTAAAATTCCACTTATTTATTGTATGCATATAGGAAAGTGATTGACTTTTGTATATTAATCACGTGTCTTGCAACCTTACTATAAGCACTTATTAATTCCAGTTTGTTTGTTTGTTTTTTGGCCAATTCTTTCAGATTTTATGTATAGACACAACCATGTCACTTGTGAACAGTTTTATTTCTTCCTTCCTTATCTGGATACCTTTTATTTCCTTTTATTGTCTTATTACATTAACTAGGACATCCAGTACAATGTTGAAAAGAGGTGGTGAGAAAGAACATCATTGCTCAATTCCTGATCCTAGTGGTGGTGGTTTAGTCACTAAATTGTGTCTGACTCTTGCGGCCCCATGGGTTGTAGCCTGCCAGGCTCTTCTGCCCATGGGATTCTCCAGGCAAGAATACTGGAGTGGGTTGCCATTTTCTTCTCCAGGGGATCTTCCCAACCCAGGAATTGAACACAGGTCTCTTGCATTGCAGACAGATTCTTGTCTTATTACATTAACTAGGACATGCAGTACAATGTTGAAATGAAGTGATGAGACAGAACATCATTGCTTAGTCCCTGATCATGGTAGAAAGCTTCAGCTTTCTCACCACTGAATCTGATGTTAGCTGTCGGGGTTTTGTAAATATTCTTTATCAAGTTGAAGTTATCCTCTATTACAGGTTTACTGAGAGCATTTATTATGAATGACTGGTGGATTTTGTCAGATGTTTTTCCTGCATCTATTGATACCATGTGATTTTTATTTTTGGGCTGTTAATGTGATATGTTACATAAATAGATTTTAGAATTTGAACCAGCCTTACACAGCTCAAGTAAATTCCACTTGGTTGTGGTATAAATTCTTTTTATACATTGTTTAATTCAATTTGCTAATATTTTGTTGAGAATTTTTGTCTATACTCATGAGAGACATTGGTTTGTAGTTTTCTTCTAATTCTTTGATTATTCTTTACTTTGAATTCTTTGATTTTATTTTCTAATTATTTGATTATTCTTAGAGTCCATAGGATCTCTAGTGATGTTCTCATTTTCATTTTTCATATTAGTAATTTTTCATTTCTTCTTAGTCAACCTGACTAAAGGCTTATCAGTTTTATTGAACTTTTCAAAGAACCAACTTTTGGCTTCACTGATTTTCTCTATGAACTATTTTCAATTTCATTGATTTCTGTTCTATATTTTGCTATATTTTTCTTCTGATCATTTGAATGTAATTTGCTCTTCTTTTTCTAGTTTAATTTGTTCTTTTTCTATTTTTCTAGTTTCCTGTTAATTTTAGATCTTTCCTCTTTTCTAGTATATGCATTTAATATTATTTTCCTCTAAGGGCTGCTTTCATTACATCCTACAAATTTTTATGTCATATTTTATTTTCTTTTAGTTAAAAATATTTAAAAATCCCTCTTGAAATTTCTTCTTTGTGCTTGTTTTATTTAGATGTATGTTGTCTAGCCTCCAATTATGTTTTGGGTTTTCCAGCTATCTTTCTGATATCAAATTTTAGTATAATTCTATCAAGATCTGATAACAGGTATTAAATTATTCCCAGTCTTTTAAATTTGTTGCAGTGTGTTTTACGGCCCAGAATGTGATCTATCTTGGTGAATGTTCCATGTGAGTTTGAGAAGAATGTGTATTCTGCCCTTGTTGAATAAAATAGTCCAAAATGTCAATGATATCTAGGCCAATGACAATGGTGTTGAGTTAAATTATGCACTTGTTAATTTTCTGACTGCCAGACCTGTCCATTTCAGATAGAGGGGTGATGAAGTCTCTGTGTGTAAAGGTTTCATCTATTTATTTTTGCAGTTTTGTCAGTTTTTGCCTCACATATTTTGATGCTCCTTTGTTAGGCATATGCCCTTTAGGATTCTTATGTCTTCTTGAAGAATTGACCCGTTTATCATTATGTAGTGCCTCTGTTTATTACTGATGATCCTTCTTCGTCTGAAATCTGCTTTGTCTGAAATTAATGTAACTATTCGTGCTTTCTTCTGATTAGTGTTAGCATGATATGTCTTTCTCCATTCATTTGCTTTTATTTGTGTCTTTATATTTAAAGCAAGTTTCTTGTAAACAATATATATTGGAGTATTGTATCAACTCTGGCAATCTCTGTCTTTTACTTAGAGTATTTAGACCACTGATGTTCAGAGTCATTATTGATATAGATTGATAATCTACTATGTTTGTTATAATTTTGTCTTTTGCACTTACTCTATATTCCTATTTTTATCTTCCTCTTTTTTTCTGCCATTTGTGGTTTTGAGAATTTTATTGTTTCATCTTCTCTGCTTTCTTAATATATCAGTTATACTTCTTTTTTTTCTTTTACTAGTTGCCCTGGAGCTTACAATATACAACTAATCCAAGTTGACTTTCAAATAACACTATAACATTTCACTACCTTGTAGTAACAGTATAATCCTAATTCATCCTTCCTGTCCCTTGTCATTGCAGTCATTCATTTCACTTATGCATAATCATATATACTATATACTTATCAGTTTGCAACCCCATGGACTGCAGCACGCCAGACTTCCCTGTCCATCACCAACTCCCAGAGCTTACTCAAACTCATGTCCATTGAGTCAGTGATGCCATTCAACCATCTCATCCTCTGTCGTCCCCTTCTCCTCCCATCTTCAATCTTTCCCAGCATCAGGGTCTTTTCCAATGAGTCAGTTCTTCGTATCAGGTAGCCAAACTATTGAAGTTTTAACTTCAGCATCAGTCCTTCCAATGAATACTCAGGACTTATTCCCTTTAGGATGGACTGGTTTGATCTCCTTACTGTTCAAGGGACTCTCAAGAGTCTTCTCCAACACCACAGTTCAAAAGCATCAATTCTTTAGCTCTCAGCTTTCTTTATAGTCGAACTCTCACATCCATACATGACTACTGGAAAAACAATAGCTTTGACTAGATGGAACTTTGTTGGCAAAGTAATGTCTCTGCTTTTTAGTATGCTGTCTAGGTTGGTCATAGCTTTTCTTCCAAGGAGCAAGCATCTTTTAATTTCATGGCTGCAGTCACTGCAGTGATTTTGGAGCCCCAAAAAATAAAGTCTCTCACTGTTTCCATTGTTTCTCCACCTATTTGCCAAGAAGGGATGGGACCAGATGCCGTGATCTTAGTTTTCTGAATGTTAAGTTTTAAGCCAGCCTTTTCACTCTCCTTTCTTTTTATTTACCTATATAAACTTACATAATCAACCAAACACCATCTCCCTGCCTTTTCACTTGCTTCTCATCTTCCCTATCAAAACCTTTTTTAGGAAAGGCTCTATTTTCAGTGGTTGAGAATTACAGAAGAGCCAGAAATCATCAGAACTAGAATGACCTTAAAGATAACTTAGTTTAATTCACTTGACATGCCTCAAGCTCTTCTACAATATCCCTGTTATCACCATTGGTGCATACTATTGATGCTGAGCTCACCAACACCTATAGCCTATATACTGAATAAGGACAGCTCATGGCAGGAAATCAAAATACAAATTTTTACTATCCATTGTCACTTTAATAGATAGTTGTGGGAGAAGTTTATTCTAGCCTCTAAATAGAAACAGGTAGAACTAGTGGTTGCTGGTCACTCATGGCTAATGTAGAGTGCTACAGTCTTTTTAAGTCACAAAAGTCCATTTTCAATTTTGTACTTAATTAATACTCTATCCAATATGTCTTTCAACATTTCAGTAGTCATACAGAGACACAAATCTCTTTCAACCCTTTAGTGGGTGATCTGCCCCTTTCTTCTTGGCTTGCCTAGTTAACCTTGTTCTCAGACTCCTGGAGTTGGAGTATAGAGAGAGAGAAGGGGGATAGGCAGCAGAAAATTCTTTCTTCATGAACTTAACCATAGAACTTCTAAAATCAAGCTTCAGAGCTCTTCATTTGCAAAGAACTCTTCCATGCCTTTTAGCTAATTTTGTGTTTGTGATGCTTTGTTCTTTTTCTTAAAAAGAGCCTCTCAATATCTATTAATTTAAGACCTCATGAAAGTTGGAGTCACAAGTGCTGCCTTAAGTTGGCTCCACTGCCCATGTTTCTGGCTGATGATTAAAACTGATAGTTCCTGGGTACATGGAGCTGGCAGATTCTTCAGAGGCTCTCCTGCTGGGCCCTTCTGAGGTGACTCCCAGGATATGAGAAGTCCCACCGTTTGGCTTATTGCTCTGCCTCCTTTCTCAGCTTCTGATTTTCCTGTGATCCTCCCCATCCAGACCCTCCACTGGACTCCTTTCACATTTCAGTAGATATCCTCTCAAACAGGACTTTACTAAAGTTTCTTAAATATGTTCTCTGGGTCTCATGCATCTTTGATTCACTATAAGAGAAAGAACAATTTCTTCTAAAGCAGAGAATCTGTTTCTTTTTGCTCTACCCATTGAGACTGATGGCCAAAGCCTCTTGTTGGTTACATCCCAATCCAACACTCCTCTCTTTTAGAAAGGTCTCTCTGAAGCCCATTCTCTCTAGGCTAGACATAAGGGAGAGAGTACCCTTGCCTCATTCCCTGTTAGGAAAAGAGAAGAGATAATATCCCTGTAAAGAAATCTTTTTGAAAATCCTTTCCCATCTCCAATCTCTTGACCTCCTGATAGTAGCCTCATGATGTCATTGTCTTTGAAAATCTGTGTATTTGTCTAGCACTTCTCTTTGGAATGTCATAAGTATTATATTGTGGTGTCATAGTTGTAATCCCAGTGTAACATCTTTTCATACACCCAATGGAAAGTGCTAATCCAAAATACTTCTTTTCAAATTTTAAAAATGTATCTTGCCATGGCTGATTATATTCAGGGTCGCACAAAACAAGATTAATTCCTCTTCTACTTGATAACCATTTGTGGTAGACTGACTAATGTCTCCTACCCTCTGCAAGAAGTTATCCACACCCTAATCCTCAGAAGTTGTGAATGTTACTTATATGGCAAAAGCAAATTTGCAGATCTAATTAAGAATCTTGAGATAGGTAGACTATCCTGGGTCCTTTAAGTGGACCTACATATAATCACAATATTCTTAAAAGGCAGAGAGAGGGGGGGATATTTGCCTATAGAGGAGAGGGCAAACTGATGATGAACACAGAGACTGGAGTGATGTGCTTTGAAGACGAGGGAAGGAACCACCATCCAAATGATGAAGTGAAAGTCACTCAGTCATGCCTGCCTTTTTGCAACCCCATGGACTATTCTCCATGGAATTCTCCAGGCCAGAATACTGGAGTGGGTAACCTTTCTCTTCTCCAGGGGATATTCCCAACCCAGGGATTGAACCCAGGTCTCCCACATTGCAGGCAGATTCTTTACCCACTGAAGCACAAGGGAAGCCCCCAAGGGATGAAAGTGGCTTCTAGAAAGCTGGACAAGGCAAATTAATGGATTCTCTCTCCAGAGCCTCTAAAAAGACCCTGCTCTGCTTACATTTTGATTTTAGCCAAGTGAATCAGATCTCAGACTTATGAAATTCAGAATTCTAATAGTAAAAATTTGTGCTGTTTTAAAGGCTTAAGGTTTTAAAGGTTTAATTCCACTAAGGTCTTGGTAATCTTCTACAGCAGTGTTAGGAAACAAAAAGATTCTTCAAATAGTTGAAGAGCATTATAGCTTCTCAAGCCTCTCAATAAAGAATCATGTAGCCCAGAAGGATTGAGACTCTTGTTTAAAAATATTTAAGCAAAAAGCAGTGGTACTTTCTGGTGCCCAGCATCATCCAACTTATATAAATTTCACTGTTCTAAAATGGTTCCCTATGTTTTGCTTAAATTTGTTTTTGAGGTGGGTTTTCCCAACTAAAGCCTATCAACTCATTTTTATGATGTCAAATTTCTACCCTGTCTGGTCTTGGGAACTTTCTCCAACTCTGAGAAAATAAAGGAAAACAGAAATACTGATGGTACCAGCATACGTGGCTCTGCTGCTGTAGACTATTTCAAAGTTCTCTTTAACTGAAACTTAGCTCTTTTGTTCTAAGAAGTTCAGCAGGCTGCATAACTGCCTTCTGCTAAAGAGCTTTAAATAATCCCTGCCCCACACTATTTTTGGTATCCAGGACAATAGATTATTATAGGCAAAAGGAAAAATTCAGGGCAGTACTCCAAAAATAGGCCATCTCATTTTAAAATGAATTATCTGTTACTTGGTCCCAGGGTATCTTGCAGGGACAAAAAAAAAATTCCCCAGGGGAGCAAAGCAAGGACCTTGATGGCATTTTGGGCAGCAAGTTTGGTTTTCTTCAATTTTGTTCATTCTTTAAGTTTGATCAATTTCCTGTGTTCATTTACATAACTTTACAGCTTACCATGTTCCTCCAATAACTGGATAGTCTGGCAATTTCAACTTAGCACTCTTAATATAGCTCTTGTATTTTTTTTTTAGCAAAGTCCAAAATGGTAAGAAAATTCCAAACCTCAGCATCTATGTTCTCTACTTTGTTGTATTATTTGTGTTTTAATAGATGTATGAATCTATATATATATATATATATATATATATATATATATATCATTTGCAAACAAAGATACAACAGCAACATCACAATTCCACAGTTGCCAGTTTTATGCTAAACACTTTTGTTGGTGTCTCTAACTATTCTATATATAGGCAAGTTACATTTCTTTCACCATTTACATTCTCTCAGAAGAACAAATTCAACTGAATTTACATCAGCCTGCATTTGTGGAGCAAATACAATGTATTAATACTACCAGACAATATGCCAGACACTGGTTATAAAAGTGGCATGCACATGTTCCCCTTATTAAAGAGCTCAAAGGTAAGTGATACAAACATGCAAAAGAAACCTGTTCCAAAATGTGACAATAATGTAACTACAGATGGAAAAAGGATGAATGAAGAGGTAATCTTTTCTCTTTGGAAAGGGGAAGGGGAAGCTAGAGCAAAGATGTGATCTTTGGTTTGGGCTCAGAGCTTTTGTTTTGCAGGATATTTTGTTTTGACGGGGCCAGGTTTCTGTTTTGTTTACAGGGTCAAGAATGGATAGGGAAGTATATTTCAGAAGAAGCTAACAAACAGATTGAAGACAATACAAATGGCTGGTGTATTTGGGGGGAAAGCATCCACATTAATAGGAATACAGATATCACCTACATTTTAAGCCCTTCAGAAAAAGTGTCAAAAGTAAGCTAAGTAAAGAGTTCAAGAGGTGTTTTAGATTATATTTATCCACTTCTTTTTTTCAAATGTATAGATACACATGAGCACACAGGCAGAAACATTAGACTCTTCATCTTCTAACACCTTCATCTTCAGGCTAGTTCCCTGCTTCCATGTGCAGGAGTGAAGAAAGGAGACAGAACAATGGAAAAAAGAAAGTTGGACTGGAAATCAAAAGCTTAAATTCAAACCTAAGTCACTACCCACTAGTGACTGTATTTTCCATTTTGATCTTCCCAGAGCTTTGGTTGCTTTTAAGGAATGGAAATAGAAATGAAAATAACTGCCCTGCCCACTTTGTCAGGTGATTGTACATGTCGATCGTAAAAATGAGCTGTCAGTTCTGAAATCTCATTAAGTATTAGTTTCTTCATGTGTATTACCTCTAATTCATATAACAGTTGGTGAAGTGAGATGTATTAATCTCATTTTTCAAATGATTAAAGAGAAATAAATGAGATTTTTTCTATCTGTACTGAGATGTAATTGACATAAAATATTGTGAAAGTTTAAGAAATACAGTGTGTTGATTAGAGACACTTATATACTGCAGAATGATTACCATCATAGTGTTCATTAACACCTCCATCACATCACATAATTACCTTTTTTGTATGTGTGTGGTGAGAACATTTAAGATCCACCCTCTTAGCAACTTGTAAGAATAATATAATACTGTTAACTATAATGACCATGTTGTATATTAGAGTTCCAGAATTTATTCATCTTGTCACCGAAAAGTTTATATTCTTTCACCAGTATGTCCCCATTTCTCCCACCCCAATAACCATCATTTTATTTTCTGTTTCTATGAATTGCACATATGTGTGATATGTGCAATATTTGTTCTTCTCTGTCTGACTTACTTCACTTATCCTAATATCCTTAAAGTTCATCCATGTTGTTGTGAAAGATGAAATTTCCTTCTTTCTCATGGTTGAAAACATTCCATTCTATATGTATGTGTGTGTATGTGTGTGCGTGCACATGCACATGTATGTATGTATGTGTGAAATTACAAAAAAAAACCTGACTAGCCAAAGCAATCCTGAGAAAGAAAAAAAAACATTGGAAGCATCACACTTCCTGATTTCAGGCTGTATTCCTAAGCAATATTAATCAGAACAGTGTGGTATTAGCATAAAAACAGATACATAGACCACTGGAACAGAACAGAAAGCCCAGATATAAATCCATGTGTATGCCAAACTAATTTTTGACAAGGGTGCAAAAAAGGTATGATGGGGAAAGGACTGTCTCTTCAATAAATGGTGTTGGGAAAACTGGATATCCAAACACAAAAGAAAGAAACTGGACCCCTATTTTACACATTTGAACAATTAACTCAAAATGAGTCAAAGACTTGGATGTAAAACCAGAAACTGAAATTTCTAAAAAATATATAGAAAAAGCTCTGACATTGGTCTAGGTAATTAATTTTCTAGAAGCACAGACAATGAAAGCAAAAATAAACAAGTGGGACTACATATAACTAAAGAGCTTCTGTACGGCAAAGGAAATGATAAATAATTTGGAAAGGCAACCAATGGAATGGGAAAAGATATTTGCAGGCCATATGTCTGATAAGGGGTTAATATCCAAAATGCATAAAAAACTCATATACCTCAATAGCAAAAATAAATAGTCCAATTTTAAAAAGAGCAAAGGACCTGAATAGACATTTTTCAAAATAAAAAAAAAAGATATACAGTTGGCCAATGCATATATATATGAAAATGTGCTCAGTATCACTAATTATCAGGGAATGCAAATCAAAACCACAGTGTGATACCTCAAATCTCTTGGATGACTATTATCAAAAGAAAGAATAACAAATGTTAGTAAGGATGTAGAGTAAAGACAACTGTAGGTGGGAATGTAAATTGGTACAGTCATTGTGAAAAACAGTATGTCCATCAGCAGATGAATGGATAAGAAAGCTGTGGTACATATACACAATGGAATATTACTCAGCCATTAAAAAGAATACATTTGAATCAGTTCTAATGAGGTGAATGAAACTGGAGCCTAGTATACAGAGTGAAGTAAGCCAGAAAGAAAAACACCAATACAGTATACTAACGCATATATATGAAATTTAAAAAGATGGTAACGATAACCCTGTATGCGAGACAGCAAAAGAGACACAGATGTATTGAACAGTCTTTTGGACTCTGTGGGAGAGAGCGAGGGTGGGACGACATGGGAGAATGGCATTGAAACATGTAAATTGCCATATGTGAAACGAATTGCCAGTCCAGGTTCGATACATGAGGCAGGGTGCTCAGGGCTGGTGCACTGGGATGACCCAGAGAGATGGGATGGGTAGGGGGGAGGTGGGAGGAGGGTTCAGGATGGGGAACACATGCACACCCATGGAGGATTCAAGTCAATGTATGGCAAAACCAATACAATATTGTAAAGTAAAATAAGTTAATTAATTAATTTTTTAAAATGCATAGAAAAAAAAGAAAAGAAAAACAATATGGAGATTTCTCAAAAAATTAAAAATTTAAACTTACATATTATTCAGCTTTTTTCTTTCTCAAGATTACTTTGGCTATTCGGGGTCTTTTGCAGTCCCATACAAAATTTAGGATTTTTTTTTTTTTCTATTTCTGTGGGAAAAAAAGCTATTTGAATTTTGATGGGGATTACATGGAATCTGCCAGTTGCTATAAATACTGTAGACATTTTAACAATATTAATTCTTCTAATCCATGAAAATAGAATCTTTCCAATTATTTGTGTCTTCTTTAATTTCTTTCATCACTGTCTGGAGGGATAACCATTTAAGAAATGCTTCTTTGTTTGCTGCAGTCATGTGGAACTCCTAATTGAAAGCCACATTGGCTATCACAACAGACTATCTAGGGGCCTGTCCTTGGAATGGCAGCCATAAAACCTGGGGTACAGGTGTGTTAAAGGTCCTTCCAGAGAGATACTAGTGGCTCCAAGTGGCCCATTTTGATGCAGATTTTCTTGTTTAACCAATGTGTAGGAGTCACTCAGTTTCTGGATTTCTTTCAGAGGGAATCGCTTCACATTTAGTGTATCTTTGGGAGAAGTTTGGGAGCTTCCTATATGGCTATCTTTAAAGAAAATCTTCAAAAATAAATGAGATTAAATATTTGTTTTCAAAGCTGTAGACTTAGTAAAGATTTTGGACCTGAACTTACTCAGATTGGTTCAAAAGTTGATACTTATTTCTTCTTACTCACAGATGATCAAATGAGATGAAGTATTTTGTTGTTTTGTGTGAGGTGAAGCAGGCTTTAAAAGTAGGTACTATAAATGTTGCTTGACTGATTACTGAGATTGTTCAGAGATTTTGCACTTTGAGAGTTTAAAATTGTCAGATGAAATCATCAATTGAATACAAAACTACAATGTAACCAGAAGTATTTTGTCATACTATACCCTGGGTTATAGACTTTGGTGCAGACTTTTCACTCCTGATTTGTCTGCCACATTTTAAATATGATTGAATGTTTAAATTCAATCTATATAGATCTAGATTACCTAGTAGGGGTTCATACCATTGCTGAGAGTCTGATAGTCTAGGGGCATGGTAACCACTAACAATGAGTCACCAAGTGAGTAAGTCGTTTTCTTTTCAATTTTCTTTCAATATATTTGGATTACATGAAAAAAGGAATCTTATTTTTTTGCTATTTTTATTTAACATCTCCTTCATACTTGATAGTATCTCTTTTTTTCAAAGAAAGCTAAAATTCAGGCTCAAATCTTTCAGTGGGAAAGTTTATCTCCTTAATTCTTTTTTATAAGATAGAACCTGGTTTTACTTAGTTTTTAAATATCTTCTATGAATGGCAACTGAGTCTGATTTTCTAGGTAATGATATGTCATTTACTTTTCTAATAAATTTATTTTAGTGAAATAAAGATCAGTTAATTCAAATAAATACTAAGTAAATAATAGCTCACATGGTACTCAGTTATGGCAAAAATCATCAAGATGGTTCACAACTGATGAAGTACATGAAATTATAGTTTATTCCAACCCCCTCAAATTATAAATACAAGTCTTAAGTGAAGGTTAGTTTAGGGCAAAAAATATAACTACTTCTGCTACCCTCTGTCTTTGTTGTCTCCATTAACCAACCTACCTCCCCAAGCTCTGAAGATTTTCTCTTCCTTTTCCATTCTTTTTTTCTCTAACACTTAATTTTATACTGGCAAGCTGTTTCTTTTACTGGAATTTCGGTGGTATTTGTATTTATTGTATCTGATTCACAGTGTTGGTAGGTACATGTTAACTTGATTGTCAAGAAGCTGTCCCATCATTTAAACCATATAAAGGTTTACATTTAATTGAAATCCACATGTTCTTAACTGAAGATATTTTTATTTTATTAATAAATAATAGTAAAGCTTAGAATATTATTTTTATGTTGACAAGTTAAAAACAGTACTTATGCTTGATTTTAAGGAGCTCAACTAAACTGGAACATCCTTTTTTAACATCAAGAGTGGTAGTAGCCTAAGATAAATGCTATGAACATAAATATAGTTTAATTCAATTAATGTTTATTAAATGCCAACTATTTGCCAGTCACCATGCTCAGCATTGAAGATACAAGAGAAATTTAATATCAAAATAGCTATAATTTATTGGACATGTTTAATTTATTATGCCATTTGCCCTCTAAGATAGAATACTGTTATCCCTATTTTATAGGTGAAGGAACTTGGGTTCACAGGGTTTAGATAGCTCATCTAATGGCACACAGCCAGCAAGTGCCAAGATCAGAGTTTTAATCTGTTTGAGGCTAATCCTCATGTTCTTTACATTCACTATTTTACCTGTGAGAGTCCCAAACTTGAGTAGCTTATAATTTAACCAGATTCATATGTGGTTTCTGCCTTCAAAAAACTAACTGTTTGGGAAGGGAAAAACTTGAAATATCAAAAAAGAGGAATAATAATTTATAATGTTCCAAGTGAATATAATATCCATATACATGGCCAGTGTTCAAAACTGCATTGAAGTTGAACACATTGGAAGACTTCTTCTGCCTCAACTGGCCAGGAAATCTAGGGTTCAAATAAGCAAAGATTATTTGAAAAGATGTTTAGTGCAGATCAATGGAAATGTACAAATGAATAGAAGATTAGAAGAGAGAAGCCAGGGGATGTTAAGTAGTCCATTACAGTTAGAGCAGAGAGTATACATTAATAAGCAGAAGGACAGGAATAGAAAGGTTGACTGGGGCAGGTCAAGAAGTGCTTGAATGCCAGGCTTTGGGTTTTATTCTAGAGGCAAGGGATCTATGGAAGGTTCTTGAGCAGAGGAAAAGTGTGAAGATAGTGCTTTAAGAAGATCCATCTTGCACATGCATGCAGGTTAAGTCAGGATGGGAAAGGAATGAGGAGACCAGAAGCATGGAATTGTAGTAGCTTGATGATGAAAGTTTGTAATGAGAGGTAGCCAAGGAACGGAAAATATCGGACACATCTATTTATTCAGTAATCACTCAGAGATTATACATCCAAGGCTCCCACCAGGCTCTGGATCTCTAGGTCTCCTCTTTAGAAGAAGGCCACGACAAGGAGATTGGGGAAGAGGTGAGTGAAATTCCCACCAAGACAGGATTACAACAGGAAAGAAAATAAAATATCTTAAGATGGTGTGATTCAGGGATACGTAAAATACCAATGCAGGTAACACTGAAGGCACTACTTTAGAGAACTAGCAGGAGGGGATGGAAAATCCTTGCAGTCAGATAAACCCATATAAGCACAGACTACACAAAGAGAAATGAGTGTGCATGTGTGTGTGCACACATGTGTGTATGGCAAACAATCTTTGTTCTGTAGCTTTCTGAAAGTTTTGCTGAAACCAGGACTGAGGAAAAATATCATTTCAGATCTTTGGAATTCTGCCTCAATAAGGTATTATCTGAAGTGTTTTTGCTGCATATTGCCAGAAAAGTATTATGTGGTTTGAAATGGAAGCCTGTTCTGACATGTAACAGCTGTGCAGTAATTTGTAGTAATTTTCAGTTATGTTTATTTTGTATTTTGCTTATTATATGACTGGTCATTTGTGAAGCACAATTAGGACCTAGTAAGCTATAAATAAGGTAGAGTTTACTTTTTGGCAAATTCTTTAGTGATTACCCCTGGCACAATAGCTACACTTGCATGAGCTTCTTAAATAAAAACTGCATGATGATCTTTCCATCTGTCAAAGTCACATAATTAAAAGCATCAGCAGTGCATAGAATTAGCACTTCAGGTTTTGTTCACAGGTTTGGACAGCATCCATCTTCAGTTTGACAGATGGAATTGTTTTTTCTTTATCTTTCCATTTTTCTCTTGTTTCTGTGGCTCTGTAAGTCCCTACTGAAGGCCCCTGGGAAGACTAAGAAACAGGGACCGGAGATAATTGACTACAGGCAGGATCCGTTAGCTTGCTTCATTATTTATCACCAGACGTAAGCTGACACTGTGTGCCATTAGAGAGGGTATCAATCTGCCCTGTTATCCCTTTGGCACAGGATAAAGCTATTATAAGGGCATACAAGGACACTTGGCATTCTCTAAGATGGAAAGGTGAATTATTTGCTTCTTGGTGGCATTTTGTGAGCATCTGCTATATACTTGACTGTTAGAGCTACTAACTACAGAGTCATCACTTTCAGCTGCATATTCTAGCTCTAGTTGTCACATTAAATAATAGTAATAATAGCCAGCATTGGGCTTCCCTGGTAGCTCAGATGGTCAAGAGTCTGCCTGCAGTGCGGGAGACTCAGGTTTGATCCCTGGGTCAGGAAGATACCCTGGAGAAGAAAATGGCAACCCACTCCAGTCTTCTTGCCTGGAAAATCCCATGGATGGAGGAACCTGACAGGCTGTTGTCCATGGGGTCACAAAGAGTCGGACACGACTGAGAGACTTCACTTTCACTTTTCAGTCAGTATCATGAATGGTGTGTCATGGGCACAATCCTCATGCATTTTTGCATTTTACAGATGAAGAAAATACAGAGAGCTAAAATCTTGCCTAAAGTTTATACTTAGTAACAGAACCAAAATTTGACTCTCTACTCAAAATAGTCTACATAGGTAGAAAAGTAGTTGGTAGAGAGCCTTTTTTCTTTCCCATACATGGAAGAACATCATAAGGAAAAGAAAATAGAAAATTAATAAATAATTATTTGACTCAAACTGTAAATACAACCAATATTCAAATAAGTAGAGGATTGTGTTCTAAAATGTATTTGTAAATTAGCTGTTTGGCATTTATTCATAAAATGATATGGTGTCTGGGATTTCTCTCAAAATAGTGGGAGAGAGTGAAGATGAAGTAAGATTGGTCATGAGTTAAAAATTGTTGAAGCTAGGTGATAGTTACATAAAGATTTATAATACTATTCTCTCTATATTTGTATATGTTTAAATTTTTTCATAATAAAAATTCTTTGAAAAAAATGATGAAAACCTAGCAGCTTCTCTTTGGAGACATGTATGGCTACATATACATAAATGCATGTATGGACCATTACACACAAAATTCTCAAGAACCTTTGTAGCATATAGTAATAAGATAGATAAAATAGATGGATGGATAAATAGATAGTGATTTTTGGTAAGGAATTGGCTGGGAACCAAGTGGAGACAAAGGTATAAGTTGTATCCCATGTCTAAGTCTGAAGGCAGTACAAGTCTTAATGTCCCAACTCTGTCAGAAAGCAAATATTCTCACTTTACCTTTTGTTCTCTGTTCAGGCCCTCAGTGGTTTGGATGGTGCCAACCCACATTGGGGAAGGCAATCTGCTTTACTCTGCCAATTCAAATGTCAATTTCATTCCACAAACACATCTAGTATAACCAAGTATTTGGACACCCAATGGCTCAGTCAAGTTGACACATAAACTTAATCATCACAGTCTTAATAAATCATAATACATCCAGAAGCAAAAACAAAAAGAAGAACCAGGCAAACAGTTACCTAATGAAACTCCAGATCCCTCAATTAATCCATGATCACAAGGAACTTGATAGATATGCTGGTACTTATGTCCATAGACACCAAGTTTAAAATCCCTGAATGGAAAGCTGTCAACTTACCTTATGTTAGCTGGATCTGAGACATAAGTAATTGGTTTTCCTTACAGTCCCAACTACTACTTCTTCCTCCCTTCCTCTCTCTCCCTCCCAGCCTCCCTTCATTCTTTCCTTCCTTCCAGAAAAATTTGTTGATCAAATGCTAGCAGGTATAGTGCTAGGTACTAGGAATACAAGGTACTAGGAATCAGAAACATTGTCCTAGTGAGAATCAGTTTTATAATTTCTATGCAAAAGAGGCTTAGAAGTAAAAACTGGTTGAAAGAAGGGCAGGACATTTGTCTTGAATCTTTTTTTGTGTAACACTTGACATGCCACTGATAAAATACCAATTGTGCATATCAAGTAATGCAGGGAGATGTTAAATGGTACATAACCACCTTCCCATCTTTGATACTGCCCATGGCCCTGCCCTTCACCCCAAAATCTAGTGAGGAAGGTAGACAGTAAATAAATAAATCACTGCTAATTGTGGTAAATACTGTGGAGAAAATACCTGTATCAAAATATAATAATGAAGCTTAATTTATATTGGGAGGTCTTTAAGGCTCTATCTCCAAATGTAGCCACGTTCTAAGGGTAGGTTAGGACTTCAATTACATGAGTTGTAGGAGGACACAATTCAGCCTGTAAGAGGGGTCATCCAGAAAAAAAGTAGGTGGAGGTGAATATGAAATTACATTGTAATTTTGGTGACAAAGTACAAGGAAACTTCTGATAACTTCTATTTCCTCTAACATGTCTTATGCAATGTCATTAGCAAAGAAATGGCGATGATGGGAGGAGCAGATGGGAGGTCAGAGGAGAATAGAGAAGGTATGAACTGGAAGTTACTATGGATGGAAGATCAAGCTTATTGGAAGAAGAGATTTCTGGGCAGTGTCAAGGACTGAGGTGAGGCAAATGAACAATACAAGCCTATCTGGCAGTGTAGTTTTTCTCTGCCATGTACTTAGCTGCTCTGGTGAAGGTTCAACAAATATGAGTGCTGGGTTCATTCAGAATGGGATTTTGTCAGGGAGATGTGTTACAGAGGAGAGGGGTCAGGGATTCATTGTGATACTGGGCTGTGGAATCCAGGCTAGATAACCATGGAGATGAAGGAAGGCAGAGAATAATGGCTATTAAGGAAGTAGAGAAATCAGTTCATTAGAAATAGGAAATGTATTTAGTGATATTGTATTCTCTAGGCTGTTGGACACCCAGAAACACCTACCTTATCCACAGACTGAAAGTTCTAAAATAAGCCCTGCTTCCATCTAACCTCTGGAGAAGGAAATGGCTACCCACTCCAGTATTCTTGCCTGGAAAATCCCATGGACCGAGGAGCCTGGTGGGCTACAAGTCCAAGGGGTCGCAAAGAGTTGGACACGACTGAGCGACTTCATTTTTGTATCTGCCCAGAAAGGTTATTTCACTTCAAACCCCTTACTCCAGAGGCTAAAAAATTCCCGTTGGCTCCCCAAATAGTATCAATATAGGAAACTTCAAATCACTTTGCTGTATTGCTGAGCATATTGAAGACTCCTAGACCTAACTTCCTACCTTCACCCTGCTCTTCATGCTTCATTACTTACTGGTTAAAATGGTGTCCAAAATCACTCTGAAGTATTTACTACCTTTGGTTATCAGAGATTTGGGAAAGTGGAGGTTGGTGCTGAGAAACCTGTTTGTGCTAACTAGGACTAAAGATTTAAATGTCAAATGCTAATAGAAATTCACCAAAGGATCTGCTTTAAAAATGGTGAAATTCATTATTTTCAGAATTTTAATTGGTTGTTGTTTAAACTTTCTGGCTTCTCTTGCATCAAAAACACATGCAAGATTTATTTTGCACAAGTATGTCAAGTAATGCTTTTTGACCAAACCAAACAGACTTAACTTAATAACTATAGTGATGGGCCTAGTCCCAATTGCATTAATTTGTAAAATATTTATGACCCACAGTATCATAATGTATGTGCAAATATAAGTGGGATGTTGAGTGACCCAGATAACACTGAGAGTGCCTTTTCTAGGATTGGATTAATTCTACTAGACATTGTTCTTTGATGCTCCTTGGGCCTAAAGACAACTGAACAGAAACTCCAAAGGGACAAGAAAGAAAAAGCTGGGAAAACCCCCTCAAGAATGTATGCCTAAAAAAAAAAAAAAATAAAATAAAAAAAAAAAAGAATGTATGCCTAAAATCTGCACTTAGCAGCTCAACTTCACACAGAAATGAGAAAAGGATACCAATCTATGGCTTGCCTACTCTGTGTCAGGTCCTTTTACATCCATCATTCTGTTATATTATAACAATAATATTGCAAGGTAGATGTTTACTGATTAGAAACCTAAACTTAGCAAGGATAAAGGACTTACCCAAAGTCATATGCTTAGTAAGTGGCAAGCCATGATTCCAACTTAAGTTTGTCTGGTTCTTGAAACTCTGTCCCCACCCTGTACTTCTTCAAGAACAGCCCCCTTCCTATTATCATACCTGTTATTCTGTCTGCCTCTTGAGGATTTGTATCTCCTTCAAGGTTGTTTGTCATATTCCTTGAATGCATTTTCACCTAGATAAAAATGTTGGCGGGGCAATACACAGTACATGCTCAAAATTGTCCACATAATTCCCATTGTGTTTCTTGAGAAAATGGCCTATTGGAATAGAACATATTCAATTCATTTATTAATTATGGCTTTACCATTTCCACTAAGGACATGAGGAACTGACAGATTAGCCAATAATCCTGATTATTAATTTATTTGAATTTCATTTATTTTATTATAACAATAAATTCAAAATATTTGACTTGTGATCATCACTTAAAAATATTTAAGAATGAATAAGATAATATACACTAAAAATTGTGGAGTGTTTATAAGAAAAGTAGTAAGCAAAACCCAATAGTAGCTTTATTAACAATATCAAAGTTCTGCTATATTGTACAAGGCCTTCCTACTGAAAATACGGGAGCCTTGGCAACCCCTGGGAAGTAGTGAGAAATACAGAAGGTCAGGCCTCCCTGAGTCAGAATACGCAGTTTAACAACATCACTAGTCTATGTGTAGGAACATTAACATTTGAGAAGCATTGTTCTAATATATTTACTTTCAATAACCAACATGTAAGTGTACATGGAATCACTCTTGCTGGAAGAGTTTTTGAAATAGAAGAAAGAATAAGAATCTAGGTGTCAGACTGGTGTCAACACTTCCTAGTTTTGTGACTTTGGGCAAGTTTGTTTTTTTGTTTTTTTTCATGGAAAGAAAATTGCTTTACAATGTTGTGTTGGTTTCTGCTGTACAGCAATGCAGATCAGCCATAATTATACAAATATCCCTTCCCTCTTGAGCCTCCCTCCCCTCCTCACACCCCACAGTTCTTGGTCATCACAGAGCACCAGGCTAGGCTCCCTGTATTATAAAGCAACTTCTCACCAGCTATCTATTTTACACATGATAGTGTATATATACTGATGCTACTTTCTTCATTATTCCCACTGTCTCCTTACTCTACTATGTTCACCATTCATTCTCTATATCTGCATCTCCATTTCTTCCCTGCAAATAGGTTCATCAGTACCGTTTTTCTAGATATCATATATATGTGTTAACATGTGGTGTTTGTTTTTCTTTTTCTGACTTACTGCACTCTGTGCAACTGGCTCTAGGTTCATCCACATCACTAAAACTGACTCTAACTCATTCTTTTTTATGACTGAGTAATATTCCATTGCATATGTACCACATCTTCTTTATCCATTTATCTCCAGATGGACATCTAGATTTCTTCCATATCCTAGCTATTGTAAATAGTGCTATAGTGAACATTGGGGTACACGTGTATTTTAGAATTGTGGCTTTCTCAGGGCATATGGCCAATAGTAGGATTCCTGGATCATATGTATTCCTTTTTATGGCTGAGTAATATTCCATTGTACATATGACCATAGCTTCTTTATTCATTCATCTTTCAATGGATATCAAGGTTGCTTCCATGTCCTAGCTATTGTAAATAGTGCTACAGTGAACATTGGGGTACATGTGTCTTTTTCAATTTTGGTTTGCTCAGGGTATATGCCTTGTAGTTGGATTCCTGGGTCATATGGTAGTTTTAGTCCTAATTTTTAAAGGAATCTCCATACTATTCTTCATAATGGTTGTATCAGTTTACATTCCCACCAACAGTGTACAAGAGTTCCTTTTTTATCCACATCATCTCCAGCATATATTGTTTATAGAATTTTTGATGATGGCCATTCTGACTAGTGTGAGGTAATACTTCATTGTAGTTTTGATTTGCATTTCTCTAATAATTAGTGAAGTTGAGTGTCTTTTCATGTGTTTATTGGCCATCTGTATGTCTTCTTTGGATAAAAGTCTGTTTTTTAATTTTTGACCCGTTTTTTGATTGGGCTGTTTATTTTTCTGATATTGAGCTGTATGAGCTGCTTATGTATTTTGGAGATTAATCCTTTGTCAATTGTTTCCTTAGCAATTATTTTCTCCCATTCTGAATGCTGTTTTTTAAAATCTTGTTTATTGCTTCCTTTACTGTGCAAAAGCTTTTAAGTTTAATTAGGTCCCATTTGTTTATTTTTGTTTTTATTTCCATTACTCTAGGAAGTGGGTCAAAGAGGATCTTGTGATTTATGTCAAAGAGTTTACTGCATATGTTTTCCTCTAAGAGCTTTATAGTTTCTGGCCTTACATTTAAGTCTTTAATCCATTTTGTTTATTTTTGCATGTGGTGTTAGGAGGTGTTCTAACTTCATTCTTTTACATGTAGCTAGCTGTCCACTTTCCCCAGCACCACTTTTTGAAGAGACTGTCTTATCTCCATTGTATATTCTTGCCTGCTTTGTCAAAGATAAGGTACCCATAAGTGTATGGGTTTATCTCTGGGCTTTCTATCTTGTTCTATTGGTCTGTAATTCTGTTTTTGTGCCAGCCCCATACTGTCTTAATGACTGTAACTTTGTAGTATTGTCTAAAATCAGGAAGGTTGATTCCTCCAGCTCCATTCTTCTCTCTTAAGATTTCTTTGGCTATTCAAGTCTTTTGTGTTTCCATACAAATCATTAAATTTTTTGTTTTAGGTCTGTGAAAAATACATTGGTAGTTTGATAGGGTTTGCAATTGAATCTTTAGATTGCTTTGGGTAGTAGAATCATTTTCACAACATTGATTCTTCCAATCCAAGGACATGGTGTATCTCTCCATATGTTTGTGTCATCTTTGATTTCTTCTATCAGTGTCCTATAGTGTTCTGCATACATGTCTTTTGTCTCTTTAGGTAGGTTTATTCCTAGGTATTTTATTCTTTTTCTTACTTTTTCTTTTTACTCTTTTTGTTATTTTATTCTTTTTGTGGTGAATGGGATTGTTTCCTTAATTTCTCTTCCTGATTTTTCATTGTTACTGTATAGTAATGCAAGAGATTTCTGTGTATTAATTTTATATCCTGCAACTTTACTGAACTCCCAAACTCATTCTGCAAGGCCACCATCACCCTGATACCCAAACCAGATGAAGATATTTAAAAAAAAATTATAAAAAAAAATTATAGGCCAATATCACTGATGAACATAGATGAAAAAATCCTCAATGAAATTCTAGCAAACAGAATCAACAATACATTAGAAGGCTCATACATCATGATCAAGTGGGCTATATCCCAGGGATTCAAGGTTGATCATTGTGATATACCATATTAACAAACTGAAAGATAAAAACCATATGATCATCTTAATAGACACAGAGAAAGCCTTCAACAAAATTCAACACCCAGTTATGATAAAAACTCTGCAGAATGTAGACAAAGAAGAAACATAGCTCATCATAATAAAAGCAGTATATGACAAACCAACAGCAATCATTATTCTCAATGGTGAAAAACAAGACAAGCGTGCCCACTCTCGCCACTGTTACTCAGCATGGCAATCAGAGAAGAAAAATAAATTAAAAGAATCCAGATTGGAAAAGAAGGAAAACTCTCACTGTTTGCAGATGACATGATACTATACATAGAAAAAGATGCCACCAGAAAATTTCTTGAGAAGGTAATTTAAACCTCTTTAAATCTGGGAGTCTTTACCTATAAAGATGACAAAAATTGAAATGGGGCAGAGTGGAAGCCAAGAGTAACACAGGCCAAAAGAAAACAGGAAAAATGGATTTTGACATAGGGTCTACTTTAATGGGGAGGTGGAGAGCAGATTTTGAAGAATACTCTTGCACTTCATACTTTATTAGAAATATATACCTGTATAATTTGGTTGACATTTAAGAACTAGAAGAGATTAATATTGGCTAAGGTTTTACTATGCCTTTTTGCCTATAAGCAGCTTAAATTTTGGATAAATGGTCATATACTTTAGAACACCAAGAGAAATGGTGAAATAGAGGTGACTTAAGGATATACAATCAATTTAATGGAAAAGTTCATATAAGCAAACCAAAAAAAAAAGTCTTATAAAAATACATCTGCATAATATATCTCTCACAATTACTCTTGTGATCTAATGAATTGAGTTTTTTTTTTTCTATATCAAAGCCTATAGGTTTTAAAAATCCGGTTTGCTAAATTTAATGAATAAAATTTACCAGAGATACTTTCTTTTTCAGGAAGAATGCTGGTTTAATCAAAACATCTCTAATTTTTTGATCTATTAATGTGATTCCAAAAAAGAGAAAATTAAGCAGAACTTCATCTATTTCAGCATTGATTAAACAAAACAAAAAGTTTGAAATTATAATATCAGATATACTGTTCAAATAGTTTTCCAGACATGATTTTTTCATATTCTCCTGCCAAAGTATGGATGATGCAAGTGTTTCTTTGAATGATAGCATTATAGCAAATGTTTTCAAGGCAGTGTTTTTTAAATGAGAAACTAATAATCATACTAATAATAAATTGTAAAACACTCTTCCCACTCTCATGCGAAGAGTTGACTCATTGGAAAAGACCCTAATGCTGGGAAGGATTGGGGGCAGGAGGAGAAGGGGACAACAGAGGATAAGATGGCTGGATGGCATCACCGGCTCAATGGATATGGGTTTGGGTGGACTCCAGGAGTTGGTGATGAACAGGGAGGCCTGGCGTGCTGTGATTCATGGGGTCACAAAGAGTCGGACACGACTGAGAGACTAAACTGAACTAAACTTCCCACTCTATCTGACATTATCCTTGTCCCCCTTTTTAAATTGGAATATCTTGTACAAATGCATTTGCCTCGAGTTCCAGGTACAGGTAAATGGATGTCTCCAAAATATCATGAAAAAGAAAAAGAAAGCTTTACCATTGTTTGACGTTGGCTGTTGGGACAAAAATACAGTAATGTGCTATATTTTTAATGGAGTTTACTTGGGTCAACTTGGATATTGGCATGGAGACTGTTGTTTTTCTGACTAAAGAAGTCCAAGAAAATGAAACCTAATATATTTGAGCAAACCCTAGATGATCCTGTGCACAAAAATTTAAAAATAAAATGCCATTACACAATACTGGCACCTATGAACATAAAGAAAAACAACAAAAACAACTTTGTGCGACTTATGGTGTTTTGAGGTTTTTAAAAAGCTTCATTCTAATTTTAACAAATCATCATACTGTGTTTGCTCCTTGGAAAAAAGCTAGAACAGAAAAATGATTCAAGTAAAAATGTTATATCAGAAACTAGAGGAATCAGAGTGGGATTTATAGCACATATTTCAAAGAAAGTAAGGATATTATAAAAATCTAAAACAATGCATAATTCATGACAAATCCTGGCATATTTGAAATGTCCTTGAGTATTAATTGCGTGCCCAGATAGAAGAAGTTTCTATACTTTCTGTCCTATGATGAACTTAAGGAAAACTTTTCATATTTGTATAATAATTTAGAAGTGTCTTGCAAAGAAAAAAAAAAGAAAGAAATATCCATTAGGGATTTTCCAATGTAAAGTATGTGATCCTATGAAAAGACTAAATTGAAAAGTTGGAGTACCTCATAAGAATGATTTCTGAATCACAAGTATATTTTATAGATTTTGGGAAAGTGGGAAGGGTTGTATCCTAATGATGATTAAAAACTGTTGATATGGGGCTTAAAATTGTCAACAACAAATATATCATTTATCATTTAATGATATCCACAACATAGATGCACCTGTTCCATTGCTCTGCAAAATCTGTGGACCAAAAGTAATCTCTCTTAGAAGTCTATTCCAGGTTTCACATTTCTGTGTGCTCACTAAATATTTTGAGATAGAGTTTCCCCATAGCCCACAAGCATACTGAATTTAAACTCTATAGCCAAGCTGTAGTTGACTATGCCAGTTATACAAATAACAGACTATAGCAAGAAAATTGTATATGGCAAAGAGAATATTTCTTTCTGAAAATGTCACTTGTACAATGATAAACCATCTATCTTTTAGGAATCGAAGAACTATTAATAACTAAGTATTGATAGTGTTTGTTGAGAAATAATTTAGATAGAAGTAATTGTTTAGTAGAAAACAGAAGATTTAGACAGTTGGGTGGGTTTAAAATTACCCCGAACAGAATGATTACTAATAATACTTAATATATATTGTTGTTTTCCCTTACAATAATAGAGAAACCTCTGTTGTGACAGTTAATAGTTCCAGGCATTTATATAAATCAAGATAAATCAAATTCTCTTCAAATAAACTTTCTAAATATGAAGACTCAAATCAAGCAGTGATCGCTTTCATCATTACAAACATGTGCCACATTGTTCAGGATCCTGACTGTATCTGTTTCCTATGGCTGCCATAACAAAACCAAACTAAGTGGTTTAAAACAGCAGAAGTGCATTCTCTCACAGGCTAGAAGTCTGAAATTAAGGTGTTGGCAGGGCCATGATCTTTCTGAAGGCTCTAGGGGAGGATCCTTATTTGACTCTTCTAGTTTCTGGTGGTTGCTGGCATTCACTGCCTTGCTAATGCACCACTCCAATCTCTCCATCTGTCTTCACATGGTCTTCTCTGTTTCTGAATCCAGATTTCTCTCTTCTTATAAGGACATCAGTCATTAGATTAGGGCCCAACTTAAACTGGTATAACCTTATTTCCAAATAAGGTCATATTTTGAGGTCCCACTGTTATCTTTTTGAGCAAAACATAATTCAATCTATAACACTGGCCTAGTGTTACATAGTCTAGATGTAATCATTCACTGTTCATTTACAATTATTTATATGTATCTACTGAGTGTCTATTATGCCAGGCACTTTTACAAATAAAATAGACTATATCCTTACTCTTAAAGAGTTTATGGTCTGCATTCAAACCAAATCCTATAGCTGTATATACTTTATATTTTAAAATTATATGTAGCTTATAATTTAGCAAAATCTTTTAATCTATATTTCTGTGATCAGTGTTCAAAATATCCTGCCGTATATACTAAGTTAGTAGCTACATTATTTTGGGAAAGGGGAGACCAGGACTTAGAGAGGTTAATATTTATTCAAGGCTGCCCATCAGGTAAAAGCAACCAAAGTTGGAACCAGAACTGAGGTAAAATTGTAACAGAGTATTAAATGCTGTATTGTATCCACTTGCCATTCCTAATTAATAACAAGGAGCATTCCTACATATTAGGGTGTTTATAATTCATCATATAGAAATATGATTAAAAACTAAAGAATGCTAGCTCATAAAGCAAAATTTGTTTATTTATTTTGACAAATTTATTTTATTTCTAATTATTCATGATACTACAGCAAACATTCTGTGATTTATTTTCTGAAAAACAGTGTAACACCTTAGGAGTGGCAAGAGGCCATCTCAGGTTTTCACTGAGGAAAAAAGAAAAGCTAGATTTTGATGTGAATTCATAAAATCATAGTTCCATTGGAATTTCAGTATTAAATATGTTGAAAGGAATCTTAAAGCTCATGTCATTCAATCCCACATCCCCTCCACAACAGGTATCTAGACAGAAAATCAAGACGATGAAGAATATACAAATGTGAGCATGGTGTATTTATTCCCCTATAATTAATCTACATAATGGATGATGCTTTATATATTCTAGACTTCAATGAGTAACAAAACTATGGCAACTCTTAATGAACCAGCATCATATCTGAAGTCATAGTGATAGCAGGGATGGGGGAATGGTGAGGCAGTGGGTGAGCCCAAATTCTATTCCACAATTGTATGTGTATGTGTTTTCAGTCTTTCAGACTTCTTTATGGCACACTCACTTATGAGAAATGCTTTAGCAGACACACAGTTCTTAGCCCCCTTCAACAAAGCTGCTGCCAGTGCCGAAACCAACGTTAATAAGCAGAGAAAAAAGCACTCAGAACTGAAACCAAGGTGATAGAGACATAGGCTCAAAATCAGCCAAAAAAGGCAGATGCCAAATGGAAGCATATACTACTCACTTTACAAGACTCTGCAGTAATAGCAAAAACAATGTCATTTTAGTTAATCAATAAGAGGGGTGAGGGAGGAGAATGAATAAGCAGGAGAAGGAGCTAGAAAGAAAGCTCTGAGAAGATAGGCTGCTGCTCATGGGCAAACAGAGCACACTCTGATTGATTTAAAGAAAAAGAGTTACATGCTTCAGTGACAGTGAGTCTTTGGGTCATCTGCATGCACAAATGGGTGCATTTCTTCTTATTCTCCCAATACTGAAGGATCACCTTATAAGCAAATTACCTGCTTTGGGACTATGCATTCATATCTTGCAATATGATTTTTTACTCTCCTGAAAACAACCAGAGTGATATTTTCTTATGAATAACTCATCTACTGTGGTCTCCTAAGTCATATTTGTCATGCATGCAGGGAACCCCTCATTCCCCATATTGTATTTGTGTGTCATTAGCTGGACGTTCTTATTTCTCACTCATGCTAAGGGCTTTATAGATTTCATACCTCAATTCCTCAAATCCAAAAATCCCTTAACATGACTTTTCTGTTGTGTTTTTCTGCCCATAATCCATTCGCCCTTCTGATAACTTCCTTAAGTACATCCCTTAAACTTTTTGCTCATGTCTTATCTTCAGGGGAAGACATTCTTGAAGTGGGAAAATGAGGCAAATGCACTGAATGCAGCCCTCAGATCCCTGCGAACCAGCAAATCTTCACAGGGGCATGGCTGAAGTCAGACTAAAGAGAGCTGGCTCTGAGATTTCTGTTAGAATCTGAGGAAATATAAAGATTTCTTTCTATTCAGGTAATATCCAATAGGATATTAGCCTGGGGCTTCCAGTACCATTTTCATGCCTGAAAATAAGCCCAGCTATAGAAAAGTAGAGGCAAGAAATGAAGAAATAAATATTGGATTGGCCAAAAACTTTGTTTGGGATTTTCCATAAGGTCTTTTTCCAAAGTGGCCAAAAAGGCCACATTTTGGCCGAGCCATTATTTCTGAATTTAGTGCTTAAGCACCTGGGTTCAGCTATGCCTGAAAAAAGACGTCTCCTCTGGACCCTTCAGTTACTTTGGATAATTACTCCCCTTTGTGCTTAAGCCAGATTAAGTCCAGTTTTCTATTGCTTTCTGTTAAAATATTTCTGAATACTCAAGCCCTTAGGACCCAACACATTAGCCTCAAGTTCTGTAATTCTTTGCTTCAAAACTATATACTGTCTTCCATTTCCTTTCCTCTACCCCTAGTCCATCCATGCTTTACCTGTCAGAATCACATTGATCTAGAAAAGGGGAAGTATTTTTTATGAAAGATAATTTATTATAAAGATATTTCATGCTTATCCTAAAAATGTCAATCAGAATAATACTATATGAACCAAAAAGTTCAAGACATCTGTTCATTTCACTCCTCACTTCACCCCACTTCAAAAGCAAATGTGTGTGTGTGTGTGTGGTGTTGGGCAAGGAATATAAATTTAAAAGTGCAAAAACAGCTATTAAAAGAGGTGGTACATCCACATTTCCTAGTGTCCTCAAAATATAAAATTTTAAAAATACACACAATTTTCATATATGTAGTGTAATCCTGCTTTAACTAAGAATCACTACAAAGCAGCCTGCCTCACCCCTCAGAATTTGAGCCATTCTTTTCTCTTATCCTGCAATTCTTTTCTTGTTTATTTATTTAATTCTGCTTTATATTACAGATAGCTGCCAATACATATTTGACTCCTCTCCAGGTGATAAGAACCCTAAAGGCAAGGAATGAGTTTGATTCATCTTTGTGTTCCCAGGATTTAGTCCAGTGGTTAATTTTTGTGTTTAAGTGAATTAATGAGTGTGTGAATGATAAGTAAGTGATAAAAGATCTCACTGATCAGCACTCTCTAAAGTTGAATTAAAAATTGGGTATGTAGACATTCTCCTGTATTTTAATTTAAGCTCTTTCTCTTAGAGTTTCATGTATATTATCAGAGACCAGGCAATTGATGAGCAAGCCTTTAGCGCCAATTCTTTGGGGAGAGCAAACACTCATCTAAGTTCCTCCTATCCTTAATCACTATAGAATGATGCCAGGGAGGGAAAAAAAATAACCATCTAAGATGCCATTATGATATCTCCTGGAATTTCCAATACAGACTTCAGTTAGTTAACTAAATCTTATAGCCTGGACCCTGTAGCTTTCTGACTTAGCTAATAAAGAATTCTTGACTTGTTCTGTGGCTAAATTTCTATGTAGTAATTTATACCTCATCTTTTCCCCTTCATTGTTCCTTAAGTCCTCTCTAAATACTGGAACTGGAATCAAAGTTTCAGAATGATGGATTGGGATGTCTTTTTTATTTATTTATTATTTTTTTCAATTTATTTTTATTAGTTGGAGGCTAATTACTTTACAATATTGTAGTGGTTTTTGCCATACATTGACATGAATCAGCCATAGATTTACATGTGTTCCCCATCCCGATCCCCGCTCCCGCCTCCCTCTCCATCCCATCCCTCTGGGTCTTCCCAATGCACCAGCCCTGAGCACTTGTCTCATGCATCCAGTCTGGGCTGGTGATCTGTTTCACCCTTGATAGTATACTTGTTTCAGTGCTATTCTCTCAACATCCCACCCTCGCCTTCTCCCACAGAGTCTAAAAGTCTGTTCTGTACATCTGTATCTCTTTTTCTGTTTTGCATATAGGGTTATCGTTACCATCTTTTTAATTCCGTATATATGCGTTAGTATACTGTATTGGTCTTTATCTTTCTGGCTTACTTCACTCTGTATAATGGGCTCCAGTTTCATCCATCTCATTAGAACTGATTCAAATGAATTCTTTTTAATGGTTGAGTAATATTCCATTGTGTATATGTACCATAGCTTTCTTATCCATTCGTCTGCTGATGGGCATCTAGGTTGCTTCCATGTCCTGGCTATTATAAACAGTGCTGTGATGAACATTGGGGTGCACATGTCTCTTTCAGATCTGGTTTCCTCGGTGTGTATGCCCAGGAGTGGAGATTCCTTAAAAAACTGAATTGGGATGTCTTAAGGGCCACAAATTTTTGCCTGCCTGCTCAGATTTCCAAATATTGCTCATTCCTGGATTTTCATCACCCTGGATCCATCAGTTTTTGTTTATAATCTTCTCAATACTTACTGCCCTATTAAACTACCAACTATTCTTGTTTGTCTCCCACCTTGTAAGGTGGGAAGCAATATAGCCTAATGGGAAAGTAGTCAATCTTAGAATTAAGCCTACATCCAAATCCCAGTTCTGACACATAACAGCTGTGTGATTCAGGGTGAGTTACTTAACTTCTCTGCACTTGTATTTCTTATAAATAGGATTTGCAGTTAATGTGCCTTCCATGTACTTATAGATAATATAGGGAGTACTTTTAGTGCCCCCTTCCATCTACATTTATTTGTTCTTGTTTCAGTTATTTGCCTTTTAGTGCTCAATTCCATCTCTTCCTTTTTGTCTTCTTCCAAATATCATAGTTAGCAAGAAATATACAAACTTTCTGGACTCTGGCCAATCTTCTTTTGGTTACCTTGTGCAAAAGGAGGCTCTGCTGGCTCTGCAAAGGGCTGGGAAGTTGGGCCAAAGAGAGAAGCTATTGTTTTTCTGCTTCTAGTAGTGCATTCAGCTGCAGCAGCTGTCAGCTCTGGGATACAGAAGAATCTGTGGTAGTTTAAGTAATATTTGGCAGGACTGCAGCTGTTGCTTGGTCCCAACAACAGCAGCAATGGCCATGTCTCTAGAATATTTGTTTTCATTTACCAAAAGTTAAAAATATGACTCTAATGTAAATAAAGACTTCATATCATCAAATATTTTAATCAGTTTGATAAGTAATAAGCAAATCAGCAAGACTGTAAAGCTGGGGCAAAGATTTAAAAATAGAGAGTTACACAGTCAATAACACAAAAGAATGATTAAAATGAATTCGCTAATAGATACAAAATGGCTACAAGGCAATGAACTATAACTCCTAGAGTTATCTTTGCAAATGAGCAGAAATTATTTGCATTTCTACCAAACATCTATAAATTAACATGTAACATGTATCTTCACTAAGTCTGGACAAAATATATTCTCCCAAATATCTTAGGACGCATCTGTTAAACAATGCCCTCATAAGATAGTGGAAAAACAACATGCTGCCCAATTTTTTACCTCATTTCCTGTTTTTAGATAAAACTTTTGCAAATGACAAAAGGACATATTCCACCCTCACCCCCAATCGCCTAGAACCAGCTTGCTAAACCCAGAAAATTCTTCAGATAAGTAGTCTGGTGCCATTACTGTTTAAATGAGATGTGGAGTATTAATGCAAATTTAGTATGTGGTCAATAATAGGTGAGAGTAATAATAGTTACCACTATTTTTTAAAACTATGCTTGAATACTCAGTTCAGTTCAGTTCAGTCTCTCAGTCGTGTCTGACTCTTTGCAACCCCATGAATCGCAGCATGCCCAGCCTCCCTGTCCATCAACAATTCCTGGTGTTTACTCAGACTCATTTCCATGGAGTCGGTGATGCCATCCAGCCATCTCATCCTCTGTCATCCCCTTCTCCTCTGTCCCAAATCCCTCCCAGCATCAGGGTCTTTTCCAGTGAGTCAACTCTTCACAGGAGGTGGCCAAATTATTGGAGTTTCAGCTTCAACATCAGTCCTTCCCATGAACACCCAGGACTGATCTCTTTTAGGATGGACTGGTTGGATCTCTTGCAGTCCAAGGGACTCTCAAGAGTCTTCTCCAACACCACAGTTCAAATAATCAGTTACATAGATGTAATTTAGAGCTATTTTTTTTTCTCTGCCCCAATTTTAGGACCTGGTCCTTCTTACACTGTCCAGTTCATTCTAATTAGTCATGCTATGTCCTGGAACATCACTTGGATGAGTGTAGAAGTAACTGGTGACTTTCCATAAAGTAATTAGATGACAAGGAAGGAATCACCACCTCATTTGTCATTTTGCTGAGTGTTTAGGAAATGCAACTGTAAGATCAGTACCAGATGGTAGAGCTATGGCTAAGATTATAATGTGCATATGCCCAGAGACAATCGCCTTCTCAATTGGCCAGCAAGGTGCTGCCATGCTGTGCCATCTTCTCACCACATTTGTGAGACACTGAATCTAGTTCCATAATTCCTAGCAATGCATGGGTACAGACAGGATAGCATCTGGACAGATTCTTGTTTGCCTAATAAGGAAGGATGATTAATTCTGGATTGGAAAAAAAATTTTTTTAATCTTTTGAAAATCTTTGACCTGTGGTTCTACTTTCATTTATTTTTTGCATCAATTTTTATTGGCGTATAATTGCTTTACAATGTTGTGTTAGTTTCTCGCTCTACAGCATAGTGAATCAGTCATATGTATACATATATCCCCTCATTTTTAGATTTCCTTCCCATTTAATCACCCAGAGCATTGAGTAAAGTTTCCTGTGCTATACAGTAGGTTCTCATTAGTTATCTATTTTATACATGATTGTGCATATATGTCAGTCCCAGTCTCCCAATTCATCCCACCTCCTTTTCCCCCCTTGGTAGCCATAAGGATCTAGATATTGTCATACAGAATGAAGTAAGTCAGAAAGAGAAAAACAATTATTGTATAATATCATTTATATGTGGAATCTAGAAAAATTGTACAGATGAACTTATTTGCAAAGCAAAAGTAGACTTACAGATATAGAGACCCATAGTTCTGTATTTAATTCAGGAGGACTGACTCAATGTGGATGTGAAGAAATGTATTAAGTGATAAGAAATCACTCAACCCTCTGAATTGAGTTAGAGAACGTTGGCCTTTCTTCTCTAACAATTTATTTCAAGGCATTGAGAGTCATCAGCACTTTCTTTTAGCCTGATTCTAATAGTTTTTTAGACCCTTTGTCTCTTACCAATCCAACCCCCATAGCTAAGTAAACTTAATCACCATGTAGAGCTCAATGTGTTTGTCTATGTAACCTCCTCTCCTGAATTTGACCAGCCCCATTCCTATTCAGGCATATAATTCAGCAAACCCAAGATTTCCAGTTGGAAAACTTAGTACCAAATTTGCCTTGATAAGGTTTCACACTGATGCACAACAAGGTTTCTAGCACACAAAGTGGTACCAGCAACTGAACCTCAACTTTGGTCACCTGCTCTTCCCTTACAGCTCAGCTGGTAAAGAATCTGCCTGCAATGCAGGAGACCCGGGTTCAATTCCTAGGTCGGGAAGATCCCCTGGAGAAGGAAGTGGCAACCCACTCCAGTATTCTTGCCTGGAGAATCCCATGGACAGAGGAGCCTGGCAGGCTACAGTCCATGGGGTCGCAAGAGTCAGACATGACTTAGCAACTTAACTACTACTACTACCACAAGGATAAGAGAATCCTGCCTTGTTTCTCAGAATTAGAGATTTCTCCCTGCACATAGTCCTGGTGTTAATTCCCTTTCTGTACAGACAGACTCCCTAGAGTTCAACTATTTTCCTGGATTTGGAATAATATCTGTTGCTAGACAACTGTGAGGGTTCATCATAACTCTTCTTCTGTGCTTATATTGACCAACCCTGAAACATCTCTGTGGTGAGTCTCTCTTTCTAACACCTCTTTTGTTATCTTGCATGAGCTCCATTTAGACATTGATGATTTCCATTTCCACAGGGAAAGGAAGAGTAAAGTAATACTGATTACTGTACATGGTTTATAGCATGTAGAATCCTTAAACATGGGTTACCTAGGTAACATAAATACTAGAAGAGGAATTGAAGACCAAAATACTGTGCAGCTCTAGGTACCGTCATCAACTTAGAATCCATACAGATGACGTCTCCTTTATTCATGAAGAGTGGTGGTCCTAATGGCGTTATATGCCACACAGAATTATTACCAATTCTTTTTTCTTTTTCTTTTTTAAAGAAACTCAGAAATTTCTCTTTTTTTAAGCTGCACTTTTTAAAAATTTATTTATTTTTAATTGAAGGATAATTGCTTTATACTATTGTGTTGGTTTCTACCAAAAATCAACATGAATCAGCCATAGGTTGACCCATGGCACCACCACCTGAACACCCCTCCCATCTCCCCACCCATCCCACCCCTCTAGGTTGTCACCAAGCCCCAGCTTGAGTTCTTGAGTTATGCAGCAAATTCCCATTGGCCATCTATTTTATATTTATATTGGCTGTCTATCCTGCTTTCTCCATACATCCCACCTCCTCCTTCCTCCCTACCAGCCATGTGTATAAGTCTGTTGTCAGTGTCTGTGTTTCCACTGTGGCTCTGCAGACAGTTTCATCAGTACCATCTTTCTAGATTCCATATATACGTGTTAGTATACAATATTTGTTTCCCACTTTCTGACTTACTTTACTCTGTATAATAAGTTCGATGTTCATCCATCTCATTAGGATTAACTCAGGGCATTCCTTTTGTGTACTGTATATATGTACAGCTTCTTTATCTATTCATCTGTCGATGGACATCTAGATTGCTTCCATGCCCTATCTATTGTAAATAAAACTGCAAAGAACATTGGGATACATGTGTCTTTTTCAATTTTGGTTTCCTCAGGCTGTATGCCTAGTAATGGGATTAGTGGGTCATATAGTGGTTTTATTCCTAGCATTTTAAGGAATTGCCATACTGTTCTCCACAGTGGCTGTATCAATTTACATTTCTATCAGCAGTGCAAGGGGGTTCCCTTTTCTCCACACCCTCTCCAGAATTTATTGTTTGTAGATTTTTGATGATGGCCATTCTGACCGGTGTGAGGTAATATCTCATTGTAGTTTATATTTGCGTTTCTCTAATAATAAGCAGTGTTGAGCATTTTTTCATACGTTTGTTAGCCATCCATATGTCTTCTTTGGAGAAATTTTTACCAATTCTTTTTTCTTTTTTTAAAGAAACTCAGGAATTTATCTCATTTTAAGTTGCACATTTTTTTTAATGTTGGCAGTTTATTGAAAATGTTAACAATACTGTGGTAGCTAAAGTAAATATGTCACTCAGAGGATTTGGCCAATAATCCACCAGTGTGGATCAAACACTGAATGGTCTCTAGAGCTGAAGTTTGGGGGAGGGGAGGCCAGCTGTGTTCTCCAAACTGCCCCCTTTGTCATGTTGCAAAATTGGAAACATACTCTAATATTCACTATATTCTCACCTAAGACTTTTCTATCTTATTTTATTCTCGTAGTCATCAACATTTTTGTTCAGAGTAAAATCTTCTTAGTTTTTAATTATCCAATAGTTTAACCTTCAAAATTGCTCTATTAGCAGTTTATGCAGTATCTTATACAGTATAATATCAACTATCACTATAGTTTGACAGAAACTATTCATATATGAATGTATTGTAATAGAGCCGTTACTGAATTCTGACTGGTTGCATTTGTTTCTGCTTGGGTCCTTTGTAAAGTCCGATAGTCTTGTACATTTATAAGAGTTCAGGTTACACTAACCACTCTTACAAAGAAGTAATAGTGTATATTTTGTTAATGCATTTTATATAACATGGGAATTCAAAACTTTGGACCTAAAAGTGTTTCTTAAGGTCTAATAGAAGACCTGTGGTCTAACAATGTGTATACTCTTGGAACCCTAGGAGTGTTCTCAACTTTACCTTCAAAGTACCCCTAAATGCCATGAATCTGGGAGCTCAACCCATAACTACTCACCTTAAACTTAAAATACTGTTGTCATTTCATGTTTTATCTATAAATAATAAGAGGAGTTTTGCTTTAAAATCCATAAGACATCTATGTATAATTGGGTAACCATGGATAAAATAAATTAACTCAGAATTTAGAAATAACAGAGTTTAGGTGTGGACTTTTTCTTCTGGGGAAAAGAAAAAGCTGTGTTCTCACTATTTGTTGTACTGAAAAGGTAAGAGTATGAAGTAAGGAGCTAGGTATTAAATAAAGTGCCTTTCTGAGGCAGGAATCAACTGCACTCAGAACTTAAAGCTATCCTTAGATATCCTTAGATTGGGAGATTGGGAGATTGGGACACCTAATGTGACTTAGCACATTTCTCCTGAGTCAGAGGTGACATATGCTTAATAAAGTTTCCTTGTCATCATAATATCCTTTAATATGCAAAACTTCTTGAGTGGAGCCAAACTGAATAAATTTAAAGATTTCCTGAAAAACTAATGAGCCCTTTCTGATTTTGATGTTCAAAATTATTTTTTAAATTTGTTGGGTTAAGATAGCCCCAACAAAGCCCTGTTGTTGTTGTGCAGTTGCTAAGTGGTGTCCAACTCTTTGCAACCCTGTGAAAGTGAAAGTATTAGTTGCTGAGTCATGTCCAGCTTTTTGCAACCCCATGGACTGTAGCCCACCAGGCTCCTCTGTCCATAGAATTCTCCAGGTAAGAATTTTGGAATGGGTTGCCATTTCCATCTGCAAGGGATCTTCCCAACCCAGGGATCAAACCCAGGTCTCCTGCCTTACAGGTGTATTCTTTACCATCTGAGCCACCAGGGAAACCCATGGGCTATAGCATTCCAGGTTTCTCTGTCCTCTACTATCTCTCAGAGTCTGCTCAGAGTATGTCCATTGAGTTGGTGATGCTGTCTAACCATTTTATCCTCTGCCACCCCCTTCTTTTGTTTTCAATCTTTCCCAGCATCAGCTGCTTGGGAAACCTACCAGTTGCCCTGTTATCCAAAAGTAATTTACCATAAGGATAAAAGGAAGGTGAATTGGGCCCAAATATTTTTGTAACTTGAAAGCTAGTCCAAATTCATCTACCAGGCATGCAGTCATATTTAGGGGAGAAGTGGCTGATTTAAGAAGCCCAAACTAAGAGAGCAATAACTTCGGGAGCCACGCACAGGACACCATTGCACACTATACCAGCAAGCGTATCACTGTGCCTGCACAGGCACCTGGGAGATTAGAATCCCACAGCAACACTGGTTGAAGATTGGCAGTTCAACCAATGGTGCTGATAAGTTAATTGGGTTTTTACATTTATTTTCTTGGCATTTGAAGATGGGACTAATCCCAATGGGCAGAGTAGGCCCTATAATTGTTGGAAGAATTAGAGGACGGTTGCAGAACATGATCAATTGATTTAAAAAACAAAAAGTGCACCTGTTTGTAAAGTGTATCTGTATTTGTACTGTAAGTTGGTTAAGGAGATCATGCCAGTTATTTGAAGAGGACTTGAATAAACTCCATTCATGGGACAGAAGCTGCCCATGGCCAGATGCCTCTCTGTAAGTGATATGGGGCATGCCTGGAGAGAGATCAAAGGTTCCTTTTACATGAAGTGAAAGACCTTAGACTCTGAGAAGAACATGGAGATGCTTGGATGAATCAGTGTAGAAGAGAGTAGCACCCCTCTCCTGAATAGGAAATCTATAGAGTGCTGGGCTGCAGAATAATTTGGCTCAGACAGACAGAAAGCAGCTGAACTAGGCATCCATGCTGAGTAGCAGCAGTCACACAGTCTAACCAGGTTCTTACATATTCAGCTTCCAGGATCATGTTTGCGTTGATCTCTATCCTCAAAAGAGAACATCTGATGGCTAACAAACACATGAAAAGATGCTCAACATCAGAGAAATGCAAATCAAAACCACAATGAGGTACCATTACATGCCAGTCAGAATGGCTGCTATCCAAAAGTCTACAAGCAATAAATGCTGGAGAGGGTGTGGAGAAAAGGGAACCCTCTTACACTGTTGGTGGGAATGCAAACTAGTACAGTCACTATGGAGAACAGTGTGGAGATTCCTTAAAAAACTGGAAATAGAACTGCCATATGACCCAGCAATCCCACTCCTGGGCATACACACCAAGGAAACCAGATCTGAAAGAGACACATGCACCCCAATGTTCATCGCAGCACTGTTTATAATAGCCAGGACATGGAAGCAACCTAGATGCCCATCAGCAGACAAATGGATAAGGAAGCTGTGGTACATATACACCATGGAATATTACTCAGCCATTAAAAAGAATTCATTTGAACCAGTCCTAATGAGATGGATGAAACTGGAGCCCATTATACAGAGTGAAGTAAACCAGAAAGATAAACACCAATACAGTATACTAACACATATATGTGGAATTTAGAAAGATGGTAATGATAACCCTGTATGAAAGACAGAAAAAGAGACACAGATGTATAGAACAGACTTTTGGACTCTGTGGGAGAAGGCTAGGGTGGGATGATCTGAGATAATAGCATCGAAACGTGTATATTATCAAGTGTGAAACAGATCGCCAGTCCAGGTTGAATGCATGAGACAAGTGCGCAGGGCTGGTGCACTGGGAAGACCCAGAGGGATGGGATGGGGAGGGAGGTGGGAAGGGGGTTCAGGATGGGGAACACATGTAAATCCATGGCTGATTCATGTCAATGTATGGCAAAAACCACTAAAAAAAAAAAGAGAGAGAACATCTGAGATTCACACTCGCTAGAGAAAGATTAGAGTAGATAGGACACTCCCTCTGCTGTCAAGGGAACCATTTGAGACCCTTGAACATATCAAGAGCCACTAGAAAAGCCTGGACATCCTGATAGAGTTGGCAGATGGTGATCCCAGAGTTATCATACTCTGGGGTTCTGATATAGGATGACATAGTTTCTACTCCATGGTGATGAATCTAGACATTTCCACATAAATGCTTATTGAGTATAAAATGTCTTCCTCTAAAGAGTATAGTAAAATTGACATTTCAGGAAGATACTTCAATGAACCACTGTCACTTTACTTTTCTCTTAATCCCCTACCCCATCTTGCCGCTCCTTGTTCCCTTTCCCAACTGATAACCACTAGTTTGCTCTCTATATCTGTAAGTCTTTTACATTTTCTCATATTGACTAGTTTGTTGTATTTTTTAGATTCCATATATATAAGTAAAAGCATACAGTATTTGTCTTTCTCTGTCTGACTTAATTCACTTAGAATAATACCTTCCAGGTCCATCCATGATTTTGCAAATGGCAAAATTTCATTCCTTCTTATGGTAGAGTAGTATTCTGTTGTGTTTGTGTGTTTATATATACATTATGATATATATGATATGTGTATATCATATATATGTGTGTGTGTATATATATATATATATATATATAATTTTTTACCCATTCATCTGTTGATGGCCTCTTAGGTTGCTTCCATATCTTGGCTATGTAAATAATGCTGCAGTGAATATTGGTGTATCTTTTTGAATTAGTGTTTTTGTTCTCTTCAGATATGTACCCAGGCATAGATTGCTGGATCATATGGTAGTTCTTTTTTTGTTGTTTGAAAAACTTATGTACTGTTTTCCATGATGGTTCCACTGACTTATATTCCCACCAACAGTGTACAAGTGTTCCCTTTTCTTTATGTTCTAGCCAACATTTTGATGATATTCATTCTGACAGGTGTAAGATAATATCTCATTGTGGTTATGAACAGAATTTCTCTGATGATTAGTGATGTAGAGAATCTTTTCCTATGCCTATTGACTATCTGTATATCTTCTTTGAAAAAGTGTTTATTTAGGTCTTCTGCTCATTTCTTAATTGGCATTTTTTTATGTTGAGTTGTATGAACTGTTTGTATATTTCAGTTATTAACTCCTTATTAGTCATCCACATCAGAAATTTAATCATTTGGAGACACCTTGTATAAGCAAGAGATTATTTGCAGACTACTTTTCTGCAAAAGTAGTTTGTGCTAAAAAATAAATAAATAAAAAATACAACCTCTTTCTGAAATAGTTTGTGTTAGGAACAATTTGTGAAAATCATTGCGTGTGTTAGTTGCTCAGTCATGTCAAACTCTTTGCGACCCTATGGTCTGTAGCCATCAGGTTCCTCTGTCCAGGGAATTCTCTGGGCAAAAATACTGGGGTGAGTTGTCATTTCCTTCTCCAGGGGATCTGCCCAACCCAGAGATCGAACCCAGACTCCCATGTGGCAGGCAGATTCTTTACTGAATGAGCCAACAAATCATTGGTTACTACTGATGTCATTGATGTAAATGCATTTTAAGTAAAGTGAAGAAAAGGAACAGAGAGAGGTCTTTCCAAAAAAAAAGTAAAAGTGATCAAATAGGAAGCAGAAGTGTTAAGAGTTATAGTATGGTAAACTAGATGCACTAAACTTGCTTTGACTACAAGTCCAATTCTTTGAGCTACAGAAATTATGAAGAATTATATAGTGAGAGTCCTAGTCTCTACTACTCCCTCTCTTTCAAGCCAAAACATTTTCAACCCCCTTCACTCCACTTATCCCTCTGAGCTGTTAGTAAGATGTCTTATTCTCCTTCAAAATGCCTCTCAGATCATCTCTTGTCAGTACTTTCCAGCCTGGCTCCCTGTCCTTCCCTCCTGAGACCCCTAGGGGCCCACTTTACCCTTACTCTAAGATCTGAAGCCAGTCCTGCCATTAGACTAGAGGAATTTAAACAGACATAAGCCAAATAGTTTAATGTTTCATCTTAAACATCTGTGAACCTGTACAGATTCTGAATTATTAAGGAACTATCAGGAATCAAGGAGCAAGCAAAGAACAAAGGTAATAATAATCTAAGACAATACTTCCCTCAAGCCCTCCAGGGCATGGATTCCAAACTTCAACACAAGTCTCCATGATTGGATCCCTACCGTGATTCTGGCTTTACTAAACTTAAAAAAATAAAATAAAATAAGATCAATGTTGCACCATTATTTATTGAGCAGCATCTTTATACCACATGCTGTTTAAAGCACTTTACATACCTTTATCTCATTTAATTCTCATAACTCTCATGGGCTGATTATATTCTTGTCCCTATTTTAGGTTGGAAAAAAGTGCTGATACTAAAATAGCTATTACTTGCTTAAATTCTCACAACTAGAAAGAGACCAAGTCAGGATTTGAACCCAAGCTTATTCAACTGTAAAACCCAACTTCTGGTGTTGGATCTTCCTCACTTAAATCCACTTTGAGTTTGTTGCCACCTCATGTTCAGATCACTGCAAAGAGCCTGGTAACCAGGGTCCTTACTTCAGTCCTCTCCCCAACTCCAAGCTTTGTCATCTGTCCCCAGAAATGTTTGTAGCTTCCTCCTGGCCTCCTGCTTGAGCAAAGATCAATATGGAAAGAATTAAAATCAATATGGGGACTGGAGGTTAGTGTGTACTTCATCCCATTACATTCTTCAATATCAGACTTTGTTAAGGATCACCAAACAGAATTGCTATAGTTCTCAGATGTGTTTTATCTAGACTAGACAAGGGACAAATGACAATTTTATGAAATAATAAATAATTTCTCACTGTAAAATATGTTCTTTAGGAGAAGGTCATTCATCGTTATCACTGATTCTTTCAGCCATTTCTTGTGAGATTAATATATGTAATTTTATCAGCTAAGAGCACGATGATGCCAAATTTTCAGTGCAGATGACACAATAGAATCTGGGATCCACCATAGCAGAAGGTTGAGAACCAACAACCAGTATTGCTTTTTAAGCTTCTTAAAAGCATGAAGCCTCAAACAGTGAACAAACTGCTCTAGGTTTTTTTTCCATGGCCAATTAGGGCATAGGCTTATTTTTAGTAAACAGTCCACAGAGACTTTTGAAGGAATAAGCACAGAGTACTTATGACTTTTCCTTTCACTAAAAAATAAACAACACAACAAAAACCACTTTTATTGTAACTACATAAACATTTTTTAAATTATAAGAGAGAAAAAATTACCTACAGTTCTACTCTCTAATACAATTATGATGAATATCTTTATATATTTCTTTGCATCATTTCATTATTTTTCCTCATTGAAATAAAATTCATGAAGGATGCAAACAGGCAATTCATATAAGAAATATAAGTGGGCAATAAGCATGCTTTGCTGATAATCAGGAAAATTGAAATTAAAACAATGAGGCATCATTTATTGGCAAAAATTCAAAAGATTGAAAATATTCACTTTTGAATACAGGCACAGCTATATTCCATTTATTGGAGTACATAATAGAAGAAGGTTATGGGGCAATTTGCTGTATCTCAAAATTATATTTTAAGGTATCATCCTTCAGAAATATTCAGACAGGTACAAAAAATATGTATGCAACAATGCTCATTGAATCATTTTTTGTAGAATTAAAAAAAAACAAATATCATCTGAATTTATATCAGTAAAAATGGTTAAATGCATTACAACATGCTCATTCTGGGGAATAAACATCAGTAGATGTTTAAAAATGTGATGCAAGAATAATAATAGCAATGTCAATTATGGAAAAGGTTTCCAATAAATATCATTAAGTAATAAAAATATGTTATAAAACAATAGATTTAATATAGTCTCATTACTTAAAAAATGAAACATGTAAATGTATAGAGAGTGAGAATGGAAATGCACCATGTTGTTAACAATGATTACATCTAGAAATGAATAAAATTAGAGTTATAAAGAGGTATTATTACTTCTTAGAGTTTTTTTTTATTTTAATGAGATTATATGAATGTATTTGAATTTTATTATGTCATTATTGTATTTGTTGTGGAATTTTTTCAAAATTGGAACAAAGAATTATAATATTCATATAATTTTAGATATCCTTAAATTCATTTAGCATTATCCCCAAGCATATTGCCTGCTTTTTGTAACAAATATTTTAATAACATATAATATTCCATCCAGTAAATAGACCATTTTCTATAGTAATTACTCACTTTCTGGATTACATTGTTATCAACTATATATAATGTTGCAATATATATCTCTTTTAGAAACAGGATTATTTTTACTTTCTTTATTTTGAAATTAATTTCTGTCAATTAGAACCCCAGGGCAGAATTAACTTGGTGAAATGTTAAGAATCCTATTGAGTTGAACAATCCTATTGAAGCCAAGAGCAAGACCTTATTGCTCTATCCCTGCTGCCAAGGAGTCTTCTCTACAAATAGCAAAGGCTCTATTTTATTTGGTCAGTATTTTTCCATTGTACCATTAAGTGACTTTGATCTTAATTAAGCAGTTAATATTTCTGCCATCTCATATTTTGTGACCAGACCCAATTTTAAAAAGGTGAAGCAAGGAGGCAGGAAGATGGCTTGTTTTTATCATAATGTACCAGCACAAAGACTCAGACATCAGTTACTACTTGCTATTCCAGGGAGCATTCTCTGGTTGGCGAGGACTATGCATCAGAGCATCTTTTCCCAGAAGGCAACGAAGCTGCTCAGCAAGAGCAGGCTTCTGTGGAAGAAAAACCTGATAAAGATCAAGTAGCCCCAGGAAAGCCGTGCTTAGATTTTGGAACAAGGTGTGCCTTCAAATAGATGAGCTCAATCTTGAAAAACAACTGCATTCATGCAACCCAAGACAAACATTTTCGCTTTTGTAGTTGTTGCTACGTTCTCCTGAATACCCAATTCTTAAAATAATACAGGAATTCTTAAAACCTTTCCATTACCCTGCAGTTGAGGAATAGTTGAGGTTAGTTACCACATTGGAAGCATTAGGAAGTAGACCTTTCATTATAATGTAAATATATATTATAAATAATAATATATTGATGCTTACAAACTGTGGTGTTGGAGAAGACTTTTGAGAGTCCCTTGGCCAACAGGAAGATCAAACCAGTCAATCCTAAAGGAAATCAACCCTGAATATTCATTGGAAGGACTGATACTGAAGCTCCAATACTTGATGTGAAGAGCCAACTCATTGGAAAAGACCCTGATGCTGGGAAAGATTGAAGGCAGGAGGAGAAGGGGGCAACAGAGAATGAGTGTGTTAGATGGCATCACCCAATCAGTGGACATGAGTCTGAGCAAGTTCTGAGAGTTGGTGATGACAGGGAAGCCTGAAGTGTTGGACCATAGCCCACCAGGCTCCTCTGTCCGTGACATTCTCCAGGCAAGAATACTGGAGTGGGTGGTCACTCCCTCCTCCAGGGGATCTTCCCGACCCAGGACTAGAACCCGCATCTCATGTCTCCTGCATTGGCAGGTGAATTCTTTACGACTAGCCCCACCTAGGAAGCCCTAGAAAGGGTTCAGTTCAGTTCAGTTCAGTCACTCAGTCATGTCTGACTCTTTGCAACCCCATGGACTGCAGCACGCCAGGTCTCCCTGTCCATCACCAACTGTCGGAGTTTACTCAAACTCATGTTCATTGAGTCGGTGATGCCATCCAACCATCTCATCCTCTGTCGTCCCCTTCTTCTCCCACCTTCAATCTTTCCTAGCATCAGGGTCTTTTCTAGTGAGTCAGTTCTTTGCATCAGATGGCCAAAGTATTGGAATTTCGGCTTCAGCATCAGGCCTTCCAATGAATATTCAGGACTGATTTCCTTTAGGAGGGACTGATTGCTGTCCAAGGGACTTTCAAGAGTCTTCTCCAACACCACCACCAATATATAATATCAACAATGACATGTAAATCAGAGACCCTCATGAAAAGGTAGAATTTATTTTTCCTCCACTTGAAATTGAGAATGGGCTTTGTTGCTGCTCAGTTGAACAGATGCAATAGAAGTAAAGCTGTGTAACATCCAGTGCTATGTCATAAAAAGCAATATGACTTTCCCAGCCCCACCTTGACACTTGCCCTTGGAGCTCAGCTACCACATACTGAGAGAGCACATTACTTTGAAGAGATCATGTGTAGGTGTTCCAGCCTACATATTAGTCTCCCCTAAAATCTCAGTCAATGGCTACGGTCAACTACCACATATGTGGAAGCAAGTACACTGGTTCTCACATGAAAAATTTTGCCTCCCTACTCCCTTAGAAGGGAACATTTGACAATTTGGGGAAATATGTTTGATTGTTACAGCTTGAAAGGGAATGCTGCTAACAGCTAGTAAGTAGTGGACCAGAATACTGCTAGCTCTTCTATAATTCACAGTCCCCTGCAACAAAGAATGTTCAATGCAAATGACAACAGTACTGAGATAGAGAAACCCTGCTTCAGATGACTCCCGCCTGCAGTCTTTCGGCCAGGCCAGTGGATTCTAAGTGGAGCAGAGACAAACTGTCTCTGCCAAATCCTAAGTTGCACTTTCATGAGATGGTTTGTTTTTCAGCAATAAATAATTGGAACACCATCAAATAAGTGGAAGAACTAAATAACATCCTCAGGCTTTTGTAAATCTGAAGCTCATGCATCTTCCCATGCTGCCTTGAAGAAAGAATAACAAAGAGTAACAAAGCAGCTTTAGCCAAAGTGTAATGAGATCTGGGCACAGGTGAATAAAGGAAAGATGACTATTACAGGAAGAGAGTGATACAGTAATTTTTGCTGGGTAATTGTCTCTGTTCGTTTTCAAAGCAAACCATTCAATATCATGGTAATCCAAGTCTATGCCCTGACCAGTAATGCTGAAGAAGCTGAAGTCGAATGGTTCTATGAAGACCTACAAGACCTTTTAGAACTAACACCAAAAAACGATGTCCTTTTCATTATGTGGGACTGGAATGCAAAGGTAGGTAGTCAAGAAACACCTGGAGTAACAGGCAAATTTGGCCTTGGAATACAGAATGAAACAGGGCAAAGGCTAATAGAGTTTTGCCAAGAGAACCTACTGGTCATAGCAAACACCCTCTTCCAACAACACAAGAGAAGACTCTACACATGCACATCATCAGATGGCCAACACTGAAATCATATTGATTATATTTTTTGCAACCAAAGGTGGAGAAGCTCTATACAGTCAGCAAAAACAAGACTAGGAACTGATTGTGGCTCAGATCATGAACTCCTTATTGCCAAATTCATACTTAAATTGAAGAAAGTAGGGAAAACCACTAGGCCTTTCAGATATGACCTAAATCAAATCCCTTATGATTATACAGTGGAAGTGAGAAATAGATTTAAGGGACTAGATCTGATAGACAGAGTGCCTGATGAACTATGGATGGAGGTTCATGACACTGTACAGGAGATAGGGAGCAAGACCATCCCCAAGAAAAAAAATTGCAAAAAAAAGCAAAATGGCTGTGTGAGGAGGCCTTACAAATAGCTGTGAAAAGAAGAAAAGTGAAAAGCAAGGGAGAAAAGGAAAGATATACCCATTTGAATGCACAGTTCCAAAGAATAGCAAGAAGAGATAAGAAAGTCTTCCTCAGAGATCAATGCAAAAAAATAGAGGGAAACAACAGAATGGGAAAGACAAGAGATCTCTTCAAGAAAATTAGAGATACCAAGGGAACATTTCATGCAAAGATGGGCTCAATAAAGGACAGAAATGGTATGGACCTAACAGAAGCAGAAGATATTAAGAAGAACTGTACAAAAAAGATCTTCATGACCCAGATAATCACGATGGTGTGATCACTCACCTAGAGCCAGACATCCTGAAATGTGAAGCCAAGCAGGCCTTAGGAGGCATCACTATGAACAGAGCTAGTGGAAGTGATGGAATTCCAGTTGAGCTATTTCAAATCCTGAAAGATGATACTGTGGAAGGGCTGCACTCAATATGCCAGCAAATTTGGAAAACTCAGCAGTGGCCACAGGACTGGAAAAGGTCAGTTTTCATTCCAATCCCAAAGAAAGGCATGCCAAAGAATGCTCACTACCACACAATGCACTCATCTCACATGCTAGCAAAGTAATGCTCAAAATTCTCAAAGCCAGGCTTCAACAATACATGAACCGTGAACTACCAGATGTTCAAGCTGGTTTTAGAAAAGGCAAAGGAACCAGAGATCAAATTGCCAACATCTGCTGGATCATCAAAAAAGCAAGAGAGTTCCAGAAAAACATCTATTTCTGCTTTATTGACTATGCCAAAGCCTTTGACTGTGTGGATCACAATAAACTGTGGAAAATTCTGAAAGGAATGGGAATACCAGACCACCTGACTTGCCTCTTGAGAAACTTGTATACAGGTCAGGAAGCAACAGTTAGAACTGGACATGGAACTACAGACTGTTTCCAAATAGGAAAGGAGTAAATCAAGGCTGTATATTGTCACCCTGCTTATTTAACTTATATGCAGAGTATGTCATGAGAAATGCTGGGTTGGAAGAAGCACAAGCTGGAATCAAGATTGCCAGGAGAAATATCAAAAACCTCAGATATGCAGACGACACCACCCTTATGGCAGAAAGTGAAGAAGAACTAAAGAGCCTCTTGATGAAAGTGAAAGACTAGAGTGCAAAAGTTGGCTTAAAGCTCAACATTCAGAAAACTAAGATCATGACATCTGGTCCCATCACTTCATGGAAAATAGATGGGGAAACAGTGGCTGACTCTATTTTGGGGGATTCTAAAATCACTGTAGATGGTGATTACAGCCATGAAATTAAAAGACGCTTACTCCTTGGAAGGAAAGTTATGACCAACCTAGACAGCATATTAAAAAGCAGAGACATTACTTTGCCAACAAAGGTCCGTCTAGTCAAGCCTATGGTTTTCCCAGTAGTCATGTATGGATGTGAGAGTTGGACTATAAAGAAAGCTGAGCGCCGAAGAATTGATGCTTTTGAACTGTGATGTTGGAGAAGACTCTTGAGAGTCCCTTGGACTGCAAGGAGATCCAACCAGTCCATCCTAAAGGAGATCAGTCCTGGGTATTCATTGGAAGGACTGATGTTGAAGCTGAAACTCCAATACTTTGGCCACCTGATGTGAAGAACTGACTCATTTGAAAAGACCCTGATGCTGGGAAAAATTGAAAGGAAGGAGGAGAAAGGGATGACAGAGGATGAGATGGTTGGATGGCATCACTGACTCAATGGACATGAGTTTGGGTAAACTCTGGGGGTTGGTGAAGGACAGGGAGGCCTGGCGTGCTGCGATTCATGGGGTCGCAAAGAATCGGACACGACTGAGCAACTGAACTAAACTGAATTGTCCTCCATGTTCTTAACTTCAAATTCAACCCCACTCCTCTCTTCTCAGGAAAAGCTGAGGAGAGAACCCTTGGCTGCTTCTTCACAGGTTTCTTGTGAATATGCTTTTGAGGCCTATCTGATGACCCCAAATACTCCTCCAATGACTTTTAACATTTGAGAGGCTGAAAGAGGCCCAACCTTCTCCTAGTAAGCTGTGAAAATATCATTTTAACAAGTCCATTGTCCCTAGAAAGAGCTGATCAGTCAGGATCATTTCTTGACCATATCACACCCCCATTTAGTTCATAAAATATTTAAATATTCAGCTGATTTTCTAAGTACCTCATCACTTCAGAGTAATTGCATTTCTGGTATCTGTCCTAAGAACATAAACTGAAATGTAAGCAATGATTTGTGGGCAACATTGCTTACTGCAGGATTGTTTGTAAGAATTTTAAAACTAGAGAAACCTTAAGGTCTGACAAGAGTAATGTAATTTAGCAACATAAATTTATAGTATTAATCTACATTAGACTATCATGCAACCATAAATGAGCTGCTGTATTCTGTGCCCTACTCCTCATCTTACTTGGCATATCATCTTACACAATGGACCTATTTCTATGCCTGTGATGATCACACCTGTTTCTCAAGACTAGATCTTCGGTACACCCTATCTCTGGTTTTTTTGTGAGTTCTAATTTTTTAAAACATTTCCTTAACTTTATTTTCAAACCTTTTATTGATTTGCTGTTGTTCTTATTGTTCTTGTTCTTATTTTTTAAAATTTTTAAAAGTTATTTCCTTTTATATATTATCCTGTTACTATTTCATGGATGTAATATCTTCTCTTATATTTCTGAGCATACAAATTACAGGGTTGTTTTTGTTTTGGTCATGTTCCCTCCGAAGGTTTTAATTTGTTTGTTCTCTGTCAGAGCTTTTGCTTAATTTTCTAATATACCATGCACATTTAAGAGAAAGGCTCCAAAAAGGCTCCCTTTTCTAGTGGAAAGGGGAGAAAAGATGAACTTTTAAATTAGTAGGCTTTATTTTAGAGCAATCAACTAGGAAGATAACTTTTTAGATATGGAGCCTAAATAACTGACACTGGGGCCCCTTCTCAATTTCCCAAGAAAGTAATCCTCTTTTATTCGGCCTGAGGTATATAAGTGACTGGCTGTTATGGGAAAGATGTTGGAGGAGACCCATGATTCAGGAAATAGATATCCCCCAGTCCTTCTGTTTTCAGCTTTACCCCCATCCACTGTGTCTAGACCACACTTCAGTGTCACTCTCTGCAGGCATATAGGTTTTATAGCTTCCTTCCCTTGCTGAGTTAGTTACTATTCCTCCATTTGAGTTTTGTTTTCCAAAACTCGTATCATTTCTCATCTCCTTTTGCTTTCTCTCTGATACATTTGTACTTGCAGTTCTATGCTTTTTAAAAACTATTTTACTGGTATTTTAGAAAAGTTTCCATAGGGAGAAGAGATAAATGTTATCTATTCAATCACATTCCCCTCTTTTTCTCTCTAGATTAAATGCTGCTTTCACCATACACTAAAATTGGCATATAATTGGCAATATTTTGAGTCATTCTAATCTATCCTACTGTGCTATCTAATTATGTAACAGTACCAGACTTCTAATTATGACTTTAAAATATATTTTCATATCTGGCAGTGTAATTCCTAATCAAAATTCTTTTTTAAAATTTTAAAACTTTTCCTGGCTGTTCTCACACTTTCTAGATTAACTCTAAAATCAAGTTATATAAAATTTATAAGTTTAAGAAACTAGACTTTTTTGTGTTTCCATATTCAAGAACTTCATATGAGTCCCTGTTTATTCAGTAAGATTTTATATTTTCTTTCATATCAATACTGGTTAATTCTTAAAACTATTTTTAGGGGGAGGAGCCAAGATGGCGGAGGAGTAGGACGGGGAGACCACTTTCTCTCCTACAAATTCATCGAAAGAATAACTGAATGCAGAGCAAACCTCACAAAACAACTTCTGATCGCTAGCTGAGGTCATCAGGCGCCCAGAAAAGCAGACCATTGTCTTCGAAAGGAGGTAGGACAAAATATAAAGGATAAAAAGTGAGACAAAAGAGCTAAGGACGGAGACCCGTCCCGGGAAGGGAGTCTTAGGCGGCCTTGCTTGGGCTAGGGTCCGGGCCTGAGTGCCCTGAGGACAAGCGGAGGGAGCTTCTGTGAGGTGCCAACTTGAACTGTGGGAGACCAAGGGGGAGAGAGTTGACCGGCCGGAACACACTGCCGGCCGTTCGCAGAACAAAGGGACGGAGAAAGTCCCAAGAAGAGGTCGCAGGCTGCGGACCCGCCCAGCCCCGCCGGAGGCAGGAGGCAGGGGGGAGGGGAAGGTCGCGGCGAGACACAGGGCGCAGGCACCCGACCGGCGCGGGCGGGGACTGCGGCTGGGGACGCGGAGGGCGGAAGGCGCACGCACCCGACTGGCGCCAGCGGAAACTGAGACTGGGTCCGCGGAAGGGAGTGAGTGCGCCACACCTGGGGATAGTGCGCCCATCAAGCCCCTCGCTGCCTGGACCGCTCTGACGGGGAAGGCACAGAGAGCAGGCGCAGCTTTTCCTTCCGCGCTTTTGTGTAACACCCGAGGGCTGGAACCTAGCGCAGCGCGGGGCGCGCTCCATATAGAACAGCCGGGAGCCTGAGCAGCGGCAGACGGAGAAAGCAGCGTCAGCCCCTCCCGGCAGCGCCAGCCCGCCCCCGCAGGGCCAGCCCCTCCCCGCAGCGTCAGCCCCACCCCGCAGCGCCAGCCCCTCCCCGCAGCGTCAGCCCCTCCCAGCAGCGCAACGGAACTAGCTGACTGAATAAGAGTCCACCTCCGCCCGCCTGTGTCAGGGCGGAAATGAGGGTCTGAAGAGACCGGCAAACAGAAGCCAAATAAACAAAGGGAACCGCTTCAGAAGGGACTGGTGCAACAGATTAAAATCCCTCTAGAAAACACCGACTTCACTGGAAGGGCCCTGTAGATATCGAGAAGTGTAAGCTGGAACGAGGAGCTATCTGAAACTGAGCCGAACCCACACTGACCGCAGCAGCTCCAGAGAAACTCCTAGATACATTTTTACTTTTTTTTTCTAAGTAAGGAAAAAAAAAAAATTTTTTTTTTCTTTTTATATTTTTTCTTTTTTATTTTTTCTCTTTTATTTTCCTTTAAAATTCCCTATTACTCCCCCATTACTCCTTAACTTTCATTTACATAGATTTTTCCGATTTTTTTAATTAGGGGAAAAAAAAAATTTTTTTTTTTTCTTTCTTTCTTTCTTTCTTTTTTTTTTTTTTGTTTTTTTTTTCTTTTTTTTCTTTTTCTTTTTTTTCTTTTTTCTTCTTTTTTTTCTTTCCGTTTTCTCTTTTATTTTCTATTTTTCTTTTTCTCTTATTTCTTTTAAAGTCCTCTAGTACTCCTCTACTACTCTTCATTTTCATTTTCACTACACTATAACCTTACCAAAAAAAAAAAAAAAAAAGCCCTATCTTTAAACCGAAGATTATTCTCTCCCAATCTTGACTCTCTGTTTTCTACCTCAGAACACCTCTATTTCCTCCTTTCCCCTTCTCTTCCCAATCCAATTCTGTGAATCCTTGTAGGTGTCTGAGATACACTCTGGGAACAGACAGCTGCGTAGATCTGTCTCTCTCCTCTTGAGTCCCCCTTTTTCTCCTCCTGCTCATCTCTATCTCCCTCCTCCCTTTTCTCCCGTTCATGTAACTCTGTGAACCTCTCTGGGTGTCCCTAACAGGGGAGAATCTTTTCGCCATTAACCTAGAAGTTTTATTATCAGTGCTGTATAGTTGGAGAAGTCCTGAGACTACAGGAAGAATAAAACTGAAATCCAGAGGCAGGAAACTTAAGCCCAAAACCTGAGAACACCAGAAAACTCCTGACTACATGGAACTTTAAGCAATAAGTGACCGTCCAAAAGCCTCCATACCTACACTGAAACCAACCACCACCCAAGAGCCAATAAGTTTTAGAGCAAGACATACCACGCAAATTCTCCAGCAACACAGGAACATAGCCCCGAATGTCAACATACAGACTGCCCAAGGTGACACCTAACACATAGACCCATCTCAAAACTCATTACTGGGCACTCCATTGCTCTGCAAAAAGAAGAAATCAAGTTCCACGCACCAGAACACTGACGCAAGCTTCCCTAACCAGGAAACCTTGACAAGCCAATCGTCTAACCCCACCCACTGGGTAAATCCTCCACAATAAAAAGGAACCACAGACCTCCAGAATACAGAAAGTCCACTCCAGACACAGCAATCTAAACAAGATGAAAAGGCAGAGAAATACCCAACAGGTAAAGGAACATGAAAAATGCCCACCAAGTCAAACAAAAGAGGAGGAGATAGGGAATCTACCTGAAAAAGAATTTAGAATAATGATAATAAAAATGATCCAAAATCTTGAAAACAAAATGGAGTTACAGATAAATAGCCTGGAGACAAAGATTGAAAAGATACAAGAATTGTTTAATAAAGACCTAGAAGAAATAAAAAAGAGTCAATTAAAAATGAACAATGCAATGAATGAGATCAAAAACACTTTGGAGGGAACCAAGAGTAGAATAACGGAGGCAGAAGATAGGATAAGTGAGGTAGAAGATAAAATGGTGGAAATAAATGAAGCAGAGAGGAAAAAAGAAAAAAAGATCAAAAGAAATGAGGACAACCTCAGGGACCTCTGGGACACTGTGAAACGCCCCAACATTCGAATCATAGGAGTCCCAGAAGAAGAAGACAAAAAGAAAGGCCATGAGAAAATACTCGAGGAGATAATAGCTGAAAACTTCCCTAAAATGGGGAAGGAAATAGCCACCCAAGTCCAAGAAACCCAGAGAGTCCCAAACAGGATAAACCCAAGGCGAAACACCCCAAGACACATAATAATCAAACTAACAAAGATCAAACACAAAGAACAAATATTAAAAGCAGCAAGGGAAAAACAACAAATAACACACAAAGGGATTCCCATAAGGATAACAGCTGACCTATCAATAGAAACCCTCCAGGCCAGAAGGGAATGGCAGGACGTCCTGAAAGTAATGAAAGAGAATAACCTACAACCTAGATTACTGTATCCAGCAAGGATCTCATTCAGATATGAAGGAGAACTCAAAAGCTTTACAGATAAGCAAAAGCTGAGAGAATTCAGCACCACCAAACCAGCTCTTCAACAAATGCTAAAGGATCTTCTCTAGACAGGAAATGCAGAAAGGTTGTATAAACGTGAACCCAAAACAACAAAGTAAATGGCAACGGGACCACACCTATCAATAATTACCTTAAATGTAAATGGGTTGAATGCCCCAACCAAAAGACAAAGATTGGCTGAATGGATACAAAAACAAGACCCCCATATATGCTGTCTACAAGAGACCCACCTCAAAACAAGAGACACATACAGACTAAAAGTGAAGGGCTGGAAAAAAATATTTCATGCAAATGGAGACCAAAAGAAAGCAGGAGTCGCAATACTCATATCAGATAAAATAGACTTTCAAATAAAAGCTGTGAAAAGAGACAAAGAAGGACACTACATAATGATCAAAGGATCAATCCAAGAAGAAGATATAACAATTATAAATATATATGCACCCAACATAGGAGCACCACAATATGTACGGCAAACACTAACAAGTATGAAAGAGGAAATTAATAGTAACACAATAATAGCGGGAGACTTTAATACCCCACTCACAACTATGGATAGATCAACTAAACAGAAAATTAACAAGGAAACACAAACTTTAAATGACACAATGGACCAGCTAGACCTAATTGATATCTATAGGACATTTCACCCCAAAACAAGCAACTTCACCTTTTTCTCAAGTGCACACGGAACCTTCTCCAGAATAGATCACATCCTGGGCCATAAATCTAGTCTTGGAAAATTCAAAAAAATTGAAATCATTCCAGTCATCTTTTCTGACCACAGTGCAGTAAGATTAGATCTCAATTACAGGAAAAAAATTGTTAAAAATTCAAACACCTGGAGGCTAAATAACACGCTTCTGAATAACCAACAAATCATAGAAGAAATCAAAAAAGAAATCAAAATATGTATAGAAATGAATGAAAATGAAAACACAACAACCCAAAACCTATGGGACACTGTAAAAGCAGTGCTAAGGGGAAGGTTCATAGCATTACAGGCTTACATCAAGAAACAAGAAAAAAGCCAAATAAATAACCTAACTCTACACCTAAAGCAATTAGAGAAGGAAGAAATGAAGAACCCCAGAGTTAGCAGAAGGAAAGAAATCTTAAAAATTCAGGCAGAAATAAATGCAATAGAAACTAAAGAGACCATAGCAAAAATCAACAAAGCTAAAAGCTGGTTTTTTGAAAAAATAAACAAAATTGACAAACCATTAGCAAGACTCATTAAGAAACAAAGAGAGAAGAACCAAATTAACAAAATTAGAAATGAAAATGGAGAGATCACAACAGACAACACTGAAATACAAAGGATCATAAGAGACTACTACCAGCAGCTCTATGCCAATAAAATGGACAACTTGGATGAAATGGACAAATTCTTAGAAAAGTATAACTTTCCAAAACTGAACCAGGAAGAAATAGAAGATCTTAACAGACCCATCACAGGCAAGGAAATCGAAACTGTCATCAAAAATCTTCCAGCAAACAAAAGCCCAGGACCAGATGGCTTCACAGCTGAATTCTACCAAAAATTTAGAGAAGAGCTAACACCTACCTTACTCAAACTCTTCCAGAAAATTGCAGAAGAAGGTAAACTTCCAAACTCATTCTATGAGGCCACCATCACCCTAATTCCAAAACCTGACAAAGATGCCACAAAAAAAGAAAACTACAGGCCAATATCACTGATGAACATAGATGCAAAAATCCTTAACAAAATTCTAGCAAACAGAATCCAACAACATATTAAAAAAATCATACACCACGACCAAGTGGGCTTTATCCCAGGAATGCAAGGATTCTTCAATATCCGCAAATCAATCAATGTAATACACCACATTAACAAATTGAAAGATAAAAACCATATGATTATCTCAATAGATGCAGAGAAAGCCTTTGACAAAATTCAACACTCATTTATGATTAAAACTCTCCAAAAAGCAGGAATAGAAGGAACATACCTCAACATAATAAAAGCTATATATGACAAACCCACAGCAAGCATCACCCTCAATGGTGAAAAATTGAAAGCATTTCCCCTGAAATCAGGAACAAGACAAGGGTGCCCACTCTCACCACTACTGTTCAACATAGTGTTGGAAGTTTTGGCCACAGCAATCAGAGCAGAAAAAGAAGTAAAAGGAATCCAGATAGGAAAAGAAGAAGTGAAACTCTCACTGTTTGCAGATGACATGATCCTCTATATAGAAAACCCTAAAGACTCTACCAGAAAATTACTAGAACTAATCAATGAATATAGTAAAGTTGCAGGATATAAAATTAACACACAGAAATCCCTTGCATTCCTATATACTAACAATGAAAAAACAGAAAGAGAAATTAAGGAAACAATACCATTCACCATTGCAACAAAAAGAATAAAATACTTAGGAGTATATCTACCTAAAGAAACAAAAGACCTATACATAGAAAACTATAAAACACTGATGAAAGAAATCAAAGAGGACACAAACAGATGGAGAAACATACCGTGTTCATGGATTGGAAGAATCAATATTGTCAAAATGGCTATTCTACCCAAAGCAATCTATAGATTCAATGCAATCCCTATCAAGCTACCAACGGTATTTTTCACAGAACTAGACCAAAGAATTTCACAATTTGTATGGAAATACAAAAAACCTCGAATAGCCAAAGTAATCTTGAAAAAGAAGAATGGAACTGGAGGAATCAACCTGCCTGACTTCAGACTCTACTACAAAGCCACAGTCATCAAGACAGTGTGGTACTGGCACAAAGACAGAAATATAGACCAATGGAACAGAATAGAAAGCCCAGAGATAAATCCACGAACCTATGGACACCTTATCTTTGACAAAGGAGGCAAGGATATACAATGGAAAAAAGACAACCTCTTTAACAAGTGGTGCTGGGAAAACTGGTCAACCACTTGTAAAAGAATGAAACTAGAACACTTTCTAACACCATACACAAAAATAAACTCAAAATGGATTAAAGATCTAAATGTAAGACCAGAAACTATAAAACTCCTAGAGGAGAACATAGGCAAAACACTCTCCGACATAAATCACAGCAAGATCCTCTATGACCCACCTCCCAGAATATTGGAAATAAAAGCAAAACTAAACAAATGGGACCTAATGAAACTTAAAAGCTTTTGCACTACAAAAGAAACTATAAGTAAGGTGAAAAGACAGCCGTCAGATTGGGAGAAAATAATAGCAAATGAAGAAACAGACAAAGGATTAATCTCAAAAATATACAAGCAACTCCTGCAGCTCAATTCCAGAAAAATAAATGACCCAATCAAAAAGTGGGCCAAAGAACTAAACAGACATTTCTCCAAAGAAGACATACAGATGGCTAACAAACACATGAAAAGGTGCTCAACATCACTCATTATTAGAGAAATGCAAATCAAAACCACAATGAGGTACCATTACACACCAGTCAGGATGGCTGCTATCCAAAAGTCTACAAGCAATAAATGCTGGAGAGGCTGTGGAGAAAAGGGAACCCTCTTACACTGTTGGTGGGAATGCAAACTAGTACAGCCACTATGGAAAACAGTGTGGAGATTCCTTAAAAAACTGGAAATAGAACTGCCATATGACCCAGCAATACCACTTCTGGGCATACACACTGAGGAAACCAGATCTGAAAGAGACACATGCACCCCAATGTTCATCGCAGCACTGTTTATAATAGCCGGGACATGGAAGCAACCTAGATGCCCATCAGCAGATGAATGGATAAGGAAGCTGTGGTACATATACACCATGGAATTTTACTCAGCCGTCAAAAGGAATTCATTTGAACCAGTCCTAATGAGATGGATGAAACTGGAGCCCCTTATACAGAGTGAAGTAAGCCAGAAAGATAAAGAACATTACAGCATACTAACACATATATATGGAATTTAGAAAGATGGTAACGATAACCCTATATGCAAAACAGAAAAAGAGACACAGAAATACAGAACAGACTTTTGAACTCTGTGGGAGAAGGTGAGGGTGGGATGTTTCAAAAGAACAGCATGTATACTATCTATGGTGAAACAGATCACCAGCCCAGGTGGGATGCATGAGACAAGTGCTCCGGCCTGGTGCACTGGGAAGACCCAGAGGAATCGGGTGGAGAGGGAGGTGGGTGGGGGGATCGGGATGGGGAATAAGTGTAAATCTATGGCTGATTCATATCAATGTATGACAAAACCCACTGAAATGTTGTGAAGTAATTAGCCTCCAACTAATAAAAAAATTAAAAAAAAAAAAAACTATTTTTAGGTATTTCATGTTTTAATTTTATTTTGAAAAAGAAGTTTTTTATTTTATTTTCTAATGTGTTTTTGATGATACAGTGGGAAACTGATTTTTTTAATTCAATTAAAAATTTAAAATTGTACAGGTTGCTAATTCTTGAGTCACTTTATATGTAGACATATTATCTGCATATAATGATAATATTTGTTTGGCTTCCAGGAGTTATTTTTATTCATTTTCCTACTTTATTACACTATCATTTGAAATATAGCATTAAATAATGATAGTAATAACAGGCAAGCATTGTTCTCTTGTTACAGATTTTCACAGGCATGTCTCTGGTGTTTTATTGTTAAGAATAAATTTGTCAGGTTCAAATGCATAGCATTTATGACTTTTAGAAAGTGATGACACAGTTAATGAGAACTTTCAGCAAATTCTGGCACTGCCACCCTAGCTTCTCTTGACCTTTCCCTCTACCTTCCCCTCTCCATAATCAGTCATCACTAAGACCACAATTCTACCTCCTCAGTATCTCTTAAATCTTCTCTGGACTTCCTCTTCTACTGCCTTAGTTAATACTGTTATACTTTTTCTTCTATTATCATATAAACTTTTAACTATCTGCTGATGCAGAACCTCTCCTATTCATTTCCGTACTTCTGCTCAAATGAATTTTTGAAATGCAAAACTCATTATGTCAGCTCCTAGTTAAGCTTCTATTGCTCTTAGAATAAAATTTGAACTCTTTAATATGGCTTGTAAGGAACTCAGTCATCTGGTCCAGCTTAGCTTTCCAGGCTTTATCTCTCACCACCAGCCATTTACCTCTACATTCTAGCAGTATTCTCTTTTCTCTCAATCTGCAGTCTTTGTCCAAATTATTTCTTCTGCCCAAAGCACTTTTTTTCCTTCTTTGCTGCCTAGCTCCTATTCTTTGGTCAGTAAGCCTTCCAAGAGACATACTTTTGATATGTAGCCCCCAGTTATCTCCTGCATTTTGCTAACAAAGCCATTTGAACTCTATAATACAATTACTCGATTACCACTCTGTCTTTCCCACTATTAATGTAAACTGTATAAAACCAGAGATAGTTCCTATTTTTTTCACTATTTTATACCTATTGCCTGGTGGAGCACCTGGAATTAGTATTCAATAAATATTTGCTAAATAAACTTCTGTTAAGTGAAGAAAGAGATATTGGATAGATCGTGTATATTTTCTTTGAACTACCACTGATGCTACTAGTGACATTATTTTAATGGTGCATCATGTTTGTATGTCTGAAATAGAAACTAATTGGCTTTGGTATAATTGCTTCCTGATATACTGCTAATTCAGTTACTTAATATTTAATAGATTTCTTTGCATCTATTTTGCATCTACCTATCCTTCAGGTTATTCTGTGTTTTTTGTTATTGTTTTTTTGTTGCTATCTTTGTCTGATTTTGATATTATAATTATATATAATAGCTTGATTTTATTATTATTTTTCTGGATTATATTTTCTCCATGAAAACTCTCATTCAGTATTGGAGCCCTGGAATCTAGTAGAGTAGGTACCCAAAAAGTACTTGTTAAAAGAATACATAAATTGAATTAGAAAACTTTTCTTATTTCTTCTGTAAAAACTGAATAAATAACTTAAGACTTAGTTGTTCTTTTGAAAGTTAAAATGATCAATATCCAGTGCCTACTAAACAAAGCTTTTTGTGGAGCAGTAAGGAATGAGAGAGGGAATTTGTTGAGTTCTTCTGCTTTTCTCTGCTTTTGGTCTATTTATACTTTCTCATTCCTCTTATTCAATTTGTATATGCTTACTATCCAGAAAATCATACATTAAGTCCAAATTTGTAGGTTGTATTCCTCTATCATAAATTCTATTTTCTTTGAAAAATACCAAAAACACAACAAACTGAAAATCACGGAGAATCCATATATAGATGTAGATTTATAACCTACATCCAATCCCAGACCCTAAATAATCACATTTGTTGCTAATTTATTTTATATACATTTTCTTATCTATTCATTCAGACATTGTTAACAATCTCTCATTTTGTAGCTTGCTGAGAAAAGTCTCCCTATATTAAACTACAAAAATATTATCTTCATATTTTGTTCTAATACCGTGTTTGTTTGTTTGTTTCTTAATATTTAGGGATTTAATTCCTCTGGAATTTATTTCTATATAAGGTAGGGCTCTAACCTGACTGCCTTTGTCAGTGGTCCAGCATCATTTATTGACTAAATCTCTCCTTTACTTGGCTGAAATTAAATGTCACTCTTATCACTTTGGTAACTATATAACTTGTTTCACTGCATCAATTAATAGTGGTAATTATGGTATAGTGGTTTATGGTAGTATTGGCAATCTAGCAATGGCAGAATATCTGTCTCTTAGAAATAATAGTAATGAAAATATCCTTAGAATGCCATCAATGTTGGTTTCTACTTTAATCCTCAGGACCAGATTGCTTGAATTTGAATCAGTGGTGTGCTGGAGCCTGCTCGAACAAGCTTATAAAAGCTAATTGCATGTTTCTCCTCCCAACTCTACTCAATGTCTGTTCTTCAGTAACTTGAAATTGATCATAGTGGAAGTTCTTGCAAACACTACAAACAAGGCTTTTTGGCAGGGATGGGAATTGTGAGAGGAAAGCGATTTGTCAGTCATTGTGAAGGATTTACTAGAACACTACTAGATTGAATTCTTCCTCTGTTGTTTACTAGATAATTCTGGGCAAGTTATCTATCTGTGCTTCAATGTACTCATCTGAAAATGAGCTTATAATAGTAGTGATTCCCTTGTAGTATTTTTTATGAAGATTAAAGAAGTTAAAACAAATAAGACATTTAAATAGTGTCTGCTTAAAAAAATGCACAGTGTTGAGTTGAAAGTTAAGTTTTATCTTGAACAAAGTGAGGCCTGCAGCCTGAGAGACAGCACCTCAGATAACTCTGAGAAACTGCTTCATAACATATACAATACCATGTGTAAAATTAGACAGGCAGTGGAAATTTGCCGTATGATCCAGAGAGCTCACAGCCAGTGCTCTGTAACAACCTAGAGGGGTGGAATGGGGTAGGACGTGGGACGGAGGTTCAAAAGGGAGGGGACATACATATATCTATGGCTGACTCTTGTTGATATGGTAGAAACCAGCACAACATTGTAAAGCAATTATCCTCCAATTAAAAATAAGTAATTTAAAACAAAAAAAGGTGCAGATGGGAAGGTTAGTATATATGTGATTTTGGTGAAGGGAGAGTACATGCAATCAAGTACTTATTTTTTTCAGAAGGTTTCTGTTAGTCACAAGGAGTAGTTGTCACCATGAAGAATTGTAGTGCTTGTCTCAATATGAGGAGATACAACAATTGGGCTCATTTAATCGGTTCCTGAAAGTATCTGTCTAAAGACCTGTTCTGCCAGTTTTCTTCTGCGCACGAGTGCCTTATTTCTAATCTCCACTCTGAACTCCTTTCAGGGTGTGTTAAAAATCAGCATCTGCAGAAGCGCATGATTTAATCCTTGTAGACACAAGTGCCAATGGCAAGCGCCAATTTGTGGTTGACAATAGTGTCAAATACATTATGTCCACTTATAATTTTGTTTTTTTCTAATTTGTAATTCTTTGTTGTATCATTATTGCCCCCTTCTTTCTGGTTTCCTTAGTCATGTTTTTCTAACTTACATTGAATTATTTTTCATTTAATTCTTTCTTATTTAATATAGTCTTTAAGACTATTGCTTTCACTCTGAATTCATTTTTTACCACATTCTATATATTCCTTATATAGTTTTATCGTTGTCTTTTTGTTTTACTGCAGATTTTTTTCAGAGTAAATATATGCACAAGGTTAAATATTAGAATTCCAAAGAACAACAAAGAATATTAACCAATTTATCCCCATCACCCTCCACTGAAGTGCATCTAACAGGTGATAGTAATTCAAACCAATTTTATCTTAAAATCTCTGGTGATAGTCTATCTCTCAACAAGATCACTGAACTTCTATTTCATGATTCACATAATTTAGATATCTATAGACTTCTTATTTTGATAGATAAAGATTTAACATGACTTTATCGTGTTTCATTTTTCCTCCTTTTTTCACCAGAATTATATACCACTATTTTTTTGTTTCCATTTACAGCAACATTCTTAAACCATTTTCCCCAACAACAATATACACAGCTTTTAACACTCTGTTTGCATAAGAACATTATTGTTATCCAACTTCATTCAAATCCCAACTGGAGTGGGCTTTATCTTAGCTTTCTCATTGTTATTTTTATTTTCTTCCATTATCTTGATTTCTCCACAGTTCTCTCATAAACTGTAAATCTTGAAAGTTGAAAATCAATAGAGTGATTACACCCTAATGACTAGGTAAAATTTTCAGCTATCAAGCAAGGAAATCAAAACTGTAATTGTTGTCATCGTTGTTTTAAAACAGTTTTAATGGTCACCTGTGCCATCGAAGAATATTCTTGGTCCAAGATTAAATTTATTCCTCTTGTTTACACTGAACCACACAAGATATGCCACATATTTGATGGCTGCCTCTTTGGATAATGACTTTCTCATAAAATTTTCTTTTATTTTGCTTTCATGGAATCTCTGACTACATTTCTCAGTGTGCTTTTATCATATAAAGTATTCCCAAGCTTTCCATCACTGCATATGTTCCATCAGACTTTAAGTTGTTATGTTTTTCCCCAAAACCCTTTGTCCTCCCATTTCTGTGATATGGACTGTTCTCTGAGCCACAGGTAGAATTTCACTTTTCCCTTATTGTTCCTTGACTTCCCATTTTAATTCATGCCATTATTTCAACAGAGTACATCCTTTTAAAAAATAAATCCTAAGACAATATCTTAGTCTTTTCATATTTTAAAATATTTCTATCTTGTCCTTATACTTGTTAATAGTATGACAAGAGAAGTTTACTTTGAAAATTGTTCTTCCTCAGGTGTTTAAGGGCATTTGCTCCATTGTCTCATAGCATCCAGAATTTCTGAGAAATATGATTTCAGTTGAATTCTTATTTTTTGGTAGATTATCTTTTATTCTATTTGGAAATTTTAAGAACTTATCTTTATGCTTATTTTCTAATATCTCATGTGGATATGTCAATTTAAATCTATTCATCTATTTTGTGCAACACTTGAACATTTTCCCTTAGTTTTGAAAACTAATTTTGTATCTATAATTTATTTATAATTTAATAAAATTCTTTCCAGGTCTTCTCTGGTCTCTCTTTTTTGGATGGCCACTTAATTGGATATTGGTTCTTAGAAGTGATCCTATATGTATTTTATCAATCATTTTCCACACAACTTTATGGCTGTCCTTTTATCCTACATTCTGTGTAAGTTTTTCTTTTTCCAAATCTTAAATTATTTTTTTATGTAGCAATCACATATTTAATTTTCAAGAGTTTTTCTTGTTTGAACTTGCCTTTCCCATAGGAGACATTACTAGTAATAGGCATGCAATATGGTCTTGAATTTCTCCTAAGTTAACATTCAATAATTGAAGTTTTCTTTTGGAAGTTCTCTTCTTTTCCCTAATTTATTTCTAGGTTGTCTCTAGAGACAGTTTTTCCATTTTAGTCTCTTGGTTTCTCTGTCATGCTGTAGGCTTTCATCAAATGTCTGGTAATTCTTATTTTTTCATTTACATTTCAGTTCAGTTCAGTCCCTCAGTTGCGTTCGACTCCTTGCAACCCCATGAACTGCAGCACACCAGGCTTCCCTGTCCATCACAAATTCCCAGAGCTTACTCAAACTCATGTCCATCGAGTCGGTGATGCCATCCAACCATCTCATCCTCTGTCATACCCTTCTCCTTCTGCCTTCAATCTTGTCCAACATCAGGGTCTTTTTCCATGAATCAGTTCTTTGAATCAGGTGGCTGATGTATTGGAGTTTCAGCTTCAGCATCAGTCCTTCCAATGAACACCTAGGACTGATTTCCTTTAGGATTTACTTGTTTGATCTCATTGCAGTCCAAGGGACTCTCAAGAGTCTTCTCCAACAACACAGGAGGAGAAGGGGACGACAGAGGATGAGATGGTTGGATGGCATCACCGATTCGATGGACATGGCTTTGGGTGGACTCTGGGAGTTGGTGATGGACAGGGAGGCCTGGCGTACTGCGGTTCATGGGGTCGCAAAGAGTCAGACGCGACTGAGCGACTGAACTGAACTGAATTTAAATAAAATAAAGATATATATATAAAGTTGAATTCCATTTGATACTTAACCAAGCCCATTCTCCTTTCTCTCTCCTCGAAGATAACAAGCATGAATTTGTTGTGTAACACTTCAGTTCATGCATCTATTAATTTACTACATAGAGTATGCAAATATACACAGATAAGCTATATAAAGATTTAATGGCAAATTGTTCTTTCTACAATTTTTTTAATTCAGCACATTTTAGGCTTAGTTCTTTCATACATTTTTACTGTTTTCAATGATATTTTTTTTCTAGAACTGCCTTGCTAGTTCTTGGGCCTCTCCACTTCTAGGTAAATTTCTAAATCAAATTTTTATTATTGGGATTTTGTGAAATTTATAGATAAATATGAAGAAAAGTAAAATGCTTGCAGGATTTAAAAATCCCACTGAGAACATGGTATATTTTATTATTGATTTAGGTTATTCTAACTTGTGTGCCACGTTAAATACCTAGATTTTGTTTTTCTCAAGTTTGAATCTGTTTTTTGATTGATGAGTTTGCTCTGCATGCATTTGTTTCAACTACACATACATTTGTGCTTGTTTCTACCACATTATTTAGTTTTTAACATCATATTCTTTCCTGTATTTCCTGTAAGCTTTATTATTCCTTTTATTCTCCAGTAGCTGACTGCCTTAAAATTATATCTGCAAACAATTTCTTCAGTAAAAGTCTATTTTACTGAGCAGCCAACTTTCTTTTCTGAAAACCATCCATCTTTCTTCACTCTTTATTTGACAGATATTTTCTGAACTTTGAAAATGTTATGCCTTTGTCTAGAGATCTACTGTTTCCCCCAAGAAGTTGGCTCTTGGTCTACTCATTGCTTTGTGGAAAAGAATTTGTCTTTTTTCTGGTTGCTTTTGAGATTTTCTCTATATCTTTGATATTCTTCAATTTTACTATGATGAGCCAGGTAAAGATTTGGAGTTTTTTGTTTTGTCTCATTTTCTGTTTGTTTTTCTTTTTTAATGATTTTTTTAAACTAAAGTATAATTGTCATATAACATTGTATTAGTTTTTTTGTATAGCCTAATGATGTAATATATATATATATGTATATATATATATATACACACACAGCAAAGTGATCATCACAATAAATTTAGTTAACATCCATCATAACACATACCATTTTTTTTTAATAATGAGAACATTTAAAATCTACTCTCAGTGTTGTCCATATAAACACTGCAGATTTCTAACTATTGTCACTGTACTGTAAATTATAACCCCAGGATTTATTTACGTATTACTGGTAGTTTGTACCTTGACCACTTTTACTCATGTTTCTCTTATTCTTGTCCAGTATTGATTGTGTCTCTTCAGTATTAGGACTGAAGAGATATTAGGACATATCTATCTTTGCCATTATGTCTATAAATATTACCTCTCCCCTATTTTTTCCTTCTGCAAATTGTTATGTATAAGACCATTTGGGGCTTCCCAAGTGCACTAGTGGTGAAGAACCCGCCTGCCAACGCGGGAGATGTAAGAGACGCAGTTTCGATTCCTGGATCAGGAAGATCCTGTGTAGGAGGGCACAGCAACCCACTGTTTTTGCTTAGAGAATCCCATGGACTGAGGACCCTGGCGGGCTACAGTCTATAGGGTTGCAAAGAGTCAGACATGACTGAAGTAACTTAAGTATGCACACACACTTAAGACTGTTTACTCTTATCCACTATAACTTTTAAATGTATTATAGTATTAGCTGTTTCTTATTCTCTGGTCTCAATAAGTCACCTGTATCTAATTTTGTACATGGTATCCACAAACAGAAATCCTTAATTTTGGTATAACCAATTAATCACTTTTAACTAATGGCTTAAAAACACCTGATTTGTTCTTTTGAATTTTATTTAAGAACTAGATCTCCGCCCCTGTATTGAAATACTTTTCTTGCCTATTAGTGTTACAGCTTTCTAAGAATTTGTCCATTTCTTCTAGGTTGTCCTTTTCATTGGCATATAGTTGCTAGTAGTTGTCTCTTATGGTCCTTTGTATTTCTTTGGTCTCAGTTTTAAATTCTTTTTCATTTCTAATTATATTGACATGGACCCTCTCTCTTTTCTTGAAGAGTCTGGCTAAAGTTTTATCAATTTTGTTTATCTTTTCAAAAAAAATATAGCTATCAGTTTCATTGATCTTTGGTATTGTATTTGAGGATCTCATTTAGATTTGACAGATAAAAGCTTTACAGAGAAACAAAAGCTAAGAGAATTCACCATCAACAAACTGGCTTTATAACAAATGCCACCAGAACTTCTCTAGGCAAGAAACACAGAGAAGAAAAAGATCTACAGAAATAAACCCAAAGCAATTAAGAAAATGGTAATAGGAACATACATATCAATAATTACCTTAAATGTAAATGGATTAAATGCTCCAACCAAAAGACACAGACTGGCTAAATGGACACAAAAACAAGACCCATATATATGCTATCTACAAGAGACTCACTTCAGACTTAGGGATACATAAGATTGAAAATGAGGGGATGGAAAAAGATATTCCAAGCAGATGGAAATCAAAAGAAAACTGGAGTAGCAACACTCATATCAGAAAAATAGGCTTTAAAATAAAGACTATTACAAGAGACAAGGAAGGACACTACATAATGATCAAGGTATCAATCTAAGACAAAGATACAGTTGTAAATATTTCTGTACCCAACATAGGAGTACTTCAGTACATAAGGCAAATGCTGACAGCCATAAAAGGGGAAATCAACAGTAAGACCATAATAGTAGGGGATGTTAATTTGCCACTTGTTCCAATGGACAAATCATCCAGGCAGGAAATTAATAAGGAAACACAAGCCTTCAATGACACATTAGACTAGATAGACTTAATATGTGCAGGACATTCCATCCAAAAACAGAATATACTTCTCAGGTGCACATGGAACATCCTCCAGGATCTATCACAGCTTGGGTCACAGTCAAGTCTTGGTAAATTTAAGAAAACTGAAATCACATCAAGCATCTTTTCCAACACAATGCTATGAGTTAGATGTCAAACAAGAAAATAACTGTAAAAAACCCAAACATATGATGGCTAAACAATATGCTTCTAAATAACCAAAAGATTCCTAAAGAAATCAAAGTCAAAAAATACCTAGAAACAAATGACAATGAAAACACCGTGACCCCAAACTTTGGGATGGAGTAAAAGCAGTTCTATGAGGGAAGTTTATAGCAATACAATCCTGCCTTAAGAGACTAGAAAAATCTCAAATACAACCTTACACCTAAAGCAATTAGAAAAAGAAGAACAAAACAACCCCAGTGTTAATAGAAAGAAAGAAATTATAAAAATCAGAGCAGAAATAAATGAATAAGAAATGAAAACAGTAGCAAAGATCAATAAAATTAAAAGCTGTTTCTTTGAAAGATAAAATTGATAAACTATTAGCCAGACTCATCAAAAATAAAAGGGAGAGGAATCAAATCAATAAAATTAGAAATGAAATTACAACTGACACCACAGAAATACAAAGGATCGTAAGAGATTACTACAAGCAACTATATGCCAAGAAAGTGAACAATCTGGAAGAAATGGACAAATTCTTAGAAAAGTAAAACTTTCCAAGACTAAACTAGGAAGAAATAGAAAATATGAGCAGACCAATCACAAGCACCAAAATTGTAACTGTGAGTAAAAATTTCCAACAAACAAAAGCCCAGGGCCAGATGGCTTCACAGATAAATTCTATTAAACATTTAGAAAAGAGCTAACATCTGTTCTTCTCAAACTCTTCCCAAAAATTTCAGGAGGAGGAACACTCCCAAACTCATTCTGTGAGGCCACCAGCACTCTGATACCAAAACCAGACAAAGATATCACAGAAAAAGAAAACTAAAGGCCAACTTCACTAATGATCATAGATGCAAAAATCCTCTACAACATACCAGCAGACAGAACCCAACAACACGTTAAGAGAAGGTGGATGTTTGAATTCACTATTAGAAGCTAGAGGGCTCTGGTTTTGAAATGAACACTTATAGATCTTTAGGTTATAATGGGCTCTTTTGGAAAGGGGATGTTGAGAAAATAAAAAACTGACTTCAATATTTATATGCATCCTAATGTAAAAGATTGTGGATTAGATTCAGAGTGACTGCTGTGTGGGGGTGGTTAGGATATATAGTATTCATATTTTCTTCTTTCTTTGATGCAGATCTGGAGGCCTAGATTTAAAGCAGTAGGGACAGTGGTAATCATTTCATAATTTATACATATATCAACCTATGTTATACACTTTAGAGATATACAACTTTATTTCTAAGTTGCACCTAGTAAAGCTGGAGAAAAATGCAAGTAAAATAAAGATGTAGTGACATATTTAAGAGTATTTCTATCCTAAGGTGGTAAGCTGCTGACCCATGCTATATGGGAAGCTGAGGAAAGATCTACAAAGTAAACAGTAATTACAACTACTATTTATTGTTGTTTAAAATGTGCTGAATGATATTCTGTTATCTCCTGAATACGAATTTAGCCAGTGAATTATATCAGTGTTCAAATTTAACAATTTTGAGTTTACCATTATCACACTTTCTTTGTTTGTTTTATTATTTGACAAACATTCATATAGCTCTTACTAAATGCTGTAACCACTTTATAAACAATTTATGCAGTCTTCATGATGGCACTACTATTTTTCTCACTTCAAAGCTGAGAGAACATGCAAAGCAAGATTAAGTAACTTGCCCAAGATTACAAACTGGTAAATGGTGGAGACAAAATTCTAACCCAGGAAATGTGCCTTCAAAGGTCACACTTTCAATCACCACACTATGCTACATGTTGATTTTTTTAAACAGTGACCCTTTTGTTAAATACTGGAGACAGATTATTTCTGCTTTAAAGATTTAAAAAAATGGCACATGTACAACCTTGAGAAAAATATCGAGAAAGCTGCTAACATGGACAAAGCAGGAGAGATAGCTAAGACAAGATGATAAGAGAAATGGATGAGGAAGTCCAAAGTAGTGATCTGTGGTAGCACGAAGTGGTCAGTGATAATTATTATCAGGCTGTGAAAAATTCAAATTCTCATAAATACTAAAAGAAGATAATACAATGAGAATTCAGGCTTCCTAGAGTTACTATTCCTAGATGGACTTTGAATGGTTTAGCTAAGAATTAAAGAACTAGGGAACATCTTTGTTACATTTAGCCTCTTCTCAAAATATTTTTAAAGAAAAATGAATATTTTTAAAGACCATTGGAGGGTAAATAGTGTGAATTTATTTATTTATTTATTAAATGAATTTATTTATTACTTTATTAAGCTTTCACTGACAAGTGAAGGTAAGTGAAGGACAATCTGAAATACTCAGGAACTCATAAAACTTGTCTGAAAAATCTACTTGAAGATACACTTCAGCCATCTTAAAGATGAATCAACAAATTAACTCAAAACGTAAAGACACAGTAAGAAAAGAAAATCATCAAGGAGTTGAGAATCCACTAAAAAACAGCAGTAACTGTGTCTACAAAGCAAAGTAACCATAATTCTTGAAATTAAATTTCATAATGTAAAAATCATAATGTTTTTGATATCACAGTATAGAATCAAATATCCATAGAATGAAAAAAAATTCAAGAAGACGTCAATAAAAATGGGGAGGACTTGAAAAGGGAAAAGAGTGAAAGAGAGAGGTAATATAGAAGTGAGAATTTCTTTGACAGGGAATCAAAACAAAAGATAAAATTTCACTTCTGAGGTTAATACATTGAAACCATGTTTTAATCACATTCATGAAAGATACAAAAAACCATTTTAAATGGAGGTATAGAAACATAAATTATATTTTCATTAAAGCAAGTGTGTACCAAGTTTTTTTTTAATAATTGAACATTGAGAAATTAACTCCAGAAGTCTCTTTTTAAAATGTATTCATTTAATGCCATTTAAAATTTTAGAAGGGTACATAAAGAACCCAGGAGATAAGTTTTTAAAGTGGAAAAAGTGATTTTGTGGATTTCTTATTACTTTTCAACTTTTTTGCATTATAAATTGTTTCAACAATAAAAATTTGTAAGATCATTCTTGGGGTTTGTATGAGGAATGAATGGCTTGAAGGGTTAGGAGGTACAATTAGTAGCTAGAGTTGGACATTGGGTTGAGCTAGTAATCCTTTGGGTTAGATGTATTTTGATATATCTGTATAAAAGATATATTTTGATACCTATATATTTCTTTACTACTACTTAAAAATATACTGGATATAGGAATTCTGGGTCAACAGCTTTTATTCTTTTAGCATTTTAAAGATGTCATCACATTGCATCTACCTTGCAGAGTGTCTAATGAGAAATCAACCATAATTCTTATCTTTGCTCTGTAATGTGTGTTCCTTCTCCCCAGCACCCCGCCCCCCTTTGGCTATCTTCAAGATTTTCCTTTATCTTTGGTTTTAGCAGTTTGACTATTATATGTGTAGATATATGTAGGTTGTGTGGATTTTGTTTCCTTTGTATTAATCCTGTTTGGACTTTTCTGAATTATTGAATCTGTGGATCTTTCATTATTTGGAGGGAAATTCTTGACTTTTATCTTTCTAAATATTTCTTATTCTATATTATGTCCTCTCTTCTCCCTCTGAAATTAAAATTATATATATATTAGAGCTTTTGATGATGCCCCACAGCTTCTGATGCTGTGTTATTTTATGAATTTTTACTGTATAATTTTCTTTATCCTATCTTCTGGTGGACTGATTCTTTTTCTTTTTTCTTTTTTTTTTTTGGCTTAGTTGAGTCTGCATGTCAAAAGAATAAGGAATTTCTCATCTCTGTGATTAAATTTTATTTCTAGAATGTCCATTTGACTCATAGTTACTGTTTCTCTTCTGAAATGCCCCATCTGTTCATGAATATTGTCTACTTTTTCTACTAGAGTCTTTAGCATATTAACATACTGTATAATACCTATCTAATAATTTTAATAACTGGGTCATATCTGAGTCTGGTTTGGTTGATTATTTTGAATCTTGACACTAGTTTTTTTGGTTTTTTTCTTCTTCTTCTTGCTTTTTTGTGTGACATAGTTTTTTGTTTGAGAGTAGAAGCTAAGATAACTAATGTTTATGCTTACAAAGGCACATACTTTGTATGCCTGTTTTGCTTCTCAATGATTACTATGAGTGATTGAGTAAATCTAGTTAAGAGTTGGTCTGAGTTTGGGCTTTGTTGTTGCTACTATTAACTTCCATGCCTCATCAACTAAAAATTCTGCTAGCCTTACCTAGCACTTAGATTGGGGGCTAGCATGCATATTGATTTCCTCTTAATAATTCCACTGTCTCATATTTTGATCTTTGCTCTGTTACCTGGGCCTTAGAAAGGATCCTTCTGCATGCTCTTGCCCTATCCCCCATGGTAGACAACTGTTTGTTAGTACTTAGTTCTTGTCTACTTGGCGGTTACTGAAAAGAATATTGTCTTTATCCTGGTCTGTCCTGTCTTAAGAAAGCCTGGGATTCCTGGGTTTGTTAGATGGAAATTCTCCAGTGGGCCTATCTCTCCTCCCCAATGACAGCCAAGTTCTACCTTTTATCTTCAGGAGGTCTTATGTAGGAGTGAGATTCCTGCTCCTTCCCCAACACTAGATAACTCTAGTGGTTGAGCCCAGAATAGTTGTCTACCAACATGACCCAATATAGAAGGCTTACCTTTTTCAGCCTTTCCCCTTTCCCCAGCTGCAGTAAATCTTCACCTGTGTCCTAGAGACAACAAGATTTACTTCCCTTCCATGAAAGGCTTAAGCCTTGTCTTCTCTAGGTATGTAGGACTCAAACAGTTTGTGCTTTTCCCACAGCAGAGGCCTCTCCCTCTCTCCAGGTCTGCATAACCAACAGAGGTTTTCTCTGAACTCCCTTTCAATCATTCTCATAAGTACCCCCACAGAAACATGTGAGAAGATCCCGTGAGTTGGTGTAAAATCTACCAGTATCTGTGGTCTCTAGGGATTTTATAGTCTCACATACGCCCACATCTGGCCTTTAGCAATATGTTAAACATTTTAGCTGAATTCTTCCTGTCCATTTGAGCGGTACCTGACATCTCTTACTCCTGTGTTCTGCCAAGGAGAACCAGTGTTCAACCTCTTCTCCTTAAAGGAACATATCTTTCGTTAGATTTTAGGCCTTAAATGTCAATTTTCTGAAAAGTGCAAAGAAAGATGATTTTATGGTTTGTTTGGCTTTTTTGTTACTGTTGTTAGAATGGGAACAACACTCTATAGATTCCTACATTCCAGGCAGAAGCAGAACAATATTTTCTTACTATTCTTTATGGTTCTCCTGTTTTAATATTTTCTTGCTCTTTCCTCTTATCATATCTGCCTTAATATTTATATTGTTTCCTTTCCCTTTTTGGTTTATGCTCTGATAGACATATATCCTTTTTTATTGTTTTGCTGCATTGGTTCTCACTAGAGGCGTACCACCTTTAGGAAAGGCATTTTAAAAGTTTTTTGGGACAGTTTGTTTGTCTCAAATGATTCAAAAGAACTATTCTTCATTAGTGGGTAGATAATAAATAGTAGGTGCTAGACATATTGTCTCATGTTCACATAGTTTTAAATATCCCACCAGTCATGTAAGTAAAAACTATGGCATAGTTTTATAACATATATTTATTTCATATAGAAACACAATTTTAAAAATAAGTTTGGTAAATAATAAATTTTTTTAGAATACAACTTTCTTTTGTTCTGAATTTGACAAAATTCTGGTCACTATTTGGAAATAACTTTTCTTTGGCAATGTTGATTATAAAGTTTGAGTCACAAATGCAACATCCTCTATCAGCCTATATTTTTAACTTTGGAACTTAGTCATTCTACTGAGTTATTGACATCAGCCTACTTCATTTATGTCTTCTAATATTGTCACACATAAGCATTTACATGTTGAAATAATTATTTGTTTGGTAAGCCACTGAGATTCTGGGACTATTTGTCACAAAACATAACCTAGTAGAACTTCCATGATAGTCCATTGGTTAAGATTCTGCACTTCCAATACAGGGAGCATGTTCAACCCCTGGTTGGGGAGCTAAGCCCTCAGAGGTTGCATGGCATGGCCATAAATAAATAAATAAATAAAAATATAACCTACCAAAGCTAACACACACAGTTTAATTCTCTGGAACAATTCATATTTCTTGGAGAAAAGTTATGAGTCAACCCTCTGTCTCTAATCAACCCTGCATCACCTGCATTCTATTTATTGAACATTGCTGATGCTTCTAGAATGTGAATGACACCATTCCTTATTTCCAAAACTGCTATAGTTGTGTTTCTGGTCTTCATAATTGACTGGAAATTTACATGGGAATCTTTAGCAGGGGGATGCTTATGCTATCTTCTCCAACTTTGGTGGGGGGATGTCTTCATAATTTACATGGGAATCTTTGGTGGGGGGATGTCTTATGCGATCTTCCCCAACTTAACATGGAGGGCCTTCATATTCACTGATACTAGTTACCTTGATTGACCATGATTCAATCCCAGACTCCTCTGGAAAAAAACCTCAAAACAAAGAGAAGGCAAGTAATAGAGACCTAAAATAATTTCCATTTCCTATGGACATAGGAAGGATAAAGAGATGGAAATAAGAGATAAAGAAAGGCTCCCCTGAAAAGACAAAATTGGTGCTTTACAAGGCCTCATTGGTTTATTCATCATAAACCCATTTTTTTTCAAATGTGGCATGTTTCTGAAAATAAAGCTCCATTCAGAGAGGGTGAAAAAAAAATTCACACACTCTAGGGAGCCAGATGGTCTTTTATTCATAAAATTCTATAACTTCAGGATATTATAAAACTTTTAAACAAATAGATGCCATAAAGTATACTGATTTCAGCCTGAAAGTAGGTATTTTTAAAATGTCAATACATAAACTATCATGCATAATAGTCAATGAATATGGATAAGTCATTTTGAATTTAAACTGCTATAAAGAGGATATTGGTTGCTTTAACAGTTTAGAGTATTTCTTTTTCCCTTTACTGGCAAAGCAAAGAACAGATGACTGAAATGGGTTGACTACAATTAAGAAATAAAAGAAACATGACAGATATATTTATTAGCTTCAGAAATTTAACATTTTCTAAACATTTGTCTATGACATTTGATGTGGTAATACTCACAAGTTCTCAGAGCTAGATGGGAGACATTTGAGGGGATTTTTTAGGAGGGAGGATTTTTTTTTTTTCCCTGTGGAAGAATTATTTGTCTCAAAAGTAGAGTGAAAACTATGCTAAGAAAGTAGAGAAAGAAGAGAGGGAGAATAGAGGAAAGAGGGAGAGAGAGAGGCAAGGTGGAAGTAAGGAAAGTGAGAAAATTAGGAGAGAGGAACAGACAGCCACATAAGGAAGCAGGACAAAGATTTTCCAAACAAGCTTATCCAAAGTCTTATGACAACTGTATTTTCCCATTACAAATAAGTTACTCCAAAAGTAAACATCTGCAAAATGTTATTTTATTAAATGTTGCTGTTGCTTTTATAAATAGAGCTGGTGTACAGTAGGGGTATGAATTCCTGTGTAGTGGTTGAAATGGCTTAAATGGAGCAGCATAAATTGAAATGTGCAATAGTATGCCTGATAGTCATAACTTGCAATCTTCATGTGGTGAAAATCTTGGTTCCAGTGCCTTGAATTTTAAATTTGCGTGTAGAAAATTATGGTAATACAAAAATTTTTCTAATTTGATCTTTGGTGAATTATGTCTTCTGTGGTTTCTGTGGAAAGACTCGATTCCTGTCTCAATGAATGTTGGAGTATTTTTTACTAGGTCCAAAACATAAAAGCAGGATATGGAGATCTCTAGGTAAAGATTCTTTAGAAGAAATGACAAAGGAGAGGGGCAGATAAGTTCCTTCTCAAGCTGTTTGCTCTGCTTAACTTCTACACGCCATCAGTTTCTCCTTGCTTTCTAGACTTTCCACATCTTGGATGTTCAGTACTGGTCAATGAAATATGGGGGACATATAACTTGTCTCTTTAGCTCATAGCTTTTCAGCTTGAGAGGAACTGTATATAGGGAACTGAAATTAAAGAACCACCTTAAAAACCTTATCTCCACCTGGATCCAATATAGATTTTGAGATCCTTAACATTGAGTCTGAGCCTAAAGTCATAATGGATATCTTGGAAGGTAAGTGCATTTTTGCATGTGGAAAAAATAGAAATACTTTATAACAAGAATGTAGACTAGTAAAGATGAATGAGTCAATATATATACAAAACACCCACTCTGGAACCCAACACCAAGAGAAGGGACAACAACTGCTGACTCTGCTCAGCCAGTCAGTTCAGTCTCTCAGCCATGTTAACTCTTTGTGACCCCATGAACTGCAGTGTGCCAGACCTCCCTGTCCATCCCCAACTCTCAGAACTTGCTCAAACTCATGTCCATTGAGTCGGTGATGCCATCCAGCCATCTCATCCTCTGTTGTCCCCTTCTCCTCCTGCATTCAATCTTTCCCAGCATCGGGGTCTTTTCCAATGAGTCAGTTCTTTGCATCAGGTGGCCAAAGTATTGGAGCTTCAGCTTCAGCCTCAGTCCTTCCAATGAATACTCAGGACTGATTTCTTTTAGGATTGACTGGTTTGATCTCCTTGCAATCCTAGGGACTCCCAAGAGTCTTCTCCAACACCACAGTTCAAAAGCATCAATTCTTCTGCACTCAGCTTTCTTTATAGTCCAGTTCTCACATCCATACATGACCAGTGGAAAAACCATAGCTTTGACTAGATGGACCTTTGTTGGCAAAGTAATGTCTCTGCTTTTTAATATGCTGTCTAGGTTGGTCATAACTTTTCTTCCAAGGAGCAAGTGTCTTTTAATTTCATGGCTGCAGTCACCATCTGCAGTGATTTTGGAACTCAAGAAAATAAAAGGTAATAAAGTACTTAAAACTTAGGTCTCACAGTGGAATCTACAATATTCACTTTTAAAAATGAATTTGGGGGATTATTTAATTAAATTCTTCAGTCCTTTAAAAATACACATTCTACCTATAAAAATATGAGTAAGATAATTAAAAACATGAGAAATAAGGCAAAAATACTAAGATGCTTACATTTGGTACAATTTATATCTTAAGTCTTCTTAATGGAAATATTGAAAGTGAAAGTCTCTCTGGCATGTCTGACTCTTTGGGGCTCCATGGACTGTATCATCCATGGAAATTCTCCAGGCCAGAATACTGGAGTGGGTAGCCTCTCCCGTCTCAAGGTGATTTTCCCAACCCAGGCATCTCCCTAGTTGCAGGCGGATTCTTTACCAGCTAAGCCACAAGGGAAGCCAAAATGGAAGTATTGGAAGAAGTAAAACTACCGCTTTGGAAATACTGCCTCAGGCAAAAGCTGTGTTGCCAAATATGGAGCTGAAGATAAAGTAAGTGATAAAGAAACAAATCAAATATTATGGTACCTCAACAAATAAAACATAAGTATCTGATGAATCCTGATGGTTGAAGTGATGGAGTAACCATTGTGACTTCCTCAATTTGTCAAGTATAGAGGTATAGTCTTATAATATTTGTACTTTCAGAAAATATTTTATGAAAAGTATTACATGCACTTTGCCATAGAGTAAAATCAATTGTAGAATGTACAAAATAATAGACTGCAAGAGACACTATAAGAAGAGTATTTGTTCTACAACTTAATATTTATTTGGAATGTTCACCCATATCATGGGCTTCCCAGGTTGTGCTAGTGGTAAAGAACCCACTTGCCAATGTCCATGACGTAAGAGATGCCTGTTAAGTCCCTGAGTCAGGAAGGTCACCTGGAGAAGGGCGTGGCAATCCACTCCAGTATTCTGGCCTGGAGAATTCCATGGAGAGAGGAGCCTGGTGGGCTACAGTCCAAAGAGTCACAAAGAATCAGACACAACTCAAGAAGCTGCATGCACATGCATCCATATTGTAATAAGCTAAAGAGGTTCTGTACTTAGTTCAGAGAAAATCCTACTGATAGGTTCACAGAAATTACCTACCTAGGTTCACAGATAACCCACCCATTCCTGTTAATTGACATCATTAGGACCTAATAATTTAATTCGGAACCCAAGTCTACATCACAGTGTCACAGCTGGATCATTTGCTTTTTATGATAACAAGTGCTGCTAATGTTTATGCCTATTGGAAAAGGGAACTTGGGTTGAAGGCGGGAAGGAAACCATTATTTCATATTTTCCAGGACTAGAAAAATAACACTGAATAGAACATTTTCAAGATGATTATCTTTTTTCATTAGTTTAAAGTGACTTTTTGAGAGATTATCTTTAGAATAGTTGGCAAAAGGCACAGTAATTTACACATATTAAGCATGCACTGTGTAAATTTTTTCCTTTTGGAAGAAAGTCTTTTATTATTCCAGGCAAAAATATACTTAAAATCTAAGAGGTGGTTGGTTGATTCTTCCTTGTTTTACTGGGTTAAAAAGACTTTACTTAGCCACACTATTCATCAAGTAAGTGATTCTTTAATGTTATATCAGTTTCAGTAAACAGCCTTCAAAAATAGTCTTTTAGTGGAGCAAGAACACCTTTGTGCCAGCTACATTTGAATTTAATTGTGTCATTACAGTACACAATTATAGGAACTCAAAAGTAACAAAACACCCCTCTGAAACCTCAAAGTAAAAAACACCACCAAAATTAAACTGCTACTTTTGGACACATCATTTATATAAGAGACAAGGGAAAGAAAGCCAGCTTTTGCTCCTTTATATATGTCTTCAGACATCACTTTAAAAATAAAAAAGAGATTTTAAAAACAGAGAAAAGAAAATCCATATATTGTTCACCTACTATGTGTGTTGTCTGTTATCCATGGTGAAGATAGAAAAATAAAGGAAACCATTCTTGATCATTAAACCAGGTTTATTACCAATTCAGATGCAGTTTATTCTTGCTTTCTCTGGGTAAGATCTAATAGCAGCAAAGTGTTATTTACAATTTTCTTCATCATGATCTTATCAAATCTCTAATCAAGAACAAAGAAAATAGTAAAGGCTTCCTGAAATGAAAACTTTCAAATCTTCAAACTATAACCCAGTGTCACCTTTTCCCCATTTTCAATGGATCTTCAAGGGCAGCTTTTTGTTTCACTGGAGCCAGCCCTACCACTTCCAATCTCTATAGATTCCATGGCCTGAAGGAGGGAATAAACTATAGTCTAATGCATTAACAAAAGAATCCACACAGTATAGTGTAGTGGGCTAATTTACATAAGGTTTTTAAAGAGTTCATGTAAAGAGATTGATGAAAATTAGCACATATCTGGGGATTTCACCTGTAGCTTAAGTGAACAAATAAGATTAGCGATATATTTTGCAAGATATGTGGTTATTGCAAACTTCAAAATTAGGTGTTTCTTCCTAAGAGGTTTTTTAAATATCATAAACAGTTGAATACCACAGAGTTATTCTTCTTCTTCCTTCGGATATGGAAAAAACAGAAACTATGATCATGATAGCAAGAAAAAAGATAAATAGTTTTTAAATTATATAAAGTATTTGCTACATGCATCTAAGTTCTATCTCTTCATTCATTGTACTTTTATAGTCACTGGAATATCAATACTCATTATCCTTCTTGTCTTTATCTTGCTACAAAGGGCAGTAAACAACTCTGAAATTTTTGAAGAGTTTTGGTTTTTTTTTTTTGCGGGGGGGGGGTCAACATGATTCAGTTAGTCAGTTTAGTCCCTCAGTCATGTCCAACTCTTTGTGACCCCATGGACTGCAACACTCCAGCCTTCCCTGTCCTTCACCAATTCCCGGAGCTTGCTCAAACTCATGTCCATTGAGTCGGTGATGCCATCCAACCATCTCATCCTCTGTTGTCCCCTTCTCCTCCCGCCTTCAATCTTTCCCAGCATCGGGGTCTTTTCCAATGAGTCAGCTCTTCGCATCAGGTAGTCTAAGTATTGGCGCTTCAGCTTCAGCCTCAGTCCTTCCAATGAATATTCAGGACTGATTTCCTTTAGGATTGACTGGTTTGATCTCCTTGCTGTCCAACGAACTCTCAAGAGTCTTCTCCAACACCACAGTTCAAAAGCACCAATTCTTCAATGCTCAGCTTTCTTTATAATCCAACTCTCACATCCATACATGATTACTGAAAAAACCATAGCTTTGACTAGATGGACCTTTGTTGGCAAAGTAATGTCTCTGCTTTTTAATATGCTGTCTAGGTTGGTCATAACTTTTCTTCCAAGGAGCAAGTGTCTTTTAATTTCATGGCTGCAGTCACCATCTGCAATGATTTTGGAGCCCAAGAAGATAAAGTCTGTCACTGTTTCCATTGTTTCCCCAACTATTTGCCATGAAGTGATGGGACTGGATGCCATGATCTTTGTTTTTGGAATGTTGAGTTTTAAGCCCGTTTTTTCACTCTCCTCTTTCACTTTCAGCAAGAGGCTCTTTAGCTCCCCTTTGCTTTCTGCCATAAGGATGGTGTCATCTGCATATCTGAGGTTATTGATATTTCTCCCGGCAATCTCAATTCCAGCTTGTGCTTCATTCAGCCCAGCATTTTGCATGATGTACTCTGCATATAAGTTAAGTAAGCAAGGTGCCGATATTTAGCCTTGACGTACTCCTTGCCCAGTTTGGAACCAGTCCATTGTTCCATGTCCTGTTCTAACTGTTGCTTCTTGACCTGTATACAGATTTCTCAGGAGGTAGGTAAGGTGGTCTGGTATTCCCATCTCTAAGAATTTTCCACAGTTTGTTGTGATCCACACAGTCAAAGCTTTGGTGTAGTCAATAAAGCAGAAGTAGATGTTGTCAACAAGATTAGTTTCTCCAAAGATTTCTCATCAAATGCCAATATGATCTATAATTTATTTTAATTTTAACCACAACTAATTCCAGTTTTGAGGCTTACAATTTTGACTCCTAAACAGAAAATTATTGAATAGCATCCAGGTAAAAGCAAAGTATATAGAGTGGTTAATGACAAACATGAAACATTCCTTAGGTGGAAATTTAGAAGTGTCTCCTGAACAAGTGTCTTTTGGATAATTTTGGCGTTATTTTTGTTGTTATTTTGTAACAAAATAGGTGAAACTAAGTTAAACAGTTTTTTTGTTGAGGAAATTCTCAAAGTTCTTCGTGTGGTAATATGCATTATGAATCTTTAAGGGAAAAATATACTACATAGTCATTCTCAAACTTACTTAATTAAAAATATCTTTTTTCTTTTTTCTTAAACAATCTTCCTTGACTGGTTTTCTTGATAACAAACTGGATAGCAAACTCAGAGTTTACCTTGCAATTCAAATGTGGTCCATGCATGCATGGGTATCACTCACTACAGTAGAAAGGCTGAATCTCAGGCACCACCCAGACCTACTGAATTAATATCTGCAAGATTCCCAAGGTGATACTTTGCATATTTAAGTCTGAGAAGACTTGGGTTGGAAGATAATTCTGAGTCCAAGGAGACAAATGTTTATGTTTAGATAAGCATAATGCACAATCATCTCTGTGCAATGTAAGTAAAGGGAATCAGAATACGCTCCCCCTCAAATAATGCCACTTTGGCATAGGATTGCTTTGAGCAGAAGGCAATTGAAAATCAACAGATACAGAAATAGTTCTCTGCCCTCTCCTTGTCTTCCTAAAAGCAGCCATACAATTGCCTTTGAGGAAGGTGCCCACTTCCCATACCAGGGAGAGAAGAAATACATTTAACTTATAAGATGGGGAGCTGAGACCATGATGAGCTTGCATAGACAGACCTTACTAAAATAGTCCTTACCTTCTATTACTTCTTTCATGTATTTCTTAGTTACTTTCACAAAATTTTATATCTCTTGAAGCCGAGACCCTCTTTTCTTTGCTAAAAAGGAATTTAAGCCCTGAGTCCAACTGCCTCTTTGAAGTTTATATCTTTTGGGGGAACTCCTATACATATAAATAGTAATAAAAATTGTGTCCTTTTATTCCTTTTAATCTGTCTTTTTTTAGTATGACCTTCAGGCCCCTATGCATAGAATCTAAGAGAGTAGAGGAAATGTTTTTACTATCTGATAATGAACTTCATGAAGACGGGAATTGTTTGGCTCAGAGATGTATCCCTAGCACTCAAAATAGTGTCTGTGAAGCATCGTAGGTATTCACTAAATATCTATGGTATTCAATAAATATCCATCAATAAATGTATGTACTGACTTGCTATCCCAGCAGTGCTTGAATTATCTATCATATATGCTCTCAGCAGTATTTAGTCTTAGTGGAACATTGTCTGTATTTGATACCTCAAGGGCTGGATCATGAGCTTAGGGAAGAAATGATAGCCTTCCAAGAGGGAAGTTACTTCCAAGAGTAGCTTTCAGCCTCCCAGTTAAATTCATTGCATATATTATGAAGGATTTTTTTAACTGGAAATTAGGGAATAACTAATAAATATACATTCCATTGGTCATGGAAGTGGGATTTCCTGCATTTTATCATTAGAATATTTAAATTGACTGTATTTCAGCAACTTCCTTTCAAATTCTCCAAGGTCAGTTTTATTTCAGTCTGTGAGGTTGACTTGCTACAGGGTTTCTTTGGTGTATGATCTTCACTCTGGGCCTCCTTCTTCCTCCTATCTCTGATTCTCAGTCACATTCCTATAGATTATAAGCCTGAAACTACCACATGGTTTCTAACACTAATGTGATTTTCAGTTAAGCTCCTAATGATCTTTATAAATTGAGATAACAGATTTATCTATTAAGAGTAATTACGGAATAGCTTTGTGGAATTATAAAATATGGATAGACTTCGTGATTCAATAATGTGGAGCTTTCATTTTGAAAAATACTATAAAAGCAAAATTCAAAATAAATGTGTAGTTAATGTAATCAGGGGCATCTTTAAGTGATGACAAATATAGTTTTGTTTATATAAGGTCTGAAGATGTACTGAAGAATCTCCTTCCCACTACCATCACCACAAAATAGTTCTCTATTTATGTTAATACAGACTCACACTGGCCATCAGTAACTTCTTAAGAGGGGCTTCCCAGGACTTTCAGTGGGTAAAGAATCTGCTTACAATGCAGGAGACACAGGTTCGATCCATGGTTGGGAAGATCCCCTGGAGGAGGGGATGGCAACCCACTCAGGTATTCTTGTTTAGAGAATCCCATGGACAAGGGAGCCTGGTAGGCTACAGTCCATTGAGTCACAAAGAGTCAGACACAACTGAGTGATGCAGCTCCTTAAGAAACCCAGTCCTTCACCTCTGGTCTTGCATTCTTTCCAGTATCTGCCTTCTCCAGCTATTCCCTCCATACTGTATTCTCTAATGTTCTGGACTATTAGACATTTCTCAGAAGGAGTCTATTCCTATGGACCTTTGCTTAAGCCATTGCCTAGAATACCCAGGCCACTCTTTCTTCTGCTCAATTCTCTGCCTATGTTCCAGTAAAGTGAATTCACGTAAAGTATAAATCCTTCAGAGTATAGCTTAACTATTAGCTCTAGAAAGACTTTTCTCACTTCTCAGATGAGCTTTACCGTACTGTACTAGTTGTATTTCTTCCAGATAAATCACTTTTTGTCTGGGAATGTATTGAATCCCTATCTCACCACATAGACTTAATTAGGTCTTGCTAGAATCAGGGCTGGATGTCATGGTTTTCATTACATATTCCTAGGACCTAGCATCACAGACTGATCCACTCATCCAATAAGCATTTTAAGGAATTCAAAAATGGAAAGATCAGTGAATTTGTAAATAATTTGACTTGAAAAGGATGTTAGTAATGCAACTTTTCTAAGCAAGCATATCCAAATTCAATTTAGCATATCATTTTTTTTTTTTTGGCAATGTCTCTGCTTTTATTTTTTTTTTAATTTTTTTTCATTTATTTTTATTAGTTGGAGGCTAATTACTTTACAATATTGAAGTGGGTTTTGTCATACATTGACATGAATCAGCCATGGAGTTACATGTATTCCCCATCCTGATCCCCCCTCCCACCTCCCTCTCCACCCGATTCCTCTGGGTCTTGCCAGTGCACCAGGCCCGAGCACTTGTCTCATGCATCCAACCTGGGCTGGTGATCTGTGAAGGTGGGAAGTTTCAAAAGAACAGCATCGAAACATGTATATTATCTATAGCATATCATTTTTTTTCTAATTAAGCTTTCAAATAATTTACGTAGTCGTATGATAACAATAGCCACAACTTATCAAGTATCCACGATGAAGCAAGCACTATGCTAGGTCCTTTGGTACAGAGAGACAGACTTCTCTGAAGTACTTAATGGCTTTATCAAGTTCCCAAAGTAAAAGAAAATACTCCTTCCTTGGTATTTTGTGTCTTTCAAGAAATTAATACATTTCATCTAAGTTGTTGAATTTGTGTATTTCCTCCCAAGCTCAAGTATTCCTCCGTGAGCAGTTATGTGTACACTCATGCTAATGCAGCTTTATTCAGAATAGTCAGAAATGAAGGAAACTTGACATGAAAGGACAGGCAGGCATTGTGTGATTTGACTTATATGAGGTTCCTTGAACAGTCAAATTAATAAAGAAAGTAGAATAGTTGTTTCCAGGGGATGGAAGGAAGAAGAAATGGAGTGTTAATATTTAATGCATATACAGTTTTCGTTTGGGAAGAAGAAAAAGTTCTGGAAAGTAATGGTGATAATGATTGCATAAAAATATGAACATATTTTGTGCCACTGTACTGTACATATAAAAATGTTAAAATGATACATTTTGTGTATATTTAGCCACAATTTAAAAATTCCTTATGGGGGTTCCATGGTAGGTCAGTGGTAAGGAATCTGCCTGCAACACAGGAGACAAGGGTTTAATTCCTAGTCCAGGAAGATCCCACAGGAAGTGGAGCGACTAAACTCGTGCACCACAACCGTTAAGCCTGTGCTCTGGAGCTCATGAGCCTCAACTACTGAGCTCACGTAGTACAGCTAATGAAGTCCACATGTCCTAGAACCTGTGCTCCACAACGAAAGAAGCCACCGCAGTGAGGAGCCTGCACACCACAACTAGAGATTGCCCCCAACTCGCCAACCAGAGAAAAACCCATGCATCAGTGAAGACCGTGCACAGTCAAAAACAAGTAAATAAATTATCAGGAAAACTTTCTTATGGATTAAAGTACAAAATATAACAAACTAAAACAAAGACATGGGAAGAAAACGTGGAATGTTTTAAAGTTTGAGTTATAAAAACACAATAAATAAAATTCAAAGTTAGTAGAAAAATAATTTGATACATAATATATAAAGTTCACGTGCTAAATCGCTTCAGTCATGTCTGACTCTGTGCAACCCTATGGACTGTAGCCCACCAGACTCATCTGTCTATGGGTTCTTCAGGCAAGAATACTAGAGTGAATTGCCATTCCCGCCTCCAGGGGATCTTCCCAACCCAGGGATCAAAACCATCTCTTTTGTCTCCTGCATTGGCAGGTGGGTTCTTTACCACTAGCACCACCTGGGAAGCCCAATATACAAAGAATTCCTTCTAAATTATAAGAGAAAGCAAATAAACCAAATACAAAATAAACAAATGATCAGAATAGACAATTCAGACTATCCATCTCAAAACAGAAGAACACATCCAAAAATAATTCTCCACTGATTATTTTAAGCACAAAAACTAAATATAAAACATTAGCAGAAAATACAGCATGTTTTGTATATGCTTGGTACACAAAACACTTGCTATACCAAATCCAGACGCTATAAAGAAAACAAACAAATTTGACTATCCAAAAAATCTTCATCCATATTACAGAGGCACCATAAAAAAGTAAAATGATCATCCAAAAAGGCCTGTGATATTATTTTTTTTAACACAGTGAGTTATATATAGGAGGTGCTTTATGCCATGCTGTTTAGTCACTAAGATGTGTCTGACTCTTTACAACCCCATGGACTGAGCCTGCCAGGCTCCTCTGTCCGTGGGATTCTCCAGGCAAGAATACGGGAATGGGTTGTCATTTCCTTCTCCAGGGTATCTTCCCAGATCAGGGATCAAACCAGTGTCTCTCGCATTGGCAGGTGGATCCTTTACCACTGAGACACCTGGGAAGCCCTATTAATCCTGTTTTGGTCAAATTATTTGCAAATAGCTTCTCGAATTCAGTAGGCTGTCTTTTCATTCTGTTGATAGTTTCCTTTGGTGTGCAAAAGCTTTTAAGTTTGATTAGGTACTATTTGTTATTTTTGAATATGTAAGAGACATATTCAAAAAACTGTTGCTGCAATTTATATCAAAGACTGTTCTGCCTATGTTTTCCTCTAGGAGTTTTACAGTATCTGGTCTTGCATTTGTGTCTTTAATCCATTTTTTAGTTTATTTCTGCATATGATGTTAGAGAATGTTCTAATTTCATTCTTTTACATGTAGCTATCCACTTTTCCCAACACCATTTATTGAAGGGACTGTCTTTTCTCTTGGCTTCTTTGTCATAAATTAATTTACTGTAAGTGTATACATGTATATGTACTGTCATGGAAATCTCATAGAAATATTAGTAAGTTAAAAAAGAGTTGCAAATATATAAAAATATTTGTAGAATGATCACATTCCTATAACAAATTACTCACAAATCATATTCAATGTGTTAACAGGTGGTAGTAAAAGAACTCTTTCTCTACATGCATGATATTTCCCCAGGAATGTACTCATATATTTTACATACATTTCATTTTTGAAATAGATGAAATGCAAACACTTGTATGTTTTTAGAAATAAAAATTTAAAATAGGGAAGCACAGAAGATGCAGAGGCTCTGAAATTCAGAAGTTCTGTAAGCTCATAATCTTTTAAGAACAAAGAAAGGCCTAAATGAAGGCTCCAGTAAAACTCTGCAGTGCAGCCTTTCCTCACTTCACAACAGAAGAGGTTACCCAGAATTTTTGCGAACTTCCATTTCTTGTTCTTTTCTCCCCATCTCTCTGATTGTCCCCAGAGCCTTGGATCAAGAAAGATAATCCTGGGAGGTGATTACTCCAAAGCAGCAGAAACCTCCCACAATCCTTCCTGATCCAAATTCCTGCCCACCCTCCACCACTGTCTACTTACTTAGCATTAGAACCTAGTAGCTTTGGCATGACATCCCCACCATCTTCAGCTCCACCACATACTGGACTGTAGGGGAGAGCCCTGTAGTCTGACAACAGACACCTCTGTTTCTCACCATGTATAAGCAGCTGGTCACTGAGTGCACCCAAGGAGACTCAGTTGTCTGGTTCCTCAGGGCTCCATACATATTTTGATAAGCTTTCCTGTCAACGATTCTTCATAAGTTTAACAGTGGTGGTTAGATTGATGTTGCTTAGTTAAGATACATAGTTTTGCTTCTCCAGAGCCAGGAAGTATGGTCCAGAAACTGTGCAAAAACCTTACATACATTGTTCAATTTAGCTTCCTCACGTATAGTTATGAGGTAAGAGCTATTAATATCTCCATTTTATAGGTGAATAAACATATAGTAGCTTAAAAGTGTCGTGTCTGAGTTCACTTGGTACGTAAGTAGCAGAATTCTGACTTAAACCCATATTCAAACCCTCAGTAGAAATTTCTAACCCTGTACACTTAACGATCACAGAAGGATTAATATGGGCTCATCAAAGGAAAACTGTTCCCTAACAAAACGAAACCTAAGGCTTGCATCCGTGCACATTAAGTCGCTTCAGTTGTGTCCAATTCTTTGCAACCCCATGGACTATAGCTCACCAGGCTCCTCTGTCCATGGGATTCTCCAAGCAAGAATGCTGGAATCTTCCTGACCCCGGCGATTGAATCCATGTCTCTTGTGTGTCTCCTGCATTGGCATGTGGGTTCTCTACCACTAGCATCACCTACAATTTTTAAATGCAAACTATTTGCTTAATTGCTTAATTCTGGGTATATTTTCATGTCAAGAGTTACATGAAGTAGCAGGATCATTCCCATTAATAGTTTGAGTAACTTAATTGATTTCATTCTTTAAAAATAGAATAGGAAGACAATGTCATCTTCCCATTTTACAGGTAACACCAGCCATGAATTTTAAAATCAGCTTTGAGCACATCCATTCAAGATTCATTATGCTGGAAAATGTCCCTCTTATGTTTATTAATAAAGCTAAGGTCTTCTGTAAGGAGCTCTCAGAAAAACCTGTGCCAAGAAATGGGTCTCCAAGTACATTCAGATTTAAAAGCCTTCAAACTTGGTGTAGCTCACCTTTACCTTTTTCCTGTACAGGTGTTTCCATGCACCTCTCCAGACTCCTCTAAAGCACATTCCTTTACATTCACTGCTAGCTGGAGATCTGAGAGAACAAAAGATGCTCTTTAACCGTGGCCTGGGCAAGGAGTCATTCACATTTGCCACCCAGACATTATCTCCCTGCGCCTTTAACCACAGAAAATAAGGATTTAATGAGAAGAGGAAGCTGGAATAAATGAGAATATCCTCCAAATTTTAATGACTTAATACTTTACTTCAGAACCCATAAACAACTCCTACCATCTGGCATCGTTTTATTTTTTATCACACCGGAGGGAATCTCAGCCTACTACATGATTAAAAAAAAAAAATCAGAATCAAATTCCTCCTTTTTCCCCAACCCCCACTTCCGGCTCTGAACACAGAGTTTTGCAAAACAAATCTTTGCTATTATTCTTACAGAGAAAGAATTCTGGCATGGATGAAAAAGAACTCCAAGGAAGACAAGCACAAAAGGTGTTTTGTTTCTTTCAAATCAGTGTAATTTATACAGCTGCGTATATGAGCAAAGCTGTTTCAAGGAAGCACAGCCAAGCAGGGGCTTTCGGGTCTTGGCACCATGTACCTCAGAGCTGTTCCCAAATCACTTCACCTCACTCTACCTTTAGTGTCTCCATTCAAACATTCAAAAAAAAAAAAAATAGAGTGAACAAAGAGAATCCTGAATAAAAAGAACCACATTGATTAGACAATAAGTGTGGTCACTGTGTTCTTTTCAATAAGCTCCATCACTTAAAAAATAAATAGCTTTTTAATAAATAAGCAGTATACAAATTATAAGCTTAATGAAAGCAAATTGTCTCATGTTTTATAAAGTTCAGTCTTTTGTTCATTGTTCTGACACAGATTGGAATTTTCAGGCAGAGCCAACTCTTACCTCAGGGTGAATTCAACACATATGTTCATAATCCAGAGCAGAAAAAAAAGCAAATGAGTTTGATGAATGAGTGAACGAATAGGTCAGAAATGTCCTCTCATCATTCCTTGTGTTCAAATTGAGTGATAGTTGGCAATACAATTTTAGTTTATGGGCCAAAGACTTCTGTTACTATAACTCTTTTCTCTTTAAGTTATCAATGTATCTTTTTATTGCCTCAAAACCAATTCAGTAATGTATAAAGCAGATAGCCTTATTGATTCCTCAACTTTCTATCTATGCTTTAACCTCATAAAGAGGGTCTACCTGGTTTGGTAATATGAAAAATAACTAACACTCACTGTGTGTGGTGTATGAGCCAGGCAGAGAGTAAAATAATTCTTCATACTAACTCACTTAATCCCCATAACAGCCTGACTAAATGATGATGAAGATGATGATGATAATTTTATACAAGAGGGTCCTGAATTCAGAAATGTTAAGTTCAGTTCATACAGCCAGCAGCTGGCAGTGTCTGAGTTTAAAAGCCCAAGTCTGCTTTTTGAAACTGTGCTGTTAATTATGATATATTGTACTAGAAAGAACACAGGCTTTGGAGACATCCAGGACGTTAGGACCAAATCACAGATTAGTCATTTATTAGCTGGGTAACATCAGGAAAATCATTTCACCATTCTCAGGCTCAAATTCCTCAAGTATAAATAGGTAAAACAACATGACTCTCTATAGGAATATAAAGAACTTTAGAAACAGACCCTGGCTCCTAAGGAGTTCTAAATACATCAAAACTTTATCTCAGTTATTATTAATAATATTTAAAAGTTCAATAGTAGTAAAGGCTCCCCCTCCAATTCAGTACTTGCTGATAATTTGGAGAATATGATTCTAAGACTTTTCTCTCAGGTCTGCCCTTTAAAAGCCAGTGAATTTTTCCTTTATGGTTTAAATATTCTAATTTCAAAATGCTGACATTCTCCTTTCCTAAGATAGAGTTAAGGGGCCCCAGAGAAAAGCTGGTAACGCTGAGCACTGTGCTTGGAGACAGAGTCTGTGTAGCTGCAGGGCTGCACTGGTTGGGGAGGTGTCACTTCAAGGCAGTCAGCTGCTCGATGTAAAAGCCAGTGAATTTTTAAAGAACATTTGGATAATAAATAGGTCAAATTACCTTTCTATCTTTTCAAAAGGAAAAAAAGAAACCCATCAAATCCATTCCCACTTTTACCCCTAAGAGCTAAAATAAAAGTTGCTGTATCAGCAGAGATTGTACTCTTCTAGAATGTTTTCTCCTAGAACTTTGCGGACTGCACCATTCTCTTAGAATCCATTTCCCTTCCCTTTTGAGAGCATAGTGTCACTGCAGACCTACAGAAGTGTTTTTCATTTCCATTCTGTGCATGAAAATTAAATTTAATTATTCCCCAACATGTCAAAGGCACTCATCAAGTTAGGCTGCTTTAGACTGAGCAGAAACTGTGAATAAGATTTAATTTGGAAATACTTGTTTCTGCAAATCTCCCTGAACTATGAGGAAGAATTACTATTTGTGGCAATACATATGGGAAACCTAATGTGCTGACTAAGAAATGCCATTTGAGGTAGAAAAGCTGTGAAATGCATGGCACGTATTAATTCCACCACATAGTAAATCTTTCACTGAAAAGTTATGGACTATAAAGCTTTGTCCCTAGGAACCAGACCTCAGAAAGTTATGATTGCATTAAAGGAGGCAGTAGGGATTTATAGAACATATCAACCTTATCAAATTTGATAGAATCCTTTCAGAATGAAAAAAAAATTGCTGACAGGCAAAAACATGGTCATCATGCATGTCTGGGCTGTTTTGAAAATGTTACATAAAATACCAGAGGAAATCATATACCCTAGCTATAATAAATTGCCTTGAGCCTGAGTAACTTAGATGGACAAAAAAATGTGCAACTGAGGGAAGAAAAAAGGGAAATGGGAATAGGAGATATGCCTCGTAGTTGAGTCCACATAGATTTACCAGTTAGGTAGCTTTGAATTCAATTCTTAGTTCCACTGTTTGCGTGTATCATTGAGTAACTTAATTACCCTTTAAAAGCCACTGTTTTCTGAACTATAAAATGAGGAATAATAACAGCATTGTTGGATGGTCATGAGGATTAAGTGAGCTAAAATATGTCAGTTGCTCATAGGGAAGAGATCAGTGTATGGCGACTCTCATATTTCTTGGTGTGGCTGTTACATTGTGGGCAGAGTGAATGGAAGTCATGAGGAAGCAGCTCCTGCAGACGACTTAAGTGAGAACAAATGGGATTCTGATGGGGCAGGCAGAGCGTGTCTGGGAGATGAGGATCTGACATCAGTTTCAAACACATAAAAATTCCAGATGCATATAGGACCAAGAAACTGGAACACGCATTTCTTTGATCTTCAAGATGAAAGTCATTATCAGGAACTAGATACAGTAGATCCTTATATCAGCCAATTATTTTTAATTAGGAAAAGAGCTACAATGTATCACACTATGCCACACTCTAACAAATATTTGAAAAACATGGAATCTGTATTGGTTAGGATTCTCCAGAAAAATAAACTAGTAGATATATTGTATATAGTATAAATAATTGTAAATAAATATTACACAGAGAGAGAGAGATAGAGACAGAAATTTATGATAAAGAATTGTCTCACACAATTATGGAAACTACTGTTTGCCATCTGCAAGTTGGATACCCAGGGAAAAACAGTTGTATATTTCCAGTCTGACCTAAAGTTCTAAGAACCAGGAGGATCAAGGTGCAAGCCCAAGTCCAAGTCTAAAGGCCTGAGAACTCGAGAGCCAGTGTTGTAAATTCCAGTCGGAATACAAAGACCTTGAAAACCAAGCGCTCCGATGGAGTTAGTTGAAGCCTGAAGGCAGGAGGTTAGTATATCAACTCAATGAGTCAGACGGAGAGAGATCGTTTTTCCCTTCCTTCAACTTTTTTTGTTCTATTCAGTTCTCAATGCATTAGATGATACCCACCCACACTGGGGAGGTCAGTCTGCTTTGTTCAGTCTACTAATTCAAATACCAATCTCATCCAGAAACACTTTCACAGATACACTCAGAAATAATCTTTAACCAAATGTCTGGGCACCACGTGACCCAGTCAGGTTGACACATAAAATTAATCATAACAAATGTGTGTAGGATCCAGGAGAATTGTAATTAATGATAAGATTAGAGGAACCCACATTTCATGAATATACCAGGAAAAGGTAATTTAAGTTCTCTAAACACTTCTGTGGTTTTAGTCATATGTACTAGCAATAAGATATATTTTTCTTGATAATAATGAGGAAGACTACTTCATATTGAGTTAGACAAGGCTGTGGTCATTGTGATCAGATTGGCTAGTTTTCTGTGATTGTGATTTCAATCTGTCTGCCCTCTGATGCCCTCTCTGAGTGCCTACCATCTCACTTGGGTTTCTCTTACCTTAGACGTGGGGCATCTCTTCACGGCTGCTCCAGCAAAGCGCAGCCGCTGCTCCTGACCTTGGACGTGGGGTATCTTCCCTTATGATTATCCAGTGGAAGTGAGAAATAGATTTAAGGGACTAGCTCTGACAGACAGAGTGCCTGGTGAACTATGGATGGAGGTTTGTGACGCTGAATAGGAGACAGGGATCAAGACCATCCCCAAGAAAAAGAAATGTAAAAAAAAGTAAAATGGCTGTCTGAGGAGGCCTTACTAATATCTGTGAAAAGAAGAAAAGTGAAAAGCAAAGGAGAAAAGGAAAGATATACCCATCTGAATGCAGAGTTCCAAAGAATAGCAAGGAGAGATAAGAAAACCTTTCTCAGTGATCAATGCAAAGAAATAGAGGAAAACAACAGAATGGGAAAGACTAGAGATCTCTTCAAGAAAATTAGAGATACCAAGGGAACATTTCATGCAAAGGTGGGCTCAATAAAGGACAGAAATGGTATGGACCTAACAGAAGCAGATGATATTAAGAAGAGGTGGCAAGAATACACAGAAGAACTGTACAAAAAAGATCTTCACAACCCAGATAATCACAATGGTGTGATCACTCACCTAGATCCAGACATCCTGGAATGTGAAGTCAAGTGGGCCTTAGGAAGCATCACTATGAACACAGCAGGTGGAGGTGATGGAATTCCAGTTGAGCTATTTCAAATCCTAAAAGATGATGCTGTGAAAGTGCTGCACTCAATACGCCAGCAAATTCAGAAAACTCAGCAGTGGCCACAGGACTGGAAAAGGTCAGTTTTCATTCCAATCCCAAAGAAAGGCAATGCCAAAGAATGCTCAAACTGCCACATAATTGCACTCATCTCACACGCTAGTAAAGTAATGCTCAAGATTCTCCAAGCCAGGCTTCAGCAATATGTGAACCGAGAACTTCCAGATGTTCAAGCTGGTTTTAGAAAAGGCAGAGGAACCAGAGATCAAATTGCCAACATCCATTGGATCATTGAAAAAGCAAGAGAGTTCCAGAAAAACATCTATTTCTGCTTTATTGACTATGCCAAAGCCTTTGACTGTGTGGATCACAATAAACTGTGGAAAATTCTGAAAGAGATGGGAATACCAGACCACCTGACCTGCCTCTTGAGAAACCTGTATGCAGGTCAGGAAGCAACAGTTAGAACTGGACATGGAACAACAGACTGTTTCCAAATAGGAAAAGGAGTACGTCAAGACTCTATATTGTCACCCTGCTTATTTAACTTATATGCAGAGTATGTCATGAGAAATGCTGGGCTGGAAGAAGCACAAGCTGGAATCAAGATTGCTGGGAGAAATATCAATAACCTCAGATATGCAGACGACACCACCCTTATGGCAGAAAATGAAAAAGAACTAAAGAACCTCTTGATGAAAGTGAAAGAGGAGAGTGAAAAAGTTGGCTTAAAGCTCTACATTCAGAAAACTAAGATCATGACATCTGGTCCTGTCACTTCATCGCAAATAGATGGGGAAACAGTGGCTGACTTTATTTTTCTGGGCTCGAAAATCACTGCAGATGGTGATTGCAGCCATGAAATTAAAAGACGCTTACTCCTTGGAAAGAAAGTTATGACCAACCTAGACAGCATATGAAAAAGCAGAGACATTACTTTGTAAACAAAGATCCATCTAGTCAAGGCTATGGTTTTTCCAGTGATCATGTATGGATGTGAGAGTTGGACTGTGAAGAAAGCTGAGCGCCGAAGAATTGATGCTTTTGAACGGTGGTGTTGGAGAAGACTCTTGAGAGTCCCTTGGACTGCGAGGACAGCCAACCAGTCCTTCCTAAAGGAGATCAGTCCTGGGTATTCATTGGAAGGACTGATGTTGAAGATGAAACTCCAATACTTTGGCCACCTGGTGTGAAGAGCTGACTCATTTGAAAAAACCCTGATGCTGGGAAAGATTGAGGGCAGGAGGAGAAAGGGATGACAGAGGATAAGATGGTTGGATGGCATCCCCATTACAATGGACATGAGTTTGTGTAAACTTCGGGAGTTGGTGATGGACAGGGAGGATGGCATGCTGCGTTTCATAGGGTCACAAAGAGTCGGACATGACTGAGCAACTGAACTGAACTTCATATTACTTAATTGCTTCAACACAGACCCAAGGTACCTTCATAAATATCTTATTGGAGTCTCTAATACTGCCTTGAGGTAGACAGAGTCAGCTCCTTTATTCTCAGCGTATACATGAGGAAAACAAAGCTGGGAGACTAAAATGGTTGGTCCAAAACCACTCAGATAGAGGTGGGAAAGCACAAGACAGGTAGAAGTTCATCTGTCTTGAACTTTTGCCTCAGCCTACATCCTTAATGTTACACCACACACATTCCTAACATTTTTAAGTTAGGTATAATATATTCCTTTCCCATGACTCTCCATCTATAATAAAAAAAAATTTTTTAATAGCAATTTTAAAATATCCTATTTGTACTGAAAATTGCCTTTGGGACATCATTTATTTTGGTACAACCCCACCAACACATCCCTTCATATTTTTATAATGAGGTAGCATCTCCTATAAACAATATGCTAAAGTCTTGATACGTAAAGTGATCACATGCCATGTCAATCACTGTCTCTCACTTTTTGTCACTGTTGTTTCCACTTCAAATGCACAACTTTACAGGAACTGAAAATAGATTCAGCCATGTCACTAGACTTTGAAGTTAAAATTATGGCGTGACAAATAGAAGTGGCAGCTTATAAATAGGTGTCATTTATTCATTTATTCATATCTCAGGACAATATCTGAAGCTCTAGGAATTCTGACAGCAATTTCTTAAAAGCATACACTAGCAATAATATCCAGGTTTGGGGAGTTTGTGTTCCAGACTGCTGAAATGTAACAGGGCAATTAAGAACATACACACATATACACATGATTACAGTTAGTTTTGGTAGCAGCTATGTCTCCTCTATACAGAAGAAATAGCAATTGATTATGAATGTAGAGATAGGTGAGGTAAAGTGAAAGGTGTGAGTCTCTCAGTCGTGTCCAACTCTTTGTGACCCCATGGACTGTAGCCCACCAAGCTCCTCTGTCCATAGAATTCTCCAGGCAAGAATACAGGAGTGGGTTGCCATTTACTTCTCCAGGGGATCTGCCCACCCCAGGGATCAAATCTTGGTCTCATGCATTGCAGGCAGATTCTTTGCCATCTGAGCCACCAGGATAGGTAGTAATGTGGTTATTATTTTCAAAAAAGTTCCTGTTGGTGGCTGTTGTTGTTCAGTTGCTCAGTCATATCTGACTCTTTGCGATCCCATGAACTGCAGCATGCCAGGCTTCTCTGTCCTTCATCATCTCCCGGAGTTTGCTCAAATTCATGTCCATTGAGTATGTGGTGCCATCCAACCATATCATCCTCTGTCATCCCCTTCCCCTCCTACCTTCTATCTTTACCAGCTTCAGAGTCTTTTCCAATGAGTTGACACTTTGCATCAGGTAGCCAAAGTATTGGAGCTTCAGCTTTAGCATCAACCCTTCCAATGAATATTCAGGGTTGATTTCCTCTAGGATTCACTGGTTTGAACTCCCTGCTGTTCAAGGGTCTCTCAGGGTCTTCTCCAACACCAAAGTTCGAAAGTGTCAATACTTCGGTGCCCAGCCTTCTTTATGGTCCAACTCTCACATTCATACATGACTACTAGGAAAACCATAGCTTTGACTAGATGGATCTTTGTCAGTAAAGTAGTGTCTCTGCTTTTTAATACACTGTCTAGGTTTGTCATAGCTTTTCTTCCAAGGAGCAAGCATCTTTTAATTTCATGGCTTCATTAAATGTCCACAGTGATTTTGGAGCCCAAGAAAATAAAGTCTGTTACTGCTTCCACTCTTTCCCATTTTATTTGCCACGAAGTGGAGGGACCAGATCTATGATCTTAGTTTTTTGAATGCTGAGTTTTTAAGCCAGCATTTCTTACTCTCCTCTTTCACTTTCATCAAGAGGCTCTTTAGTTCCTCTTCACTTTCTTCCATAAGAGTGGTGTCATTTGCATATCTGAGGTATTGATATTTCTCCCAGCAATCTTGATTCCAGCTTGTGCTTCATCCAGCCCAGCATTTTGCATAATGTACTCTGCATAAAAGTTAAAGAAGCAGGGTGACAATATTCAGCCTTGACTTACTCCTTTCCCAGCTTGGAACCAGTTTGTTTTTCCATGTGAGGTTCTAGCTATTGTTTCTTGACCTGCATACAGGTTTCTCAAGAGGCAGGTCAGGTGGTCTGGTATTCCCATCTCTTTCAGAATTTTCCACAGTTTGTTGTGATCCACACAGTCAAAGGCTTTAGCATAGCCCATGAAGCAGAAGTAGATGTTTCTCTTGAATTCTGTTGCTTTTTCTATGATCCAACTGATCTTAGCAATTTGATTTCTGGTTCCTCTGCCTTTTCTAAATCTAGCTTGTACATCTGGAATTTCTTGGTTCACATATTGTTAAAGCCTAGCTTGAAAGATTTTGAGCATTATCTTGCTAGCATGTGAAGTGAGTGCAATTGTGTGGTAGTTTGAACATTCTTTGGCATTGCCTTTCTTTGGGATTGGAATGAAAACTGACTTCTTCCAGTCCTGTGGTCACTACTGAGTTTTCCAAATTTGCTGGTATTGAGTGCAGGTCTTTAACAGCATCATCTTTTAGGATTTGAAATAGCTCAGCTGGAATTCCATCACCTCCTCTAGCCTTGTTCATAGTGATGCTTCCTAAGGCCCACTTGACTTTGCACTCCAGGGTGTCTGTCTCTAGGTGAGTGATCATACCATCATGGTTACCTGGGTCATCAAGATGTTTTCTGTATAGTTCTTCTGTGTATTCTTGCCACCTCTTCTTAACATCTTCTACTTCTTTTAGGTCCATACATTTTCTGCCCTTTATTGTGCCCATCTTTGCATGAAATGTTCCTGTGGTATCTCTAATTTTCTTGAAGAGATCTCTAGTCTTTCCCATTCTATTGTTTTCCTCTATTTGTTTGCATTATTCACTTAGAAAGGCTTTCTTATCTCTCCTTGCTATTCTTTGGATCTTTCTTTTTCTCTTTTGTCTTTCACTTCTCTTCTTTTCTCAGCTCTTTGTAAGGCCTCCTCAGGACCATTTTGCCTTTTTGCATTTCTTCTTCTTGGGAATTGTTTGATTACTGCCTCCTGTACATTATTACAAACCTCTGTTGATAGTTCTTCAGGGACTCTATATCAGATCTAATCCCTTGAGTCTATTTGTCACTGCCACTGTATAATCATAAGGGGTTTGAGATGGATAATACCTGAATGCCCTAGTGGTTTTTCCTACTTTCTTCAATTTAAGTCCAAATTTTGTAATAAGGAGTTCATGATCTGAGCCACAGTCTGCTCCCGGTCTTGTTTTGCTGACTGTATAGAACTTTTCCATCTTTGGCTGCAAAGAATATAATCAATCTGATTTCAGTATTGGCCATCTGGTGATGCCCATGTGACTTAATTAAAAATTGGGCTTTTGTATCTTATGTTTAGAATATTTAAGGCACATAATACTTAGCATTTTATTTCATTTCCTTATCTTCCACAGCTTTTTTTTTAATTAGAGTATAATTGCTTTACAATATTGTGTTAGTTTCTGTTGTACAGCATAGTAAATCAGTCACACAAATACATGTATCTCTTCTTCTTCTAATTTCTTTCCCATTGAATCCATAGAGCACTTAGTAGAGCTCCCTATGCTATAAAATCAATTCTCATTAGTTATCCATTTTGTTTCTATTTCTGCTTTGCAAATGAGTTAATCTATACATTTTCTAGATTCCATATATATGCATTAATATACAGTATATGTTTTTGTCTTTCTGAGCTACTTCACTCTGTTTGAGTCTCTAGGTCCATCCACATCTTTTTATGGCTGAGTAATATTCCACTGTATAAGTGCCACATCATCTTTATCCATTCTTCTGTTGATGGATATTTAGGTTGCTTCCATGCCCTGGCTATTGTAAATAGTGCTGCAATGAACATTGGGATGCATATATCTTTTTGAATTATGGTTTTCTCTAGGTATATGCCCAGGAGTGGGAATGCTAACTCTTTAAAAGCTGGTTCCACAGCTTTTAAATTGAGCCATTTTTACAAATGTTAGTGAAAATTAAAAAAACAACAACTATATTTCTCTTTCTATATCTTTCTTGCTATATCATCTCACACAATGATAGGTGCCAAAAATCCTCAATATCGCTACTTATTGACTTCTCTGCATATCTATGTGGCTTTTTTTAATGCTTATAAAATTTAAACATATACATTATAGAGCTTAAACTCACATGACAGAGCTGAAAGGGGCTTTCAATTAACCACCTGAGTGAGCCCTATCCAAGCCCCCTGATTTTATAGGTAGGAAAACTAAGTCTCAAAGAGCCAAGTGACTTTCCCAAGATCACACAACTGCCTAGTCAGAACTGGCACTAGAACTTAGCTTTCAATCCAAGGATTTTTCCACTTCACTTATATAAAACATTATAAATGTGGATGTCAGTATTTTTCATTAAAATTAGCAGCAAATAAAAAATGTCATGATATTTTTCTCGAATAAGTTGAAAGGATTCTTCTTAGGAAATAATGACTTGTCCTTCCTATTACATAGCACTTGACCATTTATGTGATGTGCAAAGGCTGAATTTTATCCAGATTTATAACATTTGAACAGTTTAGCATTTTCATTTTGAGGTGGTTTGGTAGGGGCTACCATAACTAGGCTGCTTCTCTCTGGCAAGACCATAATTTGGCTCTTTGGATTAAAAGTAAGATAGAAAGAATTTCACTCTCTTTCCTCTGTATCATATATATCTAGATATTTTTTTACAGCCCTCAAAAGCCCTATTTTGCAACCTAAATAGTCCTGGACCCTGGAAATGATGTAACTTATATGAGGAAAAGGATAAGCAAAAGAGTTTGCCATCAATGTCCAGACAAGTTCTTGTTAAAAAAAAAGAAAGAAAAGTAGGATGTTTTCATGGAAAAGGGGACAAATTTTTACCTCTTTCATACCTTTACTGAGGCAAAAATTGTGTTTCCATATGTGATTAAATAATCATCCTTTTTACTGAATTTGTGACATATATGAGATGAGTTTTTGTGTGTGCATGCTAAGTCTCTTCAGTCGTGTCTGACTCTTTGTGACCCCACGGACTGTAGCCCACCAGCTCCTCTGTCCATGGCATTCTCCAAGCAAGAATACTGGAGTGGGTTATCACTCCCTCTTCCAGGGGATCTTCCCAACCCAGGACTCTAACCCACATCTCATATGTCTCCTGCATTGGCAGGTGGTTTTCTTACCCTTAGTGCCACCTGGGAAGCTCAAGTTTTGTCTGATTGATTTTTAAATACACAGTTAAGTTTAGTTAAGTCACTCAGTCATGTCTGACTCTTTGTGACCCCATGGTTGCAGCATGCCAGACTTCCCTGTCCATCACCAACTCCCAGAGCTTACTCAAACTCATGTCCATTGAGTCGGTGATGCCATTCAACCATCTCATCTTCTGTTCTCCCCTTCTCCTCCCACCTTCAATCTTTCCCAGCATCAGGGTCTTTTCCAATGAGTCATTTCTTTGCATCAGGTGGCCAAAGTATTGGAGCTTCAGCTTCAGCATCAGTCCTTCCAATGAATAGTCAGGACTGATTTCCTTTAGGATGGACCTGTTGGATCTCCTTGCAGTCCAAGGGAACCTTGAGAGTCTTTTTAAAGACTTTTTTAAAAACAAGAGGTTTGTTTCTTTTTTGAATATACACCTGTATATAAATGTATCACAACAGTAACCAAGCAGAATTTCTAAACAAAGAGTTTTAAGTAGAAACCTGAGAGTATGACACATGTTCCTCGCTCAGCCTAGAGATGCAGTCTGTCTTTTTGGAAGGGGTACAAGGTTTGGTAGTACTTTGCTTCAGAACAGTAAATCATGGCCATAATCTGTCTATCCATCTTTCTGTGAGAAGAAAACAATTATGTAAGGACTCTTGAGCCCCACAGAGATATTTTTTTCCCACTGGTCTTTTATAACAGAAGAATGATAATACATTTCCATTTAGTGCTTGTACAAATTCAAGTTTACATTTTTCTTGCATATTTCTCATCTTATTTGCTATCCTTTCCTCAAGCTTTCTGCTTGCTCATTATTTACTCAGTTATTGCCTGTGTTCTAGGCACTTTTCTAGGCATATTAAGATGAAGATATATGGGGTCCTGTCTTCGAGCAGCTCATTATCTTATACAAGTGGCAGTCTGATAAACAAATGTTTGTCTTTGTTTCCCTAGCATAAACAACTCGAATTCCAAAAGGCCTGCTTCAACCCCTCTCATGTTACTTTTTGTGTTATGTCCCACTTCTTGTCTATTGAGGTGTTTATCTTGTTTTTATGCTACTATATCTTTTAAATGTTCTCTTTATGAATTTAAATGTTCTCTTTATCATGATGTGTATTTGGAGCAGTGAAGGACTTCTCCGCTTAAACTTGAAAGTCAAACAAATTGGGATAAGGAGTCCCAATATTTTCAATGGTTTAAAATATTTTATAAAATGTAGAAATTAGCTGTTAGTTGACGATTTAAAACAAATAAGCAATCATGAGTCTCTGGGTTTTAAAAGTATTTCATAAAGAAAATTATTTTAAACTGTTTATTAGAAACTTTTCATACAAAAATATATAATGAGCCTCCATGTGCCTATCACATAGGTACAACAATTATAATCAGTATGATATTCTTATTTTATTCATACCCACCCCACCACTTTTTTTTTCTTTAATGGAAAGAAAATGTTGGAGCATTTTAAAGTACATCCCCAGCATTATATCATTTATCCCATAAACACTTCATATTTTTAACAGAAAGGGATTTTTTAAAACACACACATACACACATAAAGCAACATATGACATCCAACACAGTTAATGATTTTTTAATATTATGTAATACTCTGTCTATGCTTAAATTCCTCCAGCTATCTCAAAAGCTGTCTTTTAATGGATATCAGTGTACTCTCCCCTTTTTTATAAAATATATATATATATTTATTTGGGGGGAAAAACTGTAGAATCTCCCACACTCTGGATTTGGCTGATTGCATCTTGCAGTGTAAATTAACATATTCTTCTTGTTCCCTTTTTTCCTTAAAACTAGAACTTGTATTGTTTTTTAATCGCTAATTTGTGTTCGACTCTTTTGTGACCCCATGGACTGTAGCCTGTGAAGCTCTTCTGTCACTGGGATTTCCCAGGCAAGAATATTGGAGTGGGTTGCCATTTCCTTCTCCAGGGGATTTTCCTGACCCAGGGATCAAACCCCCATTTCTTGTATTGGCAGGCAGATTGTTTACTGCTGATCCACCAGGGAAGCCTAGTACTTGTATATTTAGGCTTAATTAGGTCAAATCCTTTTTTCAGGCGTATTTAATAGGTTCAGTTCAGTTCAGTCACTCAGTCATGTCTGACTCTGTGACCCCATGAACCGCAGCACACCAGACCTCCCTGTCCATCATCAAACCCATGTCCATTGAGTCGGTGATGCCATCCAACCATCTCATCCTCTGTCATCCCCTTCTGCTCCTGCCCTCAATCTTTCCCAGCATCAGGGTCTTTTCAAATGAGTCAGCTCTTCACATCAGGTGGCCAAAGTATTGGGCTTTCAGCTTCAACAGCAGTCCTTCCAATGAATACCCAGGACTGATCTCCTTTAGGATGGGCTGGTTGGATCTCCTTGCAGTCCAAGGGACTCTCAAGAGTCTTCTCCAACACCACAGTTCAAAAGCATCAATTCTTCAGCACTCAGCTTTCTTCACAGTCCAACTCTCACATCCATACATGACCACTGGAAAAACCATAGCCTTGACTAGATGGACGTTTGTTGACAAAGTTATGTCTCTGCTTTTTCATATGCTGTCTAGGTTGGTCATAACTTTCCTTCCAAGGAGTAAGCGTCTTTTAATTTCATGGCTGCAATCAACATCTGCATGTTGTGTATTTCCTACTGCTTTACATCATGTGACGCATAATAGCTGTGTGGTCTACTTTTGGTGACATTAATTACAGGGCTCAGATGATGTCATCTCAGATCCATCTATTATAATTTTCCATTGACCATTCACCTAATGGTTATAGCTGCCACTGTTGATTGTTATTTAGATCCATTATTCCATTAGGTATTGCAAAATGGTGATTTTCTAATTCTATCATTTGTTCTGCATTTGTTATCTGCGATTCTTTGATTAAAGAAGAATTTTCCTTTAATAAGCATTTGGGTACCCTGACACTGTTCATATTGGAAAGGAAGAATAAATGCTTGGTTCTCTACCTTTATCAATTGTCCGAATAATGAGTTGGTGCCCTATCTTGCTTTTCTGCTGGGTCTCCTCAGTGGTTTAAAATAGCACGACATTGTTTTTCATCTCCATGTAGCACTTCTTTATCTTACATGTCTCTTTTTTCTATGACATCATAATCTGATTTCAAAAGGGAACATTCTCTTAAGTCTTCTTGAATTCATAAATCATGAATCCCCTAAATATTCTTCTGTTTTGTGTAAGTCAGTGAGGGACAAAAGCCATGCTGGATTTTTCAATCAGTGGAAATGTAATATAGGACATTGGTTATAAATAGGAAATCTAACGTAAAGGGGGGAGATACTGGTAACTGCAAGAAGTTACTACCCATTGAGCCTGAAGGAAAAAGAAAATGGTGGCATGCAGTGCCCAGAAGAACTTCATCACTAAGGCTACTGAGCACCTGCCACTGACTTTGGAGCCACGGCTGCTGCCGCCACTGTAGGAAATGTGGAACTCATATTTCCACTGTTGCTGCAGTAGCTTCTGTCACTGTTGCTGCTAGAATCATCAGACTGTCTGAGCTCTGTGCCGATGGAGGTGACAGAGCACTCCCTCCTGCTGTAGCCACTGGATCTCATTATCTGAGAAGAATCCAGGAGCCTAATTCACCCCATGCAGCCATCACTGCTATCAGAGCCACTAAAACCTAAAATGGGAAGAAATGACTTCTTTTTCTCCTGCCTTCTTAATCTCCTGCAGTGCTTCCCACTGATAGAACCCAACCAGAAGAGCCACACTGGCAAGATAGTCTGCGAGATGTAGTTTTTAGGCTTCTCTCCTCTGCAATATTGAGCAAAACGTGAACAGACAGGATGAGGCTGACAGCAGACAGACAAATGACCACATGCGCATCTTTAAATAAATCCACGGTTGCAGAGGCAGCATGCTCCTCCAAGTCTTCAGCAGTATGTGGATCTGTAGAATTCTTCTTGAAGTCTTATGATTTTCCTTATTTACTGTTCCTTAACAGAAAGTTCTGTGTGTGTTGTGCTTTTATAGTCAAATAGGTGTTCAATTTAATTCATAAATTAGGCCTTTAGTTTCAGATCAATAGCATAAAATTTTAAATATGGAAATATTGACATCAAACCAGTTGAGACAACAAAAGAAACCAAAGGCATGACCTTTACTGGGAGCTTCCTATCTGTTAAATATAACATGGACAGAATTTCTAAGGAGAGGCCCCACATACAGGATCTCTTTTAAGTGATCATTTCTACCTGGATCCAGGTTGGGTCCTTTCCAAGTGGTCAGTATATTACTCCTACAGCCAATCTGCGTATATGAGAGGGAGCTGAGAAAAAGTCCAAAGAGTCCCTCAGACTATGCTTGCTGTCCAGATACAGATCAGAAAACCTTTGTCTCTCATTTAGCTATATTATGGGAGTGACATACTTTGTTGTTCAGTCACTCAGTCATGTCTGACTCTTTGCAACCCCATGTACTGCAGCATGCCAGTCTTCCCTGTCCTTCATTATCTCCCAGAGTTTGCTCAAACTCATGTCCATTGAGTTGGTGATGCCATCCAGCCATCTCATCCTCTGTCACCCCCTTCTCCTGTCCTCAATCTTTCCCAGGATCAGGGTTTTTCCAGTGAGTTGGCTCTTTGCATCAGGTGGCCAAAGTATTGGAGCTTCAGCTTTAGCATCAGTCCTTCCAATGGATATTCAAGGTTGACTTTCTTTAGGATTGACTGACTTAGTTACCTAGAATAGCACCATGGATCTCCTACTTTTTCTCTTCATCAAATCAGCATTTTACCTGGTACATATTTCTCCAAATGTGGAGTAAGTATTCAATAGATGATACTTGGCCTTGATTGCCAAGGCTACTAAAAAACAGTTCCTCACTTGCATACATTTTTAAAACATTTCTAAATAGGAATTTAAGAGGAAAAACTGGGGATCTGTGCTCATAAAATAACCCTGCTAAAAAATACACTTATTCTTAATTATTATTTCAACTCTTACCCTTACAAGCTTCACTAGTTCTCAACTAATGCAAAAATCTATGCTTAAACATTTTCATCTATATGGGATATTAATAATTATATTTGAAAATGTATTTAATAAATTAAAAATAATAAAAGAAATCTATACAATAAATATTTATCAAAAAGGCAATATTTTCATATGGTTAAAAATATTAAGTATAAAAATGGTAAATAGTGAAAAAATCTCCTTACCAACTGTGTCTTCCAGTCATTCAGTTTCTTTCCCCAGATTCTGGTCCAAATATATTTTATGCTTAAAAGCATACCCTTATATCCTGTTTCGCACCTTGCTTTTTTTTCACTTAGCAATATGTACTATAGATCACTCCTTATCAGCACAAAAATAGAAGACAATTCCCCCTTTGTGTAGGATAAATTCTGAGAAGTGGAATTGCTACATCAAACATTATATCTTTTTTAATCTTGATGAGTATTGCTAAATCTTCCTGCATAAGGACAGTTTACACTTCCAGTATCACCGTGTGAGAGTATCTGTTCTCCCACATTCTCATCATCACAATGTATTATCAAATGTTTGCTCTTTGCCAGGTGAAAACAACTGTGATATCAGTGTAATAAATGAAATTCTTTTATTATAAATAATGGTAGCATTTGGATATGATTCAGTTCAGTTCAATTGCTCAATCATGCCCGACTCTTTGTGACCCCATGGACTGCAGCATGCCAGGCCTCCCTGTCCTTCACCAACTCCCAAAGTGTACTCAAACTTGTGTCCATTGAGTCAGTGATGCCATCCAACCATCTCATCCTCTGTCATCCCCTTCTTTTCCCACCTTCAATCTTTCCCAGCCTCAGGGTCTTTTCAAATGAGTCAGTTCTTCATATCAGGTGGCCAAAGTATTGGATTTTCAGCTTCAACATCAGTCCTTCCGATGAATACCCAGGACTGATCTCCTTTAGGATGGACTGGTTGGATCTCCTTGCAGTCCAAAGGACTCTTCAAGAGTCTTCTCCAACACCACAGTTCAAAGGCATCAATTCTTCAGTGCTCAATTTTCTTTATAGTCCAACTCTCACATCCATACATGACTACTGGAAAAACCATAGCTTTGACTAGAAGGACCTTTGTTGGCAAAGTAATGTCTCCGCTTTTTCATATGCTGTCTAGGTTAGTCATCAGTTTTCTTCCAAGGAGCAAGCATCTTTTAATTTCATGGCTGCAGTCACCATCTGCAGTGATTTTGGTGCCCAAGAAAATAAAGTCTTTCACTGTTTCCATTGTTCCCCATTTGCCTTGAAGTGATGGGACCAGATGCCATGATAAGTTTTAAGCCAACTTTTTCACTCTCCTCTTTCACCTTCATCAAGAGGCTCTTTAGTTCTTCTTCACTTTCTGCCATAAGGGTTGTGTCATCTGCATGTCTGAGGTTATTGATATTTCTCCCAGCAGTCTTGATTCCAGCTTGTGCTTCATCCAGCCCAGTGTTTTTCATGATGTGGTTAAGTACTGTTTTTTGCTTTTTCTGCAACTATTAATTCATATCTTTGTCCTTTTTTTCTCAATTGGTATAATAGTATTTTCCTTATCATTTTTTATAAATGCTTTCTATTTCAAGAAAACTAGCCCTGTAAGGTAATTTTCAAATATCTCTCTACTCCATTATTTGTCTTTTGTCTTTGTATATGGTCATTTTTGTAAAAATATATATATGGAGGTGAATTTATTAAGCCTTTCCTTTATGGCTTTTGAGCTTTATCTCATAGCTATACAGAGCTTCTGCAATCTTGAATTTTTTTTATTCTCTCAGTTTTAAACATTTAAAGCTTTATATTTAAATACTTGATCTATTGATCTAATGAGACTGAAGGTATTATTTCCTTTTTATTGTCTTATATGGCTTCCTGTTTCCTCTGAAAGTATTCACTGAGTAATTCATTTTTTACCCCATGGATTTGAGCCCCTTTACAATCTACCAAATTATTTATCTATTTCTAGACTTTGTATTCTGTTCCACCAATCTGTCTATTTGTACGCCTGATGATGTTATTTGAAGTATTGCTACCTGGTAAACAGTGTGTTTACAAAGAAAGCTACTTCTTTCCTTGTCAAGCTTCTTTTTAATACTTTAAAGGCTTCAGGAAATCAAGAGGTTTTTCCTGAAACTACAGATGTAAGGCATTATTTGTATGTCTGTGCAACAGGAAAGGCATAGGATAAATCACAGTCCATTCAAGTATGGAGTCATTATCCAATGTCCAGGCACTTTTGCTAGATGCAGAGAAAATCCCAGTAAACTGATGATTCAACATGATGCCTTTTGTAAGCAAGTTTCAGACACTTGAAGAATTTTAAAGAAATAATGCTGTGTAAATTCATTCTTCATTCTTCTTCAGACTGAAGAAGCAAGAGTTAAAAGAGCTACCATTTCAAAAAATCAAGAAGAAAAGCCAAATAAAGGAAATAAAGTGACTCTGGAATTGGATCTAGAGCAGGAAGCAGAGGGACAACATCTTGGATCAGCACTACATTTACTATAATGGAGCCAGGGACAAGTCACCTATCTACTACATTTTATTCCCATTTGAATAATCTTCATTTATCTTCCCTAGTTTGAGGGTTTGCATGATTGAGTTTCAACTCTAATTTATTTAGTTGTTACTCTCTGTTCTGGGAGAAAAGCAGAGACACTTTTTAAGATTCTGATGTAGATTGCTTTGATGAAAAGCCTGTTTTGTCACTTACTAGCTGAGGGACTTAGGCAAGGTGCATAGTCTCTCTGTGCTACCTGCCCCTACCCCACCCCATTTTCCCTATTTGTGAAAAATGAATAACAGTAACGCTATTTCATCAAGTTGTCTTTAGAACTAAATGGATATGCTATATCCAGGCACTTAGCACAGTGCTTGGATCATCTTTGTTACTAAATAAAGTTACTGTTTTGGGCTTTCCTGCTGGCTCAGCAGTAAACAGTCCTCCTGCAATGCAGGAGACATAGGAGATGCGACTTGGATCCCTAGGTCAGGAAGATCCCCTGGAAAAGGGCATCACAACCCACTCCAGTATTCTTGGCAGGAAAATCCCTTGGACAGAGGAGCCTGGTTGGCTACAGTCCATGGGGTTGCAAAGAATCAAATGCAACTGAAGTGACTGAGCACACACACACACACAAAGTTATTGTTAATTTTGGTGATCATCGTATCAATTATTCTAACAAATGACTACATGATGAACGATTTATTTTTATTTTAACTTTACAGAAACCAAGATTTTTTTTCCCCAATTTCCATAGCTAGACTGTTACTAGGAGAAGGATGAGAGTCAAACCCTGTTGTGTGTATATTTCAATGAAGCCAACTGTCTTTTTGGCTCAACGTCTTAAAATTATGTGTTTTCTAAACTAATACTGACCAATGATGGTATATTCTGTTTTTTTCTTATGCCTCTTCTATTGATTACTGCTTCAGGGCAGATTGACCCCAAATCCTTTGTCACATTTAAAACTGACTGATATTCCCTTCCCTCAGTACTTTATATGTCCTCAGTCACTCCCTTTAAATACTAAAACATAATGCCACTAGTTGTAATTGTATTCTAGATTATCTAGTTAATTTTGAGGCATAGCCTTGAGACTTTTCACCACATCTTCAGTATTTTGTTCTTTGTTCATGCCCCTTAATAAAATAATAGAAATGAAACCACCACTGGAGATTTAGGATCAAAAAAATGTCTTATTCTGCCTTCTTTTCCTTGCTATACTAGTAACAAATAAATATTACCCCTTTATATATGAGGCAGCTTAGCACCAAAAATGGCTGATTTGTCAAAGCTGTAGTCTAAAGTGCAGTTGAAATAAATCCTGGGAAGTGTGAGCCTGCCATTCTCTGGTCAACAGAGTACTATATAACTTGACTTGTTGACCTAGAAAAACCTGGGTCACATGTAATGTAACCCTCTGAGGTAGTTCAAGAGACTGATTTAGTGTTTCAGTGTCATGTTGAGCATAAGAAGATTTCAGAGTCTCAGATCAGAGAAATGAAATCTGGCCTCTAAGAGCTCCTTGTGAAATGATAGATACAGGAGCATATACTTAAATGATTACTTTTTAGAGTCCATGCTTCAGAACTTTTTGCAAATTGTCTATCTGTCTGTCTATCTATCTACCTACTTATTCACTTGTTTGCTTTTCAGTGTATTTGACATACTTCAAGCTTCTGGAGAAAATATGGCTAAGCTTAATAACTAACCCCACTGACTATTCCAGTATAATGAACATGAAAGTAAAACTTTCACGTCAGTCATGTCCAACTCTTTGCAACCCCATGGACTATACAGTCCATGGAATTCTCCAGGCCAGAATATTGGAGTGGGTAGCCTTTCCCTTCTCCAGGGGATCTTTGCAATCCAGGGATCAAACCCAGGTCTCCTGCATTGCAAGCAGATTCTTTACTAGCTGAGCCACAAGGGAAACCCAAGAACACTGGAGTGGGTAGCCTATCCCTTCTCCAGTGACTCTTCCTGATCCAGGAATCGAACCGGGGTCTCCTGCATTGCAGACAGATTCTTTACCAAATGAGCTATCAGGGAAGCCCTTTTCAGCATCATAGGACCCTACTAGATCTAATCTAAGGGATTTACAAACCCTTGGAGGAAGCAAAAGAGATGAAATCAAAGACACAAACTCAATTCAAACTGGTCAAGTAATTGGAAACTTATTGGCACATATAAATGAGACGATCATGATAGAGTTGGAATGGGTGCTCAATTTTTGGAACAGATACCACTTTTCCAGTGTGTCCAGGGAAACTTTCAAGATCCAGTGTAACTGAACAAACTTTGTTTATATGCCTATCCATGAATCACTGGGTGAAAAGAAAGGAAAATATTTCTGCCAACTCTGAGAGTGGGAATTAAAGTTATCTTTCTACCCCACAGCATCACATGCCCAAAACTGTGTGAACTGTGAGTAGAGAAGGGGTGGTGTTTTATGAGATAACAAATGTGACATTAACAGAAGAGAGAAGGGATGCCAGGCAGGCGAAAAGAAATATTTACCATCAGTTCACTTCAGTTCAGTTCAGTCACTCAGTTGTGTCCGACTATTTGTGACACCATGGACTACAGCATACCAGGCCTCCCTGTCCATCACTAACTCTCAGAGCTAACTCAAACTCACATCCATTGAGTCGGTGATGCCACCCAACCATCTCATCCTCTGTCGTCCCCTTCTCCTCCTGCCTTCAATCTTTCCCTCATCGGGCTTGTTTCCAATGAGTCAGTTCTTCACATCAGGGGTTTCAACTTCAAGATAGGTCTTTCCAATGAACACTCAGGACTGATCTCCTTTAAGATGGGCTGGTTGGATCTCCTTGCTGTCCAAGGGACTCTCAAGAGTCTTCTCCAACACCACAGTACAAAAGCACCAATTCTTTGGCACTTAGATTTCTTTATAGTGCAACTCTCATATCCATACATGACTACTGGAAAAACCATAGCTTTGACTAGATGGACCTTTGTTGGCAAAGCAGATCTCTGTTTTTTAATATGCTGTCTAGGTTGGTCATCACTTTTCTTCCAAGCAGCAAGTCTTTTAATTTCATGGCTACAGTCACCATCTGCAGTAATTTTGGAGTCCAAAAAAATAAAGTCTATCACTGTCTCCACTGTTTCCCCATCTATTTGCCATGAAGTGATGGGACCAGATGCCATGATCTTAGTTTCCTGAATATTGAGTTTTAAGCCACCTTTTTCACTCTCCTCTTTCACTTTCATCAAGAAGCTCTTTAGTTCTTCTTTACTTTCTGCCATAAGGGTGGTGTCATCTGCATATCTGAGGTTATAGATATTTCTCCCAGGAATCTTGATTACAGCTTGTGCTTCATCCAGCCTAGCATATTCATGATGTACTCTGCATATAAGGTAAATAAGCAGGGTGACAGTATACAGCCTTGATGTACTCCTTTGCCTGTTTGGAACCAGTCTGTTGTTCCATGTCCAGTTCTAACTGTTGCTTCCTGACTGGCATACATATTTCTCAGGAGACAAGTCAGGTGGTCTGGTATTCCCATCTCTTTAAGAATTTTCCACAGTTTGACTGTGATCCACACAGTCAAAGTCTTTGGCATAGTCAATAAAGCAGAAATAGATGTTTTTCTGGAACTCTCTTGTTTTTTCAAGAACTCTCTTGCATTCCAGCAGATATTGGCAATTTGACCTGTTATTCTTCTGTCTTTTCTAAATCCAGCTTGAACATCTGGAAATTCACAGTTCACGTACTGTTGAAGCCTCACCTTGAGAATTTTGAGCATTCCTTTGCTGGCATGTGAGATGAGTGCAATTATATGGCAGTTTGAGCATCCTTTGGCATTGCCTTTCTTTGGGATTGGAATGAAAACTGACCTTTTCCAGTCTTGTGGCCACTGCTGAGTTTTCCAAATTTGCTGGCATATCGAGTGCAGCACTTTCACAGCATCATCTTTTAGGATTTGAAATAGCTCAACTGGCATTCCATCACTTCCACTAGCTTTGTTCGTAGTGATGCTTCCTAAGGCCCACTTGACTTTGCATTCCAGGATGTCTGGCTCTAGGTGAGTGTGAGTGATCACACCATCATGATTATCTGGGTCATGAAGATCTTTTTTGTACAGTTTTTTTGTGTATTCTTGCCACCTCTTCTTAATATCATCTGCTTCTGTTAGGTCCATACCATTTCTGTCCTTTATTGAGCCCATCTTTGCATGAAATGTTCCTTTGGTATCTCTAATTTTCTTGAAGAGATCTCTAGTCTTTCCCATTCCTTTGTTTTCCTCTATTTCTTTGCATTGATCACTAAGGCTTTCTTATCCCTCCTTGCTATTCTTTGGAACTCTGCATTCAGATGGGTATACTTTCCTTTTCTCCTTTGCCTTTTGGTTCTCTTCTTTTCACAGCTGTTTGTAAGGCCTCCTCAGACAACCATTTTGCCTTTTTGCATTTCTTTTCTTTTACTTGATTAAAAATGTTATGACACATATTCTGTTATTTCTTTCATTCACTCAAACAGTAAGAAAACAAAAAAGCACAATCTCTGCCCTCAAGAAAATCATATCAGAAATTTTAAAAGTAATTATATCAATACACTATTATGATGTTTTACATTCCATTCAAGGTATGCACACAAAATAAGCTCTGAAAACACCTACTATGGTTATCATTTATATTCACAGAGGACTTGGCTATGATTCTGTTATGAAATTATACGTTAATGTCTACCATAACATGCTAATACACAGAAATGTACAGAAAACCAAAACAGAGACCTTGCTCATAATTCTTGCTAAGGTGTGTGGAAGTAAACAGAAACTTGAATTAAAGTCAGGGAGTCAGAAGGGGGAGCTCTCAGTGTCCTACACAATACCAGTGCTGAACAGGAAGAAGAAAGACTTCTACTTCTTGCCTGCCAAAAGCTCAGCCAATGAGATTGTCATGGTTCGGCCAATGAAAAGCCACTACAGTTTGAGCTCTCAATTCCTCCAGTGGAGGTGGTGCAGCCCTCCCAACTTCCTTTCCCCCTCTTTAAAAGAGTTCTTCCTCACTCTATCGTGCAGGGACTTGCTTGTGGATCACAGTGGTTGCAGAAGCTGAATTGCATTTTTTGCTGGAAAAAAAGAATTGGTCATCTGTATTAGGTCAGCAGGTGACTAGCCTTATTTTAGATGTGTCTGCAATTGAATATAGAATCAACAGCTGAAGTAGTGTTTTTTTCATGATCTGCCACTGCTTGGTGCTGCTAGGAAAGAAAAAGCTGGCAGCATCTGCACTGAGAATTTGTTAACTTTGTACTCTGCAATTTACTTTTATGATGTACAATGCCACAACTACTATTAAGTTTTATGCCATTGTAGGTAGTTATTTATTAGATAGGAAACTGCTCTCTTTTAAAAATGTCTTTCATTCTCCTACCACTCGGAAAGTACTGCAGTTTAATTGAAAATTGGTGTAGTCATTCTGCCATGGGCTCATGAGACATAATTTGTGTGAATAACTACCACCAAGAGCTTCCCCAAGCAAAGCCTTTCATTAGGGCTGAGAATATTTTCTGATCATCCTAATAATTACCTTTCTTTGAGTTACTGGCTCACCAGTATGGTTGTCATAAAATGTTTTGCTGTTTTTTTGGTTTTGTTTTTGTTTTTGTTTTTTTTCATGTCTCTTGACTTTATAGCTCAAGATCCCACAACAAAGAAGAAAACTGGTCAGGAAATGAGTGTTTATTAACTCTGCTTTGCATGAAGTATTCATTGAAATGTTTATTTAAAAAAAAAAAACACTGAAAAATATTCTTCTGGAATGTAGTAGGACATGGCCTCAATTCATCCTTATAAACCCTTGAAGAATTTACTCTGATATGGTTGTTGTCATTACTAAAGTAAGGCTGTGGGAATATGGAGGGAGAATTCTCAGATCAGAGATATGAAATCTGGGCTTGAGTTCTGGTTCTATCTAAACTGTAAGCTAAATGGGTATAATAAAACCTATGCCGTTCCACAAATTATTGTGAAGATTTAAAAATTGAATGCAGACAGCAACACAAAGCATTATGCATGGCACACAGGTAGTGTTCATACATGCTTGCTGAATATGAACTCATAGTAAAGAACTGAGTTAGATTTACTACATTCTTATATTTGTTATTTGAATGCCAAGAGTTCTCTAACACTGTAGTAGTTCATTCAGTTACCAAATTCAGTAATGGAACACCTTTATTTACTTTATTCTCTAAAAAGTACTCAAAAAAATTTTTTTTAAAGAAGAAAAGAAAATACACATCAGTCCCTGTACTAATGAGTGGAAAGGAAAGGGCATGGATATTTAGCTCACATTGAGTATAGTAAGAGAGGTGCACACAAGAATCCCTGAAAGCATGAAGAAAGATCCCTTAAAATTTCCTGATGAAATCAGGAAAAAATGTTCATAGAGAGGATAGCATTTGAGCTGAGGCGTAAATAATAAGCAAGAGTTTTCCAAATGGAGTCAGCTGAAGCAAGATGATTAGAGACCTATAGAAGAGAACAGAGCATATGCTAGTCACCAGGGAAAATGGTATGGTGATAGACTGGAAAGCAGATTAGTGTGATTAGAAAGAGGGTGCATGAGGAAGAAAACCAGGAGGTGAGGGAATAAAGAACAGATCATGAAGGCCCTCATGTGCCTTTCTAGGAGTTTGAACTTTATCTCCCAAGGCAAGAAAATCAGAATTGCCTGTAGATTAGCTGTTGATTTCGCTCAGAGTTGCTTATGAAGTTTAAAGTCAAGATTCTGATCAGAGCTCCTGTCATCCAAAGGTTTGATGGGGGCTGGAGTGTCTCCTTCCAAGATGGCTCACTCACATGTTTATTAGAAGGGAGACTCAGTTCATTGTCACATGGGTCTCTCTAGTGCTGGCTTGAGTGCCTTCATTACATGGTAGCTGGCTTCCCTCAGAGCAAGAAACTTTTGTTTAGATTCAAGAGAAACAGGGAGAACACAGAGTGGGCCACCATACTGGTCTCTGACCTGATCTCAGGTGTCACACACGCACATATCCACCATAACCTGTAGTTAGCGGTGAGTCACTAAGTCCAGCCCACACTCAAATGGAAGATAATTAGCCTCTCCTTTTGGTAGGAGTGTTGAAGAATATCTGGAGAATATTTTTAAGCCACCACAGGTAGATATTCTGTTATCCATCTTCACACCTGCTAGTTGCAGTTTGGCTGCCTGCAAAATTTCTTGCCCAGATTGAAGCTGTTCTTGCCATATCCATGTCATACTTCACTCTAATTCCTTAGATACCACTCTCTGTCTTTAATGTCTGATCAAATCTCAAGATATGACAAATATGAAAAATATCCTCTAGATCTCTTCAGTGAAACCTTGGGGAAAGAAAAGGCTATGAAGGATATGGAGTAAGTTTATATATGGCCCATGGATCACAATTATTGAGATCTCGATAGGTCTGTGAGAGGGAAAGGATGATTTTTCTAATGTTGGTAGTTGTAAGACATTATCTCCTTTCAGATGTTTATAGTTCTCTGTTCTTAAACACCAGTTAAAGCATAGCTTAACAGTGTTCTCAGGAAGCTTTTTTTAACCAATTTGCAGATTTGTTTCACTAAGACATCTTTTAAAACGTGGCCAGAGTTGTTCTGTTTCCTGGATTCATTATGCATATAATATGTGTTTTATTTTTCTTGTTCCTGCAAGCAGAGCCAGAGACAAAAACCAGAGTCCAAGTAGTTTATTTCGGCAATGCTCTCAGGAGTCAGAAAAGAGGGAGTGGTAAAAGTAAAACAGGGGAGAGAAAGAGTGTAAGAGTGTTTTTCAAGGTCACTGTTGGGATCATTGGGATCTTAATTACACTGGGATTGTGAAACACGTACAGAATACTTCCAAGAATTTTCCAGTCAAAGGACAGGAAGCTGGGGTATTTATCCTCTAACTTCCAATAGTTGAACACAGCCGAAATTGTTCAGTGTTCTGTATTTCTGGATTATCCTCCTGAGAGGCTGAATGGGACTCCTGCAGGTTTGAAAAAGGCAGGAAAAGTTTTCAGACTTCAAGTGTGATGCCAACCATGTGCCTGTTAAGCCCTCATGCAGCTGTCCACTGCAGCTGCAGCTCTAACCAGAGGTGAGCTGAGGACTTGTGAGGCAGAACAAAAGCCTGTGATGCAACTTGTAAATGAGCTCTGAAGGCAACACTTCAAGGGAGTCATCCTACAGATGTTAAAACTATCAAGAACACTGCCCCTTTAGGTAATTGCTCCAAAAGAATAAGATTTATTTGGATCTTTAAATTGTGGTATTTGAAGAGGTAGAACAGCCTCACTGTGTACTCCCAACTCCCCCACATATTTTCCCCTATAATCAACATCTTACTTTAGTGTTGTACATTTGTTGCAACTAATGAACTAATATCAATACATTATTATTAGCTAAAGCCCATAGTTTGCATCCAGCTTAACTCACAGTACAGTTCCATGGGTTTTTAAAAAAAATAACATCCTGTATCCAACTTTATAGTATCATACAGAATAGTTTCACTGCCTTAAAATTCCCCTGTGCTTCAACAAATCATCCTTCTTCCCTCCCCCAAATCCCTGGAAACCACAGATGTTTTTACTATCTATACTGTTTTGCCTTTTCCAAAATGTGATACAGTTAGAAACATGTAGATGTAGCCTTTTCAGACTGGCTTCTTTCACTTAGTAATATTCATTTAAAGGTTCTCTATTTCTTTTGGTGACTCGACAGCTCATTTCTCTTTATCACTAAATAATCCATTGTATGGCTATACCTCTGTGTTCATTTACTGAAGGACATTGGTTATCTCAGGTTTGGGGAAATAATAAATAAAACTGCTGGAAGTATTGATTTGCAGGTTTTGTGTGGACCTAAGTTTTCAATCCCTTTGGATAAATACCTACAGGTGAAATTGTTGGACCATGTAGTCAGCCTTTATTTAGCTTTGTCAGAAATTGTCAAACTGTCTTCCCAAATGCTATACCACTTTGCATTCCCTTCAGCAATGAATGAAAGTGTCCAATGCTCCATATCCTTACCAGCATTTGCTGTTGTTAGTTTTGGAATTAGAGGTGGTACACCATTATTGTTTCAGTTTGCAATTCCCTGATGGCATATGATGTTGAATATCTTTTTGTATGCCTATTTGTGTCTTCTCTCTTTTTTCCGCCTACAATGCAGGAGACCCGGTTTGATTCCTGGGTCAGGAAGATCCGCTGGAGAAGGGATAGCCTACTCATTCAGATATGTAGATGACACCACCCTTGTGGCAGAAAGTGAAGAACTAAAGCGCCTCTTGATGAAAGTGAAAGAGGAGAGTGAAAAAGTTGGCTTAAAACTCAACATTCAAAAAACTAAGATTATGGCACCTGGTTCCATCACTTCATGGCAAATAGATGAGGAAACAATGGAAACAGTGGCAGACTTTATTTTCTTGGGCTCCAAAATCACTGCAGATGGTGACTGCAACCATGAAATTAAAAGACACTTGCTCCTTGGAAGAAAAGTTATGACCAATCTAGACAGCATATTAAAAAGCAGAGACATTACTTTAGCAACAAAGGTCCATCTAGTCAACGCTATGATTTTTCCAGTAGTCATGTATGGATGTGAGAGTTGGAGTATAAAGAAATCTGGAGTGCTGAAGTATTGATGCTTTTGAACTGTGGTGTTGGAGATTCTTGAGAGTCCCTTGGACTGCAAGGAGATCCAACCAGTCCATCCTAAAGGAAATTGGTCCTGAATATTCATTGGAAGGACTGATGCTGAAGGTGAAACTCCAATACTTTGGCTACCCAGAGCAAAGAACCTAATCATTTGAAAAGACCCTGATACTGGGAAAGATTGAAGGCGGGAGGAGAAGGGGAAAACAGAGGATGGGCTGGTTGGATGGTACCACCGACATGATGGACATGAGTTTGAGTAGGCTCCAGGATTTAGTGATGGACAGGGAAGCCTGGCATGCTGCAGTCCATGGGGTCACAAAGAGTTGGACTTGACTGAGCGACTGAACTGCACTGAACTGAGCTTCCTATATCTGTAGTTTGGCCTCTGTCATTAATTTTGAAAAATTTACAGCCATTATCACTTCAAACAAATTTGTTCCTTCCTCTCTTTCCCCTCCTTCCATAACATTTATTAATCTCCTTCTTAAGTGTCCCACAGTTCTTGCATATTCTGTTTCCTATTTTTTAAATTCTTTTTTTTTTTTTCTCTCTACATTTCAGTTTGGGAAATTTCTACTCACCTATCTTTAAAATCATCAGTTTTTCCTTCAAGTGTTCAGTCTCATAATGAGCCCATTAAAGCCTTTCTTCATTCTATCCAGTTTTTGTTTTCTAGCATTTGTCTTTGATTTTTTCTTAGAATTTTCATTCGTCTGCTTATTTATCTTTTCATACATACCACCTACTTTTTTCATTAGTATTTAATATATTATTCATAGTTATTCTAAATTCTCTACCTAATAATTCCAAAACCTATGCCATATATGAGTCTGGTTCTGATGTTTGCTTTATCTCTTCAGCTATGCTTTTCTTTGTCTTTTAGTACACCCAGTAATTTTTTGGTGAAAGCCTGACATGATGCATTAACTAATAGGAACAGAGGTAATTAGGCTTTGGGTGTGAAGTTTTATAATAGTCTGCCTAGGAGTTAGGCTGTGTTTAATGTTTGCTGTAGCTGTAGGCGCCAGAGGCTTCTGTTTCCTCTGGTTTTCATGTGCGAGTGTTTTTTTTAAATACCTATTTGTCCTTGTGCTTAACTAAGACTTTTAAAAGTCTTTTTAAATTGCATCTCTGTCTTATAGTTTTCTCAGTTGTAATCCACTGATACTATACCAGAATTGAGACAATTTTCTATAATCTTATACTAAAATCTCATTTTTTTTTTTTTTAGGGTTTCTAAGTCCCTGGGCTTCAGTAGTGCATCTTAATTTTCTTAGTTGTTTGTTTGTTTTTTTCCCTTTTCCCCTTATTTGTGATTGGCTTTCATGGTGACTCACCAGTAAAGAATCTACCTGCAATGCAAGAGACAGAGCGTTCCATCTCTTGATGGTGAAGATTCTCTGGAGGAGGGCATGGCAACTCACTCCAGTATTATTTTTTCTTTTTTTTTTCTAAATACACTTTTTGTTACCATAGTCTGGAATGCGTGTGAACAACCGAGAGATGCCAGATATTTGAAGAAGACTTGATCAAAACATAAGAACAAAAAATTCTCAGGGGAAAAAAAAAAACAAACAGGAAATGCATAGAACAGAAAATATTAACATTAATATTCTCATTTAAAATGTATTGTATTCATGAAATGACAGTATATTATGTTCACTTTTTGTGGAAACAAAACGACAAAAAAGTTTACAAATCATGATTGGTGTGTCAATAAATTATCACAAAGTGAACATAAATGGGTTAAAAGTACAGTATTACTAACACCTCATTAGTCTTTCCTTCTTCTCCAACAGAAAAAAACACTGTGGCTTTTAATATCATACATTACTATTTGCTTGGTTGCAAACTTTATAACAATAGAATTCTAGAAAATTTATTCTCTAGAATTATTTTTATCTTTTTCTCTAATTTTTTTCCCTTTCTTCACATCTGCTATTTTCAGCATGTTTGTTCAGTTTTGTTTTCTGTCAGATTTAGATTCATTGAGGAAGTGGTTTTTCTTTCATTTTTAGGTGCTTCTTTTTTAATTTATTTATTTTTTAATCGAAGTATAATTGCTTTAGAGAATTTTGTTGTTTTCTGTCAAACATCAACAAGAATCAACCATAGATATTCTTGCCTGGAAAATCCCATGGACAGAGGAGCCTGGTGGGCTACAGTCCGTGGGGTCACAGAGTCTGAAGCAGCTGAGCACTTTTACTTGCAATAGGAAAGTTAGAGGATGCTGGCTGTGGCTAGTTGCCCCTCCTTTAGGTCACATAAGACTCTGGTTACATAATTTCCCTTAAAGGGCAGATTTTGTAATGTAGGGACTCTGAATGGTTACATTTCCCCTCCTCCTGCTCTTAAGAGAGAAGGGAGTTTTGCTCTCTTCTTTTAGACAAGAACTTGGTGAGATTCCTAGAGATAAAGATGATGAAAGTGTGGCTATCTAAGACCAGACTCTTAGGAGTTTTTAACTCTCAAGCTAGTCCAGACCCAGTCACCAGAAATTCATCAAAATTACCATGTATATCGTCTTACCTATTTAAGGCTCCAGTGGCTTCTCTTTCAGGTGAACTGATCTCAGCTCTGGTTCTCTGTATTCACCAGTTCTCTGGATTTTAGGAAGACAGTTTGCTCTATAATTTCAATTATTTGATGGATCTTAAAAATGTCATTGTTTTTCCAGCTTGTTCAGTGTTTTTCTTGTGAGAATTGGAGTGGAAATTTACAAGATTTTTACATGTCAGAATTGATAAAATATATTTTAACAACTTTATGAGTTATAGTTTACATATTATAAAATTTATGTATTTTAAGTGTACAAATAAGTGATTTCTAGCAACTTTACTGAGTAAGGTAACCATTACCTGATATGAAAAGCCCTCTTTGGAAAAGACCCTGATTGAGGAAAGATTGAGGGCAGGAAGAGAAGGGGGCAACAGAGGATGAGATGGTTGGATTGCATCACCGACTCATTGGACATGCTTTTGAGCAAACTCCAGAAGATGTGAAGGACAGGGAAGCCTGGAGTGCTATAGTCCATGGGGTCACAATGAGCTGGACACCACCACCACCATAAGTCAGTTTTAAAGCATTTTCATCTCCCAAGTTGAGGAGTTTGCGTTTGGTGTTTCCATGCTCCCCACAGACATTCTCCCACATATACAGACTTAAATGTCTTTGCTAGTTTTCTACCAACATTTTATTATACCTAGTAAAATACTATTTTCTGGAACTCTTCTGATTACCAGCCTTGTTTTCCTCAGAGATTGGATTTGAAATTTAAAGACCCCACATTGCCACTTATTTTTATCACATTAGGCAGTTCATTCCAACTCCAGATTTCCTGAGAAAAGAAAGTAGAAATTACTTATCCTGATATTCCCTGCAGTTAGCAAAATAGTTGGCACATGCATGGTGATCAGTAAACATTTGTGGATGAACAAATCTGGACTTGGTGTCAAGATTCATAAAATAGTGGGATTGAACTAGATTAGGAGGTATGTTCATGGATATATGGTGGGTATAGGAATGCCCTGATGTGGTCTGAAAAATTTTGTCAACATAGCCTTCATGAAATTTTCAAAAGTTTCAAGGCCCAAAGGGGTGAAGAACAATGGACTCAGTGATATCCAAGGACTTTTCCAACTCAAACATTCTGCCAATCAACATATACTATATTTCCTGTTCCTAACTCAGGATTTTTATAAACTAGATGTTATGTAACTAAGGGCATTTTGACATTTGATTCTAGCTGTTAGAAGCTTACCTATTATACCACACATCTGAATTTATGCAAGCAGTGGTTAAATGTGGAATCCACACTACTTAGGCTTAAAAACTGCAAGGTTCTAGTTCCCCTAAATCTAAATCTTGGGATCTCACTACTTCTAGCTGACCATAAAAGCGAAGGAGGTTGAGGCCTGAAGGGAAAAGAAATGACTAGGTCTGCAAATCAGACCCAGGCTTACTTATCCAAATAGTTGCATGTGCAGAAGAGGTAGAAATGGGAGTTTAGTTTGCCTAGCCAGGCTCTGTTTAGACCTGCTTATCACTTTAAAACAAGAAACAGGATGTAGAACATAGGTTCATTCCTTAAAAGACCATCATGAATTAGGCTGCAACTCTTCATTTTTTAGAGAGCAAGTAGGTAGGTGAGCTAAGAAGAGGGTGGATAGTAGAGGAAGGTCTGATGTGGAGAGAAAGGACTGAAAGTCTCTCTCTTTCCTACCGTGGCCATTGGACTTATTTTGATTGGTAGGCTGTCATCCATCACTCAAGCATGCTTTTGCCTTGAGCATGACTTCAGTTTAACAAATGCTTTGTTATTGTATCAAGTGCTTTGTTGTTCTTTCTGTATATAACCTTTCCTTAGGCCAACTTCTATAGCATTTCCATGTGCCCTCACTCAGCCATGCAGTCATTACTAACACCTAGACTCTTGATACATTAGATTTATACCTAATTATCCCCTGGAGAAGGAAATGGCAACCCACTCCAGTACTCTTGCCTAGAAAATCCCGTGGACAGAGAAGCTTGGGAGGCTGCAGTCCATGGGGTCGCTACAAGTCGGACACGACTGAGCGACTTCACTTCACTATTTTTTTAATCACTCTACCAAACATACACAGACACACACATTTTACTAGCAGGTAATTGGTAAATATTTATTAAATGAATGCTGTGTGTCAGTTCTTCATGTCAGGTGGCCAAAATATTGGAGCTTCAGCATCAGTTCTTCCAATAAATATTCAGGATTGATTTCCTTTAGGATTGATTGGTTTCATCTCCTTGCAGTCCAAGGGACTCTCAAGAGTCTTCTCCAGTACCACAGTTCAAAAGCATCAATTATTCGGCACTCAGCCTTCTTTACAGTTCAACTCTCACATCCATACTTGACTACTGGAAAAACAATAGCTTGGACTAGAAGGACCTTTGTTAGCAAAGTAATGTCTCTGCTTTTTAATATGCTATCTAGGTTGGTCATAGTTTTTCTTCCATGGCTACGGTCACCATTTGCAATGATTTTAAAGCCCAAGAAAATAAAATCTGTATTAAAAATGCTATTACAAATATTATTTTTAAGTGGGAAAATATAATGTTGAAAAAAGTAAATGCAAATCTGTATGCATACTGTAATTATAATTACATGAAGAACATATATTAAGGTGAAATTGACAGAAGGAAATATGACAAAATGTGGCCAATAATGGTTCAGTAATTCATGAGTATCTTTTTTTCTTTATTTTTCAATTTTTTCTCATTCATATTTGGGGGTTATTGATATTTGAAGGACACCCAGCAAATGGTGGGATAGGAAACCCTAGTGGATTGCCCGCCATGGAGCCCTTCAATACCCTCAATCTCCTGAAATCTCCCTTTCAGACTTAGTCTGCCACTGAGTCATTGGGCAGCCCGCATCAGCCAGAGTGCTAGCTCATTAAAACTACAAAATAGGATAGCCTAACACAAGCTTTTCTGTGCAGGATGTCTGCCTCTAACCTTTGCCCTTTGGCATAGCTTATAGTCTTTCAGACCTCCCTAATCAGAGGTTTTAGATCCAAATTTCTTTGGAATCTCTGTTATGAAATAGCTATTTTTCCCATTAGGAGGCCTAAGTTAAAAGATGAGCATTTGGGATCCTAAACTCTTTTCCCAGATAATGTGGGAAATCTCCTTGTGTGGAAGCTGGAAAATAGCTGATGCTAACCCTAGCAATGCACAAAGCATGGAACTTTAAACTACTGCAAGACTAATAGACTGATTATGACCTCTTTCTTGCTGGGCACTTTCTTTTTTCTGCAGGCATTTTTCTTTTTCAAAAATTAGATAATAGCTCCTGTTGTTCCTTCTTTTAATTTCATAAAATAGCAAATCCCTGTAGTCCTGAGTGATTTAGCCAAGTAAGCAATTATAGGAGATTGCTGGATCCATCTGATTTTCCCCAATAGATTTTAAGATGAGTTGAGTATCTTCAGTTTTTTCATTCTTCCAGAAAGTCAATCAAACTCCTACTGCTTTGTAAGGTCACTGAATACCTCCTGCAAGCTCCTTTAAGAATTCTAGTTGGGAAGCTTCTTAAAACAGCAGCATGTTTTATTAGTCAGGTTTCCTTTGGTTGCAAATGGAAGAAGCCCCTCACATTAGCTAATGCAAAAAATTTTAAAAAAAATTAAGCAGTAAGCACTATTTAATAGCTCACACAAAAAAAAGTCTAGGATGTAAGATGTCATCAAATATCTCTCTCATTCTCTCACCAATATGTTTCTCTGTGTTAGCTTTATTCACCACAGGCTCAAATGACTGCCTCTACCAAGCTCCAGGCTCATGTCATCCTTGCAAGTAATCTCAGAAGGAAAGAGGTTCTCTCCTCCCAGCATGTCATAAACTCTGCAAAAATGTTGGCCCTTTTTAATGCACATACAGCCTGTGTGTGGTTCAGGATGAATAGATACTCTAATAATTGACCAACGTAGATTCAGTTCAGTTCAGTTCAGTTCAGTTCAGTCGCTCAGTCGTGTCCGACTCTTTCCGACCCCATGAATCGCAGCACGCCAGGCCTCCCTATCCATCACCAGCTCCCGAAGTTTACTCAAACTCATGTCCATTGAGTCGGTGATGCCATCCAGCCATCTCATCCTCTGTCGTCCCCTTCTCCTCCTGCCCCCAATCCCTCCCAGCATCAGGGTCTTTTCCAATGAGTCAGCTCTTCGCATGAGGTGGCCAAAGTATTGGAGTTTCAGCTTCAGCATCAGTCCTTCCAATGAACACCCAGGACTGATCTCCTTTAGGATGGACTGGTTGGATCTCCTTGCAGTCCAAGGGACTCTCAATAGTCTTCTCCAACACCACAGTTCAAAAGCATCAATTCTTCGGTGCTCAGCTTTCTTCACAGTCCAACTCTCACATCCATACATGACCACTGGAAAAACCATAGCCTGGACCAGACAGACCTTTGTTGGCAAAGTAATGTCTCTGCTTTTTAATATGCTATCTAGGTTGGTCATAACTTTCGTTTCGTGGATTAGATACATCTTAATAGGAATCAGGAACTTGTGGTTGAGGATCAGGTGGAAGGAACCCTATATCTCCACCATAATGTAGTGGCATTTGCAAAGGTTGTCTGGGAACCCTCACTGCAATCTTTGCCACATCTTACACCACTTTTATATATATCCAGAGTTATACATTTGAACTTAACAAAAGCAAGGGGAGAGAGAATTTTCTTTGATAAATAAAACTTTAATAACTTGTTACTGAAGGAATGAGGTAATACAATCCAGGAAAAGAATCAAAGAGAAATGTAAAGGACAACAAAAACTAAGATTTAGAGCACTTCCATGACTCTAGAAATTTCTTCACTCCTTCTTCAAAGCATTGCCCATTGCTACATTGGATTTCCTTCTCCAGGGGATTTTCCCAACCCAGAGGTCGAAGCCGGGTCTCCTGCATTGCAGGCAGATTCTTTACCAGCTGAGCTACCAGAAATCCAGAAATTTTGTCACTCCTACTTCAAGTCATTACCCACTCTCACATTCGCAACCACTGTTCTTATTTCTATCCACATAGAACTTTCTTAAACTATGTAATTGGAATTACACAGTGTGTAATTTTCTATAATCTTTTACTCAATATAAAATATATCCCTATTTTTGTGTGCAATCAGAAGTTCATTACTTATTAATGAGTGCTATACCACTGAATAATATCTTCAAGTGATTATGCCATTTTACGCTCCCACCAGTAATGTCAATTATTCCATTTGTTACAGAACATGACATCTTTGTCATGATACTATCAGTTTTTAATTTTAACTATTTTGGTGGTTGTGTAGTGGTATCTCATTGTGGTTTTAATTTGCATTGCCCTGATGACAATTATGTTAAGCACCTTTTATATGCTTCTTGTCCTTTCAATATGTTCTTTTGTCAAGTGTTTTTTTTAAGTTCTTGAGCACTTTTATTGGGTTATCATCATCATTGTCTTTTATCTGCACTTATCACTTCATGGGAAATAGATGGGGAAACAGTGGAAACCGTGTCAGACTTTATTTTTGGGCGCTCCAAAATCACTGCAGATGGTGATTACAGCCATGAAATTAAAAGACGCTTGCCCCTTGGAAGGAAAGTTATGACCAACCTAGATAGCATATTAAAAAGCAGAGACATTACTTTACCAACAAAGGTCCATCTAGTCAAGGCTATGGTTTTTCCAGTGGTCATGTATGGATGTGAGAGTTGGACTGTGAAGAAAGCTGAGCGCCGAAGAATTGATGCTTTTGAACTGTGGTGTTGATGAAGACTCTTGAGAGCCCCTTGGGCTGCAAGGAGATCCAACCATTCCGTCCTAAAGGAGATCAGTCCTGGGTGTTCATTGGAAGGACTGATGCTGAAGCTGAAACTCCAATACTTTGGCCACCTCATGTGAAGAGTTGACTCATTGGAAAAGACCCTGATGCTGGGAGGGACTGGGGGCAGGAGGAGAAAGGGACGACAGAGGATGAGATGGCTGGATGGCATCAAAGACTCTATAGACGTGAGTTTGGGTAAGACTGATGCTAAAGCTGATGCTATCTAGGTTGGTCATAACTTTCCTTCCAAGGAGTAAGTGTCTTTTAATTTCATGGCTGCAATCACCATCTGCAGTGATTTTCGAGCCCCAAAAAATAAGTCAGCCACTGTTTCCACTGTTTGCCCATCTATTTTCCATGAAGTGAAGGGACTGGATGCCATGATCTTCGTTTTCTGAATGTTGAGCTTTAAGCCAACTTTTTCACTCTCCTCTTTCACTTTCATCAAGAGGCTCTTTAGTTCCTTTTCACTTTCTGCCATAAGGGTTGTGTCATCTGCATATCTGAGGTTATTGATATTTCTCCCAGCAACCTTGATTCCAGCTTGTGCTTCTTCCAGCCCAGAGTTTCTCATGATGTACTCTGCATATAAGGTAAATAAGCAGGGTGACAATATACAGCCTTGACATACTCCTTTTCCTTTTTGGAACTAGTCTGTTGTTCCATGTCCAGTTTTAACTGTTGCTTCCTGACCTGCATACGGGTTTCTCAAGAGGCAGGTCAGGTGGTCTGGTATTCCCATCTCTTTCAGAATTTCCCACAGTTTGTTGTGATCCACACAGTCAAAGGCTTTGGCATAGTCAATAAAGCAGAAATAGATGTTTTTCTGGAACTCTCTTGCTTTTTCAATGATCCAGCGAATGTTGAAAACATTAACCTTATTTATTTTTATAGTTTTATAGTTGTTTATGTCAGGAAAATAAATTTAAAGTGAGTATCTTAATCATAGTTGGCCATGAAAATTTATCACCTCTTGAGCTTTGGGCTAAGATCAAGTGTAGTATCTTTCCTTATCAGTTGTATAAATTTGGGGGAAAATGAACAAATAAATGAATGTTGGCAGAATCAAGAACTATTATTTTCAAAGTATGCTTTGCTAATCATCTTTATCCTACTGACAACTCCTTACACAAACTCGTCCATCTATCATGTGTCCCATTTGCTAGAAACATGTATTTAATGGTATACAGCTAAACTTCAATTTAAAAGAAAGAAAAATGTTTTTAGATCCCAATCTCTATTAATATATGGTATTTGCATTTTCAAAACATACTTTAGAGTAGAAAAGTCTTAGACAATCAAAAGATTAAGCATTTAAATTTTCATGAATCTCTACTAGCTGATAAAATTAATGGACAATGTCCCTTTTGACCCTCAAATTGCCTCCTCTGATATCAAAGATATCAGAGTGATATATTTATCACTACACTTAATCAAATACATACGTACTACTTTGGTACTACATTTATAGCACAAAACAACAAGTCTACATAGCTAACATTCTTTCTAACCTTAACATTTTTTTTCTTCCGATCATGGCATTTTCTTTGCTCGCATAATTTTCCATGTTATTTTCTCCTTATTATAATCATAATGAACATAGAAGGTGGGCTGAGTGACAACAAATTAAACAATATTTATATTCCATAAGAATATTGAACATGGCACACCGTGGGTTATGATGCTTCCTCAATTTGTATTCATGTACTATATTCAAGCAATCAGGTAAAGTGCACCAGGTATAGAGGAGATGATGGGGAATCAGAAGATCTTAATTGTAGTCTTGGGTGCCTTTTACTAACTAACTGTGAACCCATAGGTGATTTCATTTAACGTCTTTGGTGCCTTGGTTTCAACATCAGTGAAATGATAATGTTAGACTAAAGAATTTTAGGATCTAACATTTACTGAGCGTACTTTCTATGTACCAGGTACTATGCCAAGAATTTTAAATAATCAGTGTTGGTTAATCTTCACAATAATAAATCTATGAGGCTATTTGTCAGGGTTCTCCAGAGAAATGAAAACAATAGGAATTAATGGATATGTGAGAGGAGATCTTTAATGAGAATTTGCTCACAGGGTTATGTATGCAGAGAAGTTCTGCAGTATGCCCTCTTTAAGCTGGAGAACCAGGAAAGCTAGAGGTATAATCTAGCCAAGGCCAGAGGTTTGAGAACCAGAGGAACTGCTGATGTAAGTCCTAAAGCTCAAATGCCCAAGAGCCAGAAATTTCAATGCCCAAAAGAAGGAGAATATGGGTATCTCAATTCAAGAAAAAAGAGCAAATTAGCCCTTCTTCCTCCTTTCTGTTCTGTTCAGGCCCCTAGTGGATCAGGTAATGCTCACTCACATTGGAGAAGGCAATCTGCTTTACTCAGTCTACTGATTCAAATGCTAATTCATCCAGAAATACACCCACATACATAACCAGACATAATGACCAACTATCTGAGCATCCCTTAACCCAGTCAAGTTGACAGAAGTAGTCATCACAGAGGTAGATATTATTGTTGTTGTTATTTTATAAACACTTAAAACTGAGGTTCAGTACCACTAAGGACCTCTTCTAAGTGGTAAATGGAAGAGTCAGTTTTGGACTTAAACCTGTCTGCATCAATAGCCCAGGGTGGTAACCCTCAAATTCTAAGTGAGACAGATTTCTAAACCTTCTTCTCTAAAATATTGAATGTCATATCCTATTGGGAAAAAAGCTTACATGCAGATTGAAGAGTCTTATCGCTCCTCCTTCTGTTGAGCATAACCTAGGTCTGTACTATATTTGCACATTGTCTGTCTGTCAAATTTAGTTCCCAAGCAGAAACTTCGTCTAACACAACATTCTGCCTAGAGGTTCACACATTGCTGTCACTTGGTAAGTGTTTATAACAATATGAATGGCATCTGTTTACTGAAAGGAACTTTGCTGTTAATGCTTATTTGGTATTTGCTCAAATATATATTTAGCAGTGCTAACTGCTGAAAGCATTCTAATCTCTTAATACATGTAAAAGATTGTTTATATTAATATTAGCCCACAGTAGCCTCAGTTTGGCATAGTCTGGTCCTAGATAGACTGGACTCATAGTAAATATATCTGGCCAAGATCTATTCTAGTTCATCAGTCAGTGACTGTTTAGCATTTAGTGAATTTTCAGGCATATTATTTACATACCCTTGTATTATATATCTAAACAAATAAATCAGTCTTCAGGAATTTATCATCTAGTGCACTGGAATTTTGCCTGTGCGTGCATGTTAAGTTGCTTCACTCTTTTTTTCTTTCATTTATTTTTATTAGTTGGAGGCTAATTATTTTACAATATTGTAGTGGGTTTTGTCATACATTGACATGAATCAGCCATGGATTTTCATGTATTTCCCATCCCGATCCCCCCTCCCACCAAGTTGCTTCATTCTTGTCCAACTCTTTGCGACACTATGGACAATAGCCCACCAGGGTCCTCTGTCCATGGGATTCTCCAGGCAAGAATACTGGAGTGGTTTGCCATGCCCTTCTCCAGGGGATCTTCTTGACCCAGAGAACCCATGTCTTATGTCTCCTGCATTGACAGGCGGGTTCTTTACCAGTAGCGCCACCTGTACAATTTGGTATAAGTACTATGGAGTTAATACAAGAGAGGGGGCATCAGAACTAGGATTAGAGAAGTCACACTACACAAACTGATACGCCAACAAGACCTGAAATGTTTTCATAAATTAGCCAGGTAAAGAGCAGGTGGGAGAGGATTCCAGAGGGAAGAATTTGTTCAAAGAACTAAAGGTTAGAGAAAGAGAAAGGCATAATTGGAAAAAATGAATATAATTCAGAATGGTCTAAAGGGTAGTGGCAAAACATGAAATTGAAAGGTAGGTAGACATCATTCTAATGAGCTTTATAAGCCTTAATACCTCCATATTAAGCCATGAAACCTTTACCTGAAGACAACTGAAAAGATTTAAGTGGTCAAGCAAGGTAATCAGATTTGCATCTTGAAAAGGTCACTTTGGCTTCAGTGTAGGAAGCAAATTACAGGGGACAAAGATGGATCAAAGGAGAATAATTGAGGGCCTTTTGAAATAATAGTATCAAGGCAGTAGATGGATTAGAGTCAGTTGAGATAAAATTGACAGGACAAGGTGGGAGCTGTTAGAAGTAGTTGGGAAGGAATAGAAATCAAGGACACGCTTGTGTCCTGGCTTGAAAAACTGGATAGGTGTTAATCCTACTCATTGGGATATGGAATATGAAGAGAGAAGCAATTTTGAGGTTGGAAAAGTTGATTTCATTCAAGTCCAACGAGACACCTTTGTTGCTGTTGTTTGGAATATCTTCTGGGACTATTGCTGATAGAGCTATTCTGATATAGCTCTCATCTGTCCCACAAATTAGCACCTTTGAACTACAGTATATTCCGTTTTATCTTTCTCCACCAATTCAGTCAAAGTGCCCTTTGATTACTGAAAAGGTGATGACAGGAAATGGAGATTACTCACCCTGAGTAATATTGATTCTTGAAAAAGATAATGATAGAATGCACCTTACAGACTCGAACAGATCCTGTGGGGGAAAGTACTTTTCTGGGCTAGTCAGTAAAATCCTATATGGTAGCCTAGGTACATAAAATACAGTACTAGTTTTGTGGGGAAATAATTGAGAGAGAGGTCCTAGAGGATTGCAAGCCAATCTCAGCTGATAACAGCACTTCTGCAAAACCTGATAGAGCATTTCTGAAAATGTAACTGCTTTCATAGAAATGAGCAAGAGACCTGGTGATATAAAAAGTTAAATGGAATGTCCCAATTCAGTAGCTTTCACTGTCCACTGCCATAGGATCCCTGCAAAGATTGAATCTACTCATTGAGTGAAACCATTGAAAACATCCACCAAATTGCCTATCTGCTAAAAATTGAGATTATCCTCAAAGAAGCCTGTGCTCCCCAGCTGACTACATTTCTCACCCAAACTACTCTACTCAATTACTTTACCTCTCCAGCATTTGCAGACATCTGCTTTTGTGACTCTACCATAGAACAAGGCCCAGTGACTATATAGCCTGGGCACTTTTCAGGGAAGGTGTTAAAAAACCATAGCTATCTAATGAAATCCTTCAAAATAAATTAACTGCAGGTATCTTAATATGTTGATGTAATGGAGGATGTCTGCCAAGAAGGATGGCTTTGGCTAGGGCAACTGATCTGAGGTCCATCCTTCTGACGATTATTAGGTAGTATGTCTGGTTGCCTGTTGTTTATTGAGGTCACTCCTAATTTATGACAATAAAATTATGTTCTCAATTTAAAAGGAAAAGTTTGTTTCTGTGTTCTATAGTGCAGCGGCTAAAGTGGTTTAAAAAGTCTCTCAGATAAAAGAAAACATCAAAGGATGCCAAAGAGTATCCCTGTTTCTGTCCTGCCTTATCATCTTTAAAATTATTGCTTTTCATTCTCAAAGTGGTATCATAAACAATGTGAAGAATATCTTTTTAATTATCTCCTTACATTAAACTTCTAGAAGTGCTATTATACCCTGGATCAAATAATTTGTTCAATGTACAATTTTGTATATTAATAAATACCAGATTACTTACAAAAAGAACTACCCAAGTAACTAACTCCCACCAATAAAATATGGGAGTGATTATTCCCCACATGTTCATTAATAATGGATTTTATCTGTAGTATTTTAATCTGTACTAATCCAAAATGGCTCAGATAGTAAAGAATCTGCAGTGTGGGAGACCTGGGTTCAATCCTGGGTTGGGAAGATTCCCCTGGAGCAGGGAATGGCTACCCACTCAGTATTCTGGCATGGAGAATTCCATGGACAGAGGAGCCTGACAGGCTACCATCCACAGCATCATAAAGAGTCAGACACGACTGAAAGTCTTTCACTTTCAATCCAAAGTCAAAATATATTTCATAATTTATTTTTACTTATCTGATTATTAATGCAATTAGCTATATTTTCATGTTTCTTGGTCATTTGTATTCTTCTATTAATTACTTTCTATGACCATTTTTCAATTGGTCTATTGATTTGTTTTCTCATTGTGGGTCTCATTTTTTCTTCTGATTTTTAAATTTGTGATATATTTGTAACATTAATATTTTTTTATTTTTACTGCCTAGAAATCACTTTTGTTTGATATTAATACTACTGCCTTCATTTGGTTTTTGACTGTTTGATATATATTTATCTATAAATTCCTATAGCAAACTATAAAATTATTCAGTTTTCCTATCCTCTCAAGTAAGTCCTTAGTACATTTTCTTCCTCATTTACCAATGTTTCTTGGTTTTATTAAATAGATTCTTTAAAAGTGCCCACATAGGGACTTCCCTAGCAGTCCAGTGTTTAAGACCTCAACTTCCAATGCACAGGGTATGGATTCTATCCCTCGCTAGGGAGCTAAGATCCTATGTAATTGCTTATTCTAATATGTATTAATTTCTGAACTCACTGTAGGCCCTACTGCTTCTCTTTAGGTTCAATTTTAGTATGCTTTTATGTAAGAATCTATGAGTCATAGACTTTCTAGAAAGCTCTGTGTTTGAAAACAATGATTTATTTAGCACTTACTCTGGAATGATTCCTTTAATTGAGCGTGGAATTCTAGCTTAATTTCCCTCAGCTCTTTGAAGATATTATTCCTTTGTCTAATGAAAATTTTGCTTCTGATGAGAATTCTATACTCAGTTTACCTCTTCTTTCTGGTTATCTTGTTCTTATCATGTGAACTATTCCTAGGCTATAGACAAATTAGGCTTAAATAGTTTTTAACAAAATCAGGCTAACGTAGGCCCTACTTCTTTTCTCCAGGTTGATAAAATACACACATACCAGCACCAGGTGCAGTGTAAACAAGAAATATAAATAGTTTTCCTTAATTCTGAATGCTGAGCTAGGATTATTTGCCTTCCATAATGCTGAGTCAAGGTTCTCGGTCCTTAACACTGCAGCATTATGAAGGGGAAATACAGAAGAGAGAAGCATATCCACTTGCAATGATCTCTTAATTTTCATACACAAGAACTCTCCCTGTTAGCAAGCCTAGGCTATGTGTTGCTGCAGGATCTAACTGGGATCAATTCCCTATCCTGAAGTGGAAGAAGTAATAAAGAGAAGCTTTGAATTCCTTCCTTGAGGATTAACAGTATTCATTTTCCTCAAAACTTTTTACTGTTATTCCATAATCTTTTACTTCTAATGAAGCTAGTAAGTCTGAGGCCATACTGATATTTTACCCCTGGATAGATGTGCTGCTTGTTCTGTCAGTTGAACTTCACTAGGATTCTAGTCCTAGTTTACCTGAGTATGGCTTATTTATTCCCTTAGACATTGAACTGAAAACCTAGTGAACAAGCCAATAGCTTTTAACTAGTAATTCAGTTATTAGGGGCTACGTGACGAGTAAACTAGAGAAACTGGTAGCCAGTCCAGGTGAGTTGTATTTGCCTACTTCTATGAAATTTAAAGTAGTTTTCTCTGGGAGCTTTCCATTATTTTTAGGGAAAGAGTACCTAGCATTTAGGGGCTTCCCTGGTGGTTCAGTGGTAAAGAATCCGCCTACAAATGAAGGAGATGCAGGTTTAATCCCTGGGTCAGGAAGATCCCCTGGAGGAGGAAATAGCAACCCACTCCAGTATTCTTGCTGGGATAATCCCATGGACAGAGGAGCCTGGCGCGCTACAGTTCATGGGATCACAAAGAGTCAGACACAGTTGAGCATGCATGCACCTAATATTTACTTGCTCCACAGGTTAATCTCCCTAACTAGTCTTTTATAGATTTCACCAAGTAGCTGCAAGCCTACCACCACCACCAAGTATTATTTATAACCTCTCTTTAGGCTTACCTTAGCCTCCAACCATGCACCATATTCTTATTTAAAACCCATCTAGGGGTTAAAATTGTAGTGTAATATGATTTTTCCATTAGACCTGCTTCTGTCTTGTTCTGTAGAGAAAGAATGGGTCTCAAATGGGCCATTTCTTTCTTTTCCTCCCATGGCTCGCTTTCATCACTGGAACTTACTCACTCACTGATTCAAACCTTAATGTCCTCATTTCTCTTCACCCAAATGTATTACATCTGGCGAACTTGTAACATGACTTTGTGGTCAGGCCCCTTGGATTCCTAAAGATAAAGTTTTATCTCCGTTTTGTTCTTGATATCTTTGTTATTCATTTCTGTAAATATTAGGCAAAGGCATAAATTATGCAAACATGCCCTGACTCTACACTCTATCCCATAAATGTAACAATAAAGTAGGCTTTAACTTAATGGTTTATAATAAAAAGTGAGAACTAGTAGTTATCCAGATGAAAAACAGAGATAGTATAAAGCATGATCAAAGACACTGAGGAGGGCTGCTAGAAGTTCAGTTTAGCTAAAACATAACTTACATCTAAGGAAGCCATATTTACTTCTTAGATTCTTATCAGAAGGTTTTATAGATAAAAATGATAAATATTAAAATAAAGGTTATTGTTTCTTGTATTATCATAGGACATTGTGTTTGACAAAGAATAAGCTCTTCTGTGGGACTATAAAAGCAACAGACTAGTATTCATAGAACCTTTTTTCTTTTTCATCTTTTTTAACAGAAACAACTGCTGCTAACTGGCTATCTCTACTAGATAGATACATAAATATATGGCCCCTATCATCTCTAGGGTTCATTTCCTGAATCTATCAAATAAAATAGTGAAATTCTCTGTTCTCTAGGGTTACTCCATGCTATACTTATTTATGCACAAATAGTAAAAAGATGACTTCTCTGTAGGAGAAGTTGCCTACCTACAGAAAATACATTTTAATCTCTGCCTACCTAGCTAATTTCTTCAGTTTTGGTATCTGTGACATCACAATCAACAACCATAAAAATAATTGGGAAACCTTAAATGAACACATTCAAGATTCTTCAAGCAGGACCTAGAAGAAAAGATTTCAAAATTGCAATCAGATGAAATGCTTATCTTTTTTATGATTTCTGTTTGGATTTTGAAGCAGAACCATATTTTATTCAGAAATAGAGTGAAGATAGTTATGATTAATATTGTTTGGAGAACAGTTTACTATAACATAGTTTAGTTCAGAAAGTACCTTATGAAGACTCTTAAAAACTCTTTCAAAGTGTTTTCACCTATCTCTGAAATAAAGGCCTTTTTACATAAGCACAAAGTGGAAAAAATTATAGTATAAACAGCTATGGTTATTAATAGGAAGGCAGGTGGCATTGATTAAAAGAAAACAGTAAAGATTCTCATTTGGAAGTGATTTCACAATTATGTACTATGGATTAATCTATTCTGGAAACTATGATATTAGAGTAATGCAAATTTTGCTAAGCTTTATAATTATGAACTATTTAAGATGAAAAATATCAACCTAATCACATTTTCCTTTACAGAAGAACCCATGGTTAGATATTCTTGCATCTGAATTTCTCTGCCATCACAAACCATTGCTATATACTATCTTCCACACAGTGGAGTTCAGTAAAGGGAAATAGCCATGTTATTTGACATTTTTCTCTATTTCTCAATACCTAGTATACAATGGATACTCAATAAATATTGTTCAATAGTGTCTTTAATGAGAATTCCAATTAAAACAAATGTTTTATATGAGTACTCTTTAAGGTCAATGCAGTAACTAGGATTACCTTGACGTAACTTCACATAAATCACAAACTGGGCAAGTTTGGACAATTGGCTCGCATCACCATTTACCATTTTCAGTATTATTATGAAGTCTCACTAGATAAGAATAGAGCAGGCCTTTGTTAGAGCATAATTTCCTCTAACATCTCATAATTCACTTATGCAACACAGAAGTAAAAATATTTTTAAGTTTATACATAATGACTTCTTTGGCCAGGGAAATTACTTTGAGCAGCAGGGAGAACAAATTTCTCCCCGTATTGCTCTTCTTTTGTAAGACACCACTCTTTGCAACAGTATGAACTACCTATTTCTCAAAATCAGTTGTGAATAAGAATAACCTGGGAATGTTGAAAAGTATTCAGTTCCTGAATGAGACCCAGATATTCTAATTAAAGTAGCAAACAATGCAGGCTGCCCTGGGCACCTGGTAGGACTGTAGGAGAGTAGATATGAAAGATTTATTTTTAAATTATTATTTAAATAATTATCAAATTAAATTTAATTTGATTTTTTTCATGGAATTTAAGATATTATCATAATAATTAACACCTCTCAAGAAACTGCATAGGAAAAGATTCCTTTGAACACATTTTCTTCTAATTATGAGTACTATGTATTCATATATAAAAAATTTGGGAAATAATGGAAGGTATAAATGAGAATCTAAAATTTTCCCATATCCCACTATTGAGAATAAAAGGCATTAATTTTTCTTTCTTTTTTGGAGATTTTAAATTGTCTCATAAAAACTCTTAAGAAAATTTCAAAAGACATTTGTTTTTAGATAAGTAAGTTTTCACAAATACAACTGTGTAAATCAGCTTCCAACTCCCAAATCAAGAAACAGTATATTACAAGTATCTCAGAATCTTCCACATTTCATGCTCCCTTTTTGTCACAACCCTCCACCGAATATAAATACCCTTATCCTGATGTCTAATACCATAAGTGAGCTTTGTGTGCTTTTCATTTATAAAACATCTTTCTCTCAACATTAAGAAAACAGATTTGTAAAATGTATATATATCATTTTGTGTAGCTATAGCTCATTCATTCTCATAGCTGTGAATATACTGCCAGTTTGGAGCAATTACAAATATTTCCAATATGAACATTTCTGTATGTTTTGTGGTAAACATATATCTGCACTTATGTTACGTATTTAGTTGAGCAGATTTGCTGAGTCATAGGATATGTACCGCATATATATGTTCAGTTAAGTTTTTACCGCCAAGTGATTTTTCAAAGTGGTTGTACCAATTTACCCTCCTACTAGCAGAGCATGAGACTTCTAGTTGCTCCACATCATCACCATACTTGGTGTTTTCTTTCTTTTTCATTTCAGCAATTTCGGTGGATAAAATGTTGTCATATTGTGGTTTTAATTTACATTTTCCTAGTGACTAATGAAGTTGAAATCCTAACTATCATTGGCATTTTGATGTATTTCTTTCCAATGTTTTTTTTTTCTGTGTGTCAGAATATGTACATGTGATATTTAAAATTAAGATTATATTGCATATATAATTACATGAACACCTAAAATTGCATTAAGAGAATTTTTCATGTTCATAAATATTCTTCAGAAATATTACTTTTAGAATATCATTCTGACTTTTCTGATTAAAAATAATTAAATGGTTCTCCAATGGGCTTCCCAGGTGGCTCAGTGATAAAGTATCACCTGCCAACATAGGAAACACAGGAGATTCAGGTTTAGACCCTGGGTCAAGAGGTTCCCCTGGAGAAGGAAATAGCAACCCACTTCAGTATTCTTGCCTGGAGAATCCCATGGACAGAGAAGCCTGGCAGGCTGGAGTCCAGGTGATCACAAAGAGTCAGACATGATATCATTCTGACTTATCTCACTAAAAATAATTAAATGATTCTCTAATTTCTGAATAAAAATAGACTAGAGAAAACTACATCTAAAGTTTGAGTTGGACAATTGATTTCACCAGTTTAATTTCTAGTTCCCGTTTTTTCCCTTGTCTAAGTGATAGACCTTAAGTTGATATATGATTATTTAACCACACAATGAGAAGCAGTGGAGTGAGCCTGGAGTGGTCAAATCAAACAAGAATGATGGCACATTCCCTGGCTATGTTGGGAGGGTTTTGGCAAATCAGTGAGGGTCATTTGAGTCTGAAACAGTTTATACTATTAAGGCAAGGTATTATGATAAATTAGGAAATATTATTATAATTTTAGCATAATATCTTGTAAATGGGCTTCCCAGGTGACACTAGTGGTAAAGAACCTTCCTGCCAATGCAGGTAGACGTAACAGATCTGAGTTCGATCTCTGGTTGGGAAAATCCCCTGGAGGAGGGCACAGCAACCCACTCCAGTATTCTTGCCTGGAAAACCCCATGGACAAAGGAACCTGGCAGTCTGCAGTCCATGGGGTTGCAAAGGGTTGGACACAATTGTAGTGACTTAGCACGTACACATCTTGTAAATATGAGGCTCTCAATCAATATGTTTGCTCAAAATCAAAAGTGTAATGACAAGTAAAGTCTAACCTGTGATGTTCTGTCATTGGAGTGTTCAAAATTTCAGGCTCTGTATAGATACCATGAAGATGAATTTCCATGAAGAGAAATTTAGAATTGATCATAAATTTTCCCCATTAGAATATACATGAAAGAGTCTATTTTTTAAATAAGAATATTGCTATTAGCCAGAGGCTAGTTTCAATTTGTAAATATTCACCCAATAAGTAGAAATCTCATAAACTCCCTCATAGAACTGATTTAGTGAACTTGTTTTTCAGGGCAGTTATTAGCATTAAATTCTCAGTAATATCCCAGCATGTTGGGATATAGTTTAATTTATTCACTCTAGTTAGCCACAGCTGACTCAGTAACCAGGTACAGCAACTATCTATATGGTCAGTTCAGTCAGTCAGTTCAGTCGCTCAATTGTGTCCAATTCTTTGCGACCCCATGAATCACAGCACGCCAGGCCTCCCTATCCATCACCAACTCCCGGAGTTTACTCAAACTCATGTCCATCGAGTCAGTGATGCCATCCAGCCATCTCATCCTCTGTCGTCCCCTTCTCCTCCTGCCCACAATCCCTCCCAGCATCAGGGTCTTTTCCAATGAGTCAATTCTTTGCATGAGGTGGCCAAAGTATTGGAGTTTCAGCTTCAGCATCAGTCCTTCCAATGAACACCCAGGACTGATCTCCTTTAGGACGGACTGGTTGGATCTCCTTGCAGCTCAAGGGCCTCCCAAGAGTCTTCTCCAACACCACAGAATAACATAAAATGTAGGGTTGGGGAAGTCTTTCAAGAGAAGATGTGGAAGGAAAAGAATGATTATTCATTAAGTATAAACCGTATTCAGTGAACTTCACAAAGTAGGTTAAATGATAAACATTTCATTTAATTGGATAAAGAATTGATGGCTTATTTTCTGTCACTGGTTAGGCTTTAAAATGTGAACATTAAAAAAATTAATTTGAGCTATACTGAGAACCTGCTTAAGGAGGACAAGTCTTAATTCAGCACATATTTCAAAGCCTCATGGCTTGTATTCCTTTCCCCTCTGTTTATGTGGTTTCTACAGTTACACCTAACACTGCACTTCCTTACTTTCAGTGATAACTTTCATTTTGCAGATAGAGAGCACTGCTAGCTTTTCCTTTTCCCCTCTTTATTTGTAGCCTTCTTTGTAGTTTTAGTTCAACTCATCTACTGAATATACATCTCAGCCATTTAGTGTTGAGATGTTGGAAGCATTCAGGGACATTTCCAGAGCTAGTGCTATATGTCAAGTAATTCAGAACTCACAGTAAAAAAAAAAAAAAAAAAGGTAAGATTACCAGACCAAAATCCCAAATACAAACATTTCTCAATTCATGGCAAAGATCACATTTACAGTCTTGCTTATTCCTACCCTTCCAAAAAGTTATGCAGTAGAACATGGATTGTCATGGTAATAGAGAACAGAAAAGTGTACATCCCAGTGTTTCTCAAAATATCATTCAAGAATTTCCTGCATCAGAAGCACCTGGAATGCCTACTGGAAAATGCCACACCTAGAGCCTCAAAACCAAAATCTCTGGGGACTAAGTTGATAAACTTCTATTAAGTTCCCTGGATGATTCTTATTCATGATAAAGTTTGAGTATCTCTGCTATAACATTATAACAGTGTTTATCACAGAGTTAACTGAGAGACACTGGGCTTTAGACAGCACCTGGCCTGCTAACATTAAAAGCAGGGGGCATCATGAACACAGGTCAGGAAATTCTTCTATAACATTCTTCAGGCCAAGCTGTTCTCTGTCATCACACCTCTATGCAGAAGGTACATAGGGAGAAGTGATGACTACTAACAGCAGGCTCTGATGGTGGGAGCAGTGGATTCCAGTTGGCAAGTCACAGGTTCCTTTATGGCACAGATTCCCATTTGAAAGTGCACATGGAGGCATATGCACATATGAGCATGTGAGGTACCATTAAGCAATGAAAAATCGTATGAAATTAGGAGACCTGACTTTAAATCCGAGCTCCAGTAGTTACCATTAGTTAGATTATTGATACCTTACTCCGTCCAGTCCTGAGGCTTATCTATGTGATCTTGGGGAAACTGTTTAAATTTTAACCTAAATTTCCTCACCAGATAAACAGGGATTCATAATAATTACTTCACAGGTGTGAGGACTAAATGAGTGCCAAACACAATTTTTGAGATATAGTAGGTACTCAACAAGATTCACTCAGTAATTCTTTACATAAACACGTGTGTGTGACCAGTGTGTAAATTATAAAGAGCTACATAGAAGGATGCAAGGGTGCAGTACTGTGTAGTCAGAATGAGGATGGATGGGAGACCAAGACGACCTGCATTAGAATTCCAGTTCCATCACATACTACCTATGTGGTGTTGGGCATTTATTTAATATCTCTCTGACTCACTTACCTCATCTGTAAAGTGGGGATCATAACTGTATCTGTCTCATAAGTCACTGTAAAAATTAATAAGAGAATTACAATTAACTCCCTTAGCAGAGTCTAATACATTGTAAGCACTCAGCAAATGCTCATATTATTATTACATTACTAGTGTAAGATGTTAATAGCAATGGCTGTATATTATATAATAGTTTTCATAATTGGTCTCCATGATAATTTTGTTAGGTAGGCTGGCAAGCATTGTTTTCCTCATTTTACAGCTGAGGGCACAAGATATAAAGTGTAAGAGCACTGGCCATCATCATGTAACTAATAAGCGGAAAGGTATGAATTTAGCTCAGCAGGAAATTTGTCCAAATTATCTGGATATTATTCCAACCGTCCATTTTGTTTTGACTTTCTAAACCTAATTTAGGACTAGTAAAACAAATTTGTTTGGAATTTACTTTCAGAAGTAGTTTTCATAAAGGTTGCAATCAGAAAACTCTTAAGACTAGACAAAATAGAGAATCATCTCCCTAATTTGTTTTGAAGATATTTAAACAGCCATTGTCATAGATCCTGGAATTTTCCACTAAGAATGTATTTATGTGTATATTGATGACTTCTAATAATCAAAGACCATCTATAAAGCTATTTTTAACAAGTTGTCATGGCACTCATCATTCTCTTGTAGAATTCTCTTTTGAATTCTGCCCCTCCTCTCCAGTTCCAGTGCCCCTAACCGGTTTAACATCTCCTTGTCACCCCAGAATTAGCAGAACAGTCCACTATTTTGTCTTCCTACTCTGGTCAGTCCTCCACACTGCTCCCAGAAATATCTAATAATTGAATCTTGTCATATAACTTGTTGACTTAAAAATCTTCATTTCTGACAGTGTCCATTTGAAAAAATATCCTGTTACCTTAGCTAGCCATGAAGATTCTCAAGGTGTAACTTCCTTTCCAGCCTTGTATTACCTCCTCCCCACTGCAGCCACACTGGATATTCCAGGGGATTTCACTTGCTGCTCCTTCTTACCGAAATGTTCTTCACCCACCAGACCCCTTCACCGGGAACTTTGACAGCTCCTACTTCTCTGTCAGCTCTCAACCCAAACAGAACCTTCTTTATAAGGCCTTCTCACAGGACCTGGTGGCACTCGCTGAAATACGAAATGCATCGTGTTGCTTCTGAGTGTGTGGTAATTCTTTCCTCTTCTGCCCTGAGGCCTTCTTTTATAGATTTAGTCCTCAGTAACCACTGCCGACTGTGCCTGACACATGGTAGATTCTGAATACATATTCAATATACAGATGATTATACAATAAGAGCTAGTTTGAGCAGGGCCTCGTGGGAATGGATGCCAGGATTGGAAAAAGAGATAGGCAGGGAGGCTGGAGAGTGGAAGCAGGAAGTACATCAACTTTTTTTTTTCTTTGGCTGGAGTTCTGTGTGGGGCTGATGTTTGGTGAAGACATTGCCTCAGGCTTCACATAAACCGTTTTGAACTCTGGTTACCTGTTTACCATTTCCTACCCTGGTAGGTTTGGACTACAGCTGTCTGTTGAGATCCCCCTGAATCAAATGAGTAGCAAAGTCAGTAGACAGGAAACAGTTCACAGGGGATAATGTCCCCAGATGTAGCAAACAAAAATGTAGGATGCCAAATTTGAATTGCATTGATAAACAATGAATACACTTTAGATACTTAAACACTGTGTGTTATTTGGCAACTGTAAAACAGGGCCATAAGTTGAGTGTGGCAATGAGGAGTATTTTATTGAATTTATAAATGTTTCACTTTTGTCCAAAAAAGATTTCTATCAGTTTAAGGCAAAAGAGATCAGATAGGTTAGAAAATTAGTAATAGAGAGTCACAATAGCATTCTGGACCTCTTTTCAGAGATCATCTATAAAATGGGATTATTATAATCTGATCCAGTTATCTAATTATGGCTGTGTAACAAGTTATCCTATAATTTAGTGGCTTAAAATGACAGCCATTTTGTTTTAGCTTATGATTCTTGGATCAGAAAATTGAGCAGGTAATGTATCTGCTTCCTCCAGCATCAATTGAGGTCACTTCATTCAGCTTAAGTATGGGCTGTTCTGAAGGTCCAAGATGCTCTCACTCTCGTATCTGTGCCTTTGGAAGATTCTGTGGAAGGTCAGGCTCAGTTGGGACTGTGGCCCAAGGTACCCACATGTGGTCTCTCCAGTAGGACAATCTCAAAGAAATTAGTCTTCTAGCAAGGCAGATCAGGGCTCTTGGAGAGTTTGTCCTATGAGACAAGAAGTTGAAATCGCTAGACAAACCCAGATTCACGAACAGGGAACACTGATCCAGTCTCCTACTAGGACGAGAGTCTAAAAAATGGTGGCCATCTTCTACTCTGTCTCTTTACCGGGTTCATGGGATGATGGAGTGAGATGATGTATGCATAAGTAGGGATACTATTAATGGCCTATTAGGGTCTAGAGTGCCAGTCCTATCAAAGTCTCCCTTAACCATGTCCTCTACCTCTAATCCCTGCTGCGGACAATCCTATAAGCCAGGGGAAAGGTATACAGGGCATATGTAAATCAGATAATTAGATCCTCACAGGTACTCCTTGGGAAAACAAAAGAACCTTGAATGTTAAAGGCACCTGATAGATAAGACACTTATTTCAAGCTGAACTTGTTTCTAGGATACCAAATTCTGCCTTAGGTCTTTGGACCAGTATAATTGGCTTGGTCTTTTCAGCAAGTGACCCATGAACCTAATTTATATTAATGATAGCTCTCAAGATTGGAAAGACTCTCAATGTTTTAGGGAGAAAGAATGCTATTATAAATTTTGAAAAGTAGCTAGTTCATGAAAGGGAAAAAAATCATTAAAAAAATTCTAATGATATTGTACTTTGTTCATTAACAAAAGAAAATCTTTGAAACTTCCCATATCAAGTTGTTAGCCTAAGGCGTGTGTACCCAAGACTGACTCCCTACCTTAGCGTTCCTCCTAGAATGCTGGGTACACCATCCCAGCTCGGTTCAACAGAAGCACCAAGATTTGGAAACCACCAAAGGTATTCTCATTGCTCTTCTTGCCCAAAATAGTTCTTCTGTTATCACCTTGAGGCTATTAATCACTTCCTTGCACTGAAGAGGTGCTTTAGAAAGACCTGTGTTAAAATACCATTTAACATCTATCGACTTTGATAACCCACAGGACTTTAATGCTGGAGAGGAATTCACTGTCTTCATCCTACCTACAGCAAAGGAAACCAAAGCTCAGCGAGGTGCAGTGACCTGCATAAGCTCACAGAGTTTTGAGTATTAGGTACAGAAAGTGATCATAGCAACTTTATATAATGCTTGACAAGCCATAACGCTCTTACACTCATTATATGCCCTTTGATCCTCATAAATTCTTATATTATGGGCTTCCCATGTGGCTCAGCTGATAAAGAATCTGCTTGCAATGCAGAAGACCTGGGTTCAATCCCTGGGCTGGGAAGATTCCCTGGAAAAGGGAAAGGCTACCCACTCCAGTATTCTGGCCTGGAGAACTCCATGAACTGTATAATCCATGAGGTTGCAAAGAGTCAGACAGGACTGAGCAACTTTCACTTTCACTTTCAATCTCTTATAAAGAAACTCTAAAAGCCAATGCATCAGAAGACTAACCAGGGTTTTTTCCATTACATACCTGCCTAACTTCTGGGCCCCATGAGAATGGAACATGAGTCAGGTAAACTTTGTTTTGCAGCATCAGGGTGGGCAAGGGATGAATGAACAGGCAGGCTGGATGGTTTTCTGGGTGAGAAAGAGCAGGGATTGCAAACTGGGGAAGGAGTCCCAAAAGAAAACAGCTGTTTCTTACATTTCTTTAAGGGGTTAATTCTGAATAGCTTTTTCCTTTTCCACAAGTCCTTTTTAATGGCCTCAAAGGACATTAAAATCTCACGTAATTGTATCTGAAAAAGAAAAACTTGCCCAAATACAAACTGCTTAGCCTTTTCTCCTTTTCTTTAGCTATTCTTGCTGAACTGCCAATAAATTCCCAAGTGTTTGAGCTAAGCAACAAGGGGGAATAATTTCCATTTCTGCTTCCCTCAGCATGAAAGGAGGCAATCTCTTTCCAATCCAAGGAACTTACTTAGCAAAATTAAGAAGCATAGGAACCACCAGTTTCTCTGGCCTTTTATACTTTTTACAAAAGAAAAGCACATCACCAGATATAATTTGTGTTTTATTTTGCAACAAGAAGTATTTGCCACCAAGCTTCTGAGATGTTATGACTAGGCTTGTTCTATCTGTATCTGAAGAACACTTCACAGTGATGAGGTAGCTTTTGGGTACATGAGGAAAAACTAAGCAGTATTTAGACCCTCAGAGAACACTGCTGCAGCCGTGGAGCCTGAGAACATGGCTCATGCTTTTTGTCACTGTCAAGAGACCCCAGTGGTAGATGTTTCATCAACAAATCCAATAGCTGCATTTCTATATTAAAAACACTGGGGCTACTTTGCAGTACATGAATTTATATGGGTATGTAGGTATATAGATAAGAGAGAGGGAATTTAAAATGTCTAACACTATTAAATATTTTACGAAAACTCAATTATATGAAGGCATTGCTGAGGGTAAATACTAGTTTCACTATAGTGAAATAAGGTAAGGAAATAATGGGCCCATCACCCCAAAAGTGCCTTGGTGCTAGAGACATAAAGTGACAGAAGATTGGCATGCTGCTGATGCTGCTACTGCTAAGTCGCTTCAGTCGTGTCCGACTCTGTGGACCCCATAGACGGCAGCCCACCAGGCTCCTCTGTCCCTGGGATTCTCCAGGCAAGAACACTGGACTGGGTTGCCATTTCCTTCTCCAATGCATGCATGCATGCATGCTAAGTCTCTTCAGCCATGTCCGACTCTGTGCGACCCCATGGACAGCAGCCCATCAGGCCCCTCTGTCCACAGGATTCTCTAGGCGAGAATACTGGAGTGGGTTGCCATTTCCTTCTCCCAAGATTGGCATAGTAACAACAATAATCCTAGAAGATGTTATTGTACTAGAAATTTCAAATGCTCTCAGAAAAATTTTTTCAAAATTAAAATACTTAATTGTTTTTATTATAAAACAATTTTATAACTTTCTCTCTAAATATCAAGTAGTAAAGAAAGTGACCCAAGAGAGTTCCCTTTCATCTCCACACACTCTCCTCCCTAGCCCTGCAACACACATACACACACACCCCCCTCCTATATTTCCAATCCCTAGCAGTATCCACTGTTAAGTTTTAACATAGCCTGGATTTCTATGCACAAACAGATATTTTGAGTTAATATGTTCATATTTTATATAGTGTTCTATAGTATGTTTTTTAAATCATTAATATGTCCTAACCATTTTTCCACTTAAACACATAATAAAAATCATCTTGTCTTTTGTAATGATTACATAAAATTTCATTTCCCAAAGTCCACTTTAAACAAAACCCTGCTGACTTTAGATGGTTTCCAAAAGTTTTCTATTTCAGAGTGCTGCAATGAACATCCTTGAAGTTTTATCATGATAAACTTTAATGAGTATACTCCTATGATAAATTTCTTGCAGTGAAATTTGGGGGCAACAAATTTATACATTTTGTAATGTAACACATTTTTCTAGGTTGCCTTCTAGAAGATTATAACATTGTTCACTCCCACTAAGAACCTATACACGTTCTTAGGTAGATTTTTGTGCTCCCAGTAGCTGCTTCATGGGAGGAAAAATTTGTTTCTGCCATTTAATGACTATTGAGAAATGATGACTTCTCCAGAAACCAAGGAGTCAGTAGATAAGAAACCATGGGATTCAAAGATTTGTTTAAAACTCTAATAGTGACTGAGTAGCTTTCTTCAAATCTGGTGCCATATAAGATGTTTTATGGTTTGAAAAGTGTGTATCCCCATGTCTTCATTGAAAGCTGTCCGAGTGCTCTTGCAGCTACTTGATGGGATGTATTTGAGTTACTTTCTTTTTTCTTTCCACCCAGAAGGCACTTAGAGTACAGTATAATAGTGAAGCACTAGGCAGGAAGTTATGGTACATGGCTATGCCACCACGCAGCAGGTGAAAAACACAGTAAGGAAATTGATCTGTCAGGGCAAATCACTGGGCAGGCTAGACGTGGCTATTTAAAGTGAGTCAAGCATAACAGTTGAAGTCATTTGTTGTGGTTAGATACGATATGAGGCAAAAATATAGGTTTGTATCAGCAGAAGTCAAAATTGAGTGAGAAAATGAGAAAAACACACTTCAAAGCAAGCAGAACAAAAGGTCAAGTAGAGGAGTCCAGACTGTGAATACTGCCCTGTGTAAATACAACTTAAACGTAGTTGAAGGTCCTCAGGACTGTAGTCTGTTCATCAGAGTTGTAACACAGGCATGAAATGCAAATATACATTCATGTATGTGTGTACATTATATATAACATGTATTTATATGCATGTATGTATTTGTGTGTTTGTATATGTGTTTGTATTTATATGGATATAACAATAATCGGTCTTTCTTTTGTAGAACCAGTATTTCAGTTAAGGGAACTAAGGATTTTAAACACCAATTTTAATGTGTTTTGGGGGGAATGTAGGGCTTCCCCCACATACCAGCAATTCTCAAACACCAGATGGGTATCCTACCATGTAACTCAATTTTGACACTATCTACCTGAAGTAAGCATCAAATTCAAAAGGTTAAGGACTCAGTCTCACAGGACTGTCCTTCACTTCAAATGCCAATTGTAAGTCCAGGTTATCACGTGAGCTTCTGACTGACCAGCTTTAGATTCTGAGGCCACCTTCCTTGGGTTCAATTAATTTGCTTGTGCAGCTCACAGAACTCAGTGAAGCATTTTACTTACTATTAGGTTGATACAAAAGTAATTGTGGTTTTGGACTATGAATTTTAAATCATTTTAACTGGGCTCAAATACATCTTTATTAGTCAAAATAGGAACCATTACAACCAACACAGTTTTGCCAATGAGAAATAAGTTTGTTTATTCCTGTAGCATAAAAATCCATGCTTCAGGATTTGATGAATTCTTGGAAAGTTTTTTCTGCCTCCTGGTGGTTGTGGAAGCATTTTCCCTGCAAAGAGTTGAGATGTTTGAAGAACTGATAGTCACTTGCCAAGAGGTCAGGTAAATATGGTGGATGAGGCAAAACTCCATAGACCAATTCGTTCAACTTTTGAGGCGTTATCTGTGCGATGTGTGGTCAGGCATCGTCAAGAAGAAGAATTGGGCCTTTTCTGTTGACTGATGCCAGCTGCAGGTGTTGCAGTTTTTGGTGTATCTCATCAATTTTCTGAGCATACTTCTCAGATGTAATGATTTTGCCAGGGTTCAGAAAGCTGTAGCAAATCAGACAGGCAGCAGACCGCCAAATAAAAAGGTGACCAAGACCTTTTTTGGTGAAAGTTTGGCTTTGGGAAGTGCTTTGGAGCTTCTTCTTGGTCCAGCCACTGAATTGGTCATCACTGGTTGACATATAAAATACACTTTTTGTCACACATCACAATCTGATCAAGAAACAGTTCATTGTTGCATACAATAAGAGAAGACAACACTTCAAAACGACTTTTTTTTTTTTCAGTCAGCTCATGAGGTACCCACTTATCAAGCTTTGTCGCCTTTCCAATTTGCTTCAAATGCTGAATGACCATAGAATGGTCAACATTGAGTTCTGCAGTAACTTGTGTAGTTGTAAGAGGATAAAGTTTAATGATCCTCTCAACTGGTCATTGTCAATTTCAAATAGGCAGCCACTATGTTCCTCATCTTCAAGGTTCTTGTCTCTTTTACAACATTGCTTGAACCACCACTGCACTGTATGTTTATTAGCAGTTCCTGGGCCAAATGTGTTTGATGTTGTGAGTTGTCTCCATTGATTTATGACCCATTTGAACTCAAAAAAGTTGCTCGAATTTGCTTTTTGTCTAACACTATTTCGATAGTCTAAAATAAATATAAAACAATAGCGAGTAATAAGTTACCAGCAAAAAAAAAAACATACAGTGAGAAATGCACATTAAAATGATGTATAACATAACCACATTTGTTTAAGAATGTATTCCAATATCAAATGGCAAATTTCAACAGTGCAAAACCGCAATTCCTTTGGCACCAACCTAATAGAACACTGGTTTATTATAAAAAGGTATGACTCAGGAATGGCCAGATGGAAAAGATGTATAGGGCAAGGTATGGAGAAGGGGCACAGAGCTTCCCTGCCCTCTCCAAGGCCACTCCTCCTGAATCTCCACTGGTTCACCAACCCAGAAGCTCTCTGAACTTTGTCCTTTAATATTTTTATGGAGGTTTCATTATGTAGACACGATTGATTAAGTCATTGGCAATTGTCACCTGAACTGAAACATCAGTCCCTCCTCTCTCCCCAGAAGTTGAAGGTGAGGGAAGACTCAAAGTTCTAATTCTCTGATCACCTGGTTGACTCTACTGGTAACCAGCCCCCATACTGAGGTGCAATCAAAAGTCACCTTATTAACATAATAAAAGGCACCTGTGTCACTTTCCTCACTGGAAATCCAGTGGTTTTAGGAGCTCTGAACTAGAAACTGGGACTACAGTCAAATAAACTATTTCAAATAGAATGATGAGAGGCATATTTGATAATGACTTTTGAGTAAAGGCCTGAAGGAAGTGAGAGATGAGCACTATAGATAACTGGAGGAAGAACCTTCTATGTACAAATTTCCAAAGTTGAAGTATCCTTGGATTGGTAGAGAAAGAGTAGGGAAGCTAGTATGCCAGAAGCCAGCAACTAGAAAAATGGGAAATCTATGGAAAGAACAGATTTAGAGGGAAGTGGGAAATAAGACTTTGACTTGGGGGACTATTAGGTTTGAAATGTTTACTAGGCATTTAAGTGGAAATGTCAAATAAGCAGTTGGAAATCCGAGTCTGGCGTTCAGGGGCAAGAATGGGGCTGGAGACAAAAGTGTTGAATTGTACACATAAAGAAGTCCTGGGACTGAATGAGATCATCCAAAGAATGAATTGAGATAAAGACTGGGCCCAAGGACCGAGCTCTAATGCACACCTGAGAAGGAACCAGCCATGGAGAGGAAGAAGAAGCAGTGAGGTCAAAAGAAACCAAAAGAAAGTGGTTTCCTAGAAAGTATCAGATGCTGCCAGCAGGTCAAATAAGATGGTGATTGAGAATTGACAACTAGGTCATTATTGACCTGAACAAAGCAGTTTTGGTGATGCAGGATAGTCAAAAGACCAAAGGGATTGCATTCCTAAGAAATTAGAAAAGGAGAAGCAAAAACATCTAGAATAGCCTAATCTCTTGAAGAGTTTAGCTATAAAGGAACAGAGAAAAGATTGATAGTTTGGAGGGAAAGAGGAGTCAGGAATATGTGGCTTTAAGTGGGAGATATCCATGTTTTAGGCTAATGGAAATAAGCAGTAAAGTGGGGACGGTTTATAATGTAAGAGAGAAATGGAAAGTTGCAAGCATGAAGTCCTTGAGGAGAGAAGAGAGAATGGGATCCCGTTCACAAGGGAAACAGTTGGCCCCAGGAGCAGAGCTTTTGTCTTTTGAAACAGAAGGAAGGTAAAGCATTCAGGCACAGATGCAGGTAAATTAATAGATGAGGTGGTAGGAGAGTGTGGAGATTATCTTCTAGGTTTTTCCTATTTACCCAGTGACATGAGAAACTGAAGTAGTCAACTGAGAGTGAGTTGAGGGAAAGAGGCATTGAGGATCAGAAACATGAGACAGTAGATTGACTAAGAAAATGAGGAAAGGTGCTGGGCAGCACAAAGACCTGCATGTGATTTTTGGCCCTGAATTTTAAGATGAGACCAGCAATTTGTAGCTGGTATCAAAATAGCAGATGATTGGATTTAATCAGAATTAGATTTTTGACAGGTGATTGACAAAGGAAACTAGGAGTAAAGGAGTTGATGTAAACTTTATAATTATACTCACAGTAGTCAAAATTTATTAGTTACCTATGATGTGTAAGACAGCATGCCCAGTGCTCTACAGAATTTATTTACAATTTTTCAAACATATCTTAATAATAGGTATTGTTATTCTCATTTTACAGGTGATAAAACTAAGGTCTAATAATATTCAGTGATTTACAAAAGCTGCAAATGTCTGGTGTGCATCTGACCTGGAATTCAATGACATCTTGCATATCTTAAATTGATAATAATGACTTCAATAGAGTCATTTTAATTTCCCATCCCTGGCTCATTAGAAAGGTAACAGGGATAAAATAAAGCATGACTGCTAAAGTCTGTTTTGGAAAACACCCTCACACATACTCCCAACCAACCAATATTAGGGTTGCCTTGACATACTAATGCAAATACTTGGAAAACTTTTTTGTTTGCAAAGACTTTTGAGAGAATGGCAGATGATTGGCGAGGGGGGGAGGGGGGCAGTCAGATAATGGAGAGAGAGATAAAATTCTTTGAGTTGAGCTAAGACCAAAGAATTGATGCTAAGAGCTTTGAAACTTTTTGAGATAGCCTTCAATTTCAAAATTTCTGTACTTCTTTCTGGTATTCATGAGAGGGGCTTGGCTTCACCTTTTACACTCAGAACTCTCTCATTTGAAAAATAAGGGGCCTTTGGAAGGCAACTGAAAGAGGAAGGTCCTGATCTCAAATGGACACTGAGGAGTAACATTACTCTGCATAATAAAGAAAAGGCCCTCTTCACTGAGAATCACTTCTGGAATCCAGAAATGTCCAAGTTCTTGAATCCAGGGACTCAAGAACTGAGAGTACTTGCTCAAAATCAATCCTAAATGAGAAAGAAGAGCCACTCTAACATGGCAGTAGCCAAGGAAAATGGGAGAATGACCAGTTAGAAATAGCAGTATCTACCCCCAAGTTGTATTTTCTACCTTCTACATTATAAACTCTGTTCTGTTTAACTTCAAGCTTTCTATAAAATTTTATTTAAAATCACAGGTTGGTCTTACAAGTTTGGGGAATTTCATTTGGGTCCTATGTTCACACATGGGACTAAGTTGTGTGATTTGCTGGAAGAATAGTTATGAGAAAGCAAGAAACCCAAAGAAGCAATCCAGGTGAACAGGGGACCTATGAGTATGCCCGGGAAGTCTTAAAAAGAGGAACTAAGAACAAACAGAAATTCCTGAGAATCAAGTGCTACAAAGAACCTCCATTGCTCTTACCCAAGACTGGAGAAACTGAGGACAGCTGAGTTACAGAAACTGAGTTACAGAAACGCAGTTTTAACAATACTTGTAAATATTCTTGTTCCTTCTTTACGAATAATATAAATGCAATTTGTACTAATATTAGATGCCGAGAATTTGTGATTCTAGTTGCTGGCTCACGATACCACTCAAGAGACACAAAGTGACATGAATTCTTAAGATGCAAAAGGAAAAAAAGAGAATCTGGTGAAGTAATTAATCATGAACTCTTTTCTCAGAACCCATGTCATAAAGTTGGGTTTTTAACCATGATAAATTTGTGCAAAAACACATTCTTCCCACACCCCTTATGCAAATGTGATTCAGCTTCACTGATGTTACTGAAGTAAAGTCTTGAGACATCCTTCTTTATATCTTTTTCTTTACTGGAAAAACTTAACGGCAAAACCTTATTTTACAAAATTCAGAAAACATGGAAATATAGTGTAAAACAACATAAACTCACAGTATCACAGAGAAGATACTACCAATATTTCAGGGGCATTTAATTTCAGTTTAAAAAATCAAAAATACTCTCAAAAATCTCTCATTACCTTCATTATCTGAATGTAATCTGCTTCTCAAAAAATGTTGGATATTCAGTTAACAGGAGTCATAGTTCAGTACTCTAGATACAAAAAGTTCACAACCCATCAAAACCTGCCAGATAATTTCCTCAAAAGTCATTAAAATACTCATACACGAATGTAACAATTCACCAAGAATTACTGCATAATATAAAACATATAAAACACCAATCATGTAATTATTAAACTCTTAATGAACTCATAAATAGGTATCTTTATATGCAGTACACATGGAAACTTTGTACGTTAGCAAATACAAATTATGCCTTCCCTCTATATTATAGAAGATATGTATTGTAACATAAATGATTAACTGAGTTAGATAAAAATAAGAGCTCAGTTGGACCTGGGCTGGTAGAACCCTTAGGTGCCTCACAGAAGTGATCTCTGGTAGTGTTGAATGTCTAGGCCATCAGAGAGAGAGAGGGTGGGGAAGACAGTAGTGATAATGCATGGCTTGTTTACAACACTCCTTCAGGTAACAGGCGCAGTGAACCTACAGCAATCTGTACACCTTCTTGCCGAGACTCAGGGGCAACTGAAAAGTCTCCTCTAAACAGTATTGCAAATCCTCTATAGTTTTGTTTTTAATTTAGGTAATGAATTTGGATAGCGTGAATTTTGTGATAGTGATAATGAATTTGGTTAGTCAATTCAGGGTAATTTTTTTACAAGTGATTACAATGAATGTTCCTACAGTGGGTGTTGCTCACTGTAGCAAGGAATCATATATATAATGTATGTGTGTGCACACAATGTTAATATTAATACATTAATAATTTTACTCACACCTTTTCACACTTTAGATTCCAAATCATTATTTTTAAAGATGTATAGTGTTCCATCATATCCAAATTAATAAATTATCATTTTCTTATTGTTGGCCACTTATTTTAATTATTCATTATAACAAGCAGTGCTCCATATATAAATCTTCATAAATTTTTGGTGATTTTTAAATTCTTGAAAGTGAGAATACTAAGTCACCAGGCATAAACATTTTGAAGCTCTTGATCCATATTGCGAAACTGTCCCCTGGAAAAGTTGTACTAATGACAATACCCCCTATAGTGTAAGAAAATATTCATTTAAAATGTCTCTCAATACTGAACATTTTCTTTTTAAAAAGCTGCCAGCCTAAGTGCAATGATGCACCTACGTTCAAATAACCATTTCTTTCATTGCTATTTTTGCTAACTTTTTGTTTATCATTTATATTTACTGATAATTTATACTTCTTAATTTTATGATTTTTTTTATTCAGGCTTTGCTGATGTTATTATTGGATTATTTACTTTAAAAACTATATCCATAAAAGTATTTGTATATTAAGTATAATTGCCCATTGTCAGTCTTTTTGTTGTGAATATTTTTTCTTCTCAGAGCCTGAGAGGTTCCAAAGCTTGGGCTATATTTGCATTTACCCAACTGAATCAATCCCTTTAGGAGTACTTGCAGATATAAATGAGCCTTATCAGCTCATTCCAGCAGAGAATCTATCACATTTCCTACCTACCCTACTTCACCTCAAAAGCTTTTCTTTTTCACATTGAGTGGAAGAAGCACAGCTTCAACACTGATCTTCAAAACTGGCCTCCCCTGACATATATTCTGGTTTTCAGGAAGGTTCAACTGGCTGGTCAGGTAGTTTTTACACTTCTTTCTGTGAAGAGCTCAAGCCCTGGGATTACAGTGCTTTTGAGCTGGGCATAGAGGTTAGCCAGGACTGAGGCCTTGATCAAGTTAGTCCCTTAACTTGTCTAGGCCTCAGATTCTTCACTGTAAAATTAATTACATAATCCAGGCAATTTCCAGCATATTTTTCAGCTCTACCCTTCTGTGGATCTTAATTTAGTTAATACTGCATATGTCTAAAAATAACTCTTCATTAGTGGCTTAACAAGATTCGATTTGTTTCGAATGTCCAATTCCTTATTTTGACTAATAGATAAAACCCACAATTTCTTTTCCCTCATTAGCATTGACACTTATTTTTGCATATTTACTCACTAAAAACTGATGCATCACTTCAGAGAACTCAAGGCACATTATTAATGGAAAGAGGGAAGTTTATTCATTCAACAAATGTGGAATAAGCACTCATGGTGGGCCAGGCACTGTACTCAGGCCTGAGGACACAGTGATTTGTAAGCACAGTGTCTGCTGAGAGGACCTCACAGTCAAGTGAGGAGGCAGATGCATAAATCAAGGCATGCATGCAGGAGTAAGGGAAAACTTCACAGTGAGGCTGACACTTGAGTAATGGCCTGAAACAAATGTGTGGCTTCCCCAGCACATGAAGGAGAAAGAGAGAGAGAGAGAAAGAGCCACAAATGAAGGGAACAGCATGAGTGAAGACACAGAGGTGCGGTCCAGTGCAGCATATGCCAGGGACAGCCAGCAGCTGGATAATCCTGGATTGTATTAGGATGTTGTGAGAAAGGAAACTTGAAAGGAAAAAATAGCAAAGACCTTTACTTGTCTTGAAAATAATGTGGATTTCATCTTCCAGTTAATATAAAAAGCTGAAGGATGTTTTAGTTAATTTACATTTATTCTTGAATGTTGACTCTCTATTTCATATAGAGAAATTATTAGAACAAAGAGAAAAGGGAGGGTGAAATTTAGGAGACTCTTATAAGTTATCCCAAAAAAGAAATAGTAGAAGTATAAACTCAGGACTATGGATATATATTAACAATTGTTGTTGTTCAATAGCTCAGTCATGTCTTACTCTTTGCAACCCCATGGATTGCAGCACACCAGGCTTCCCTGGTCTTTACCATCTCCCGGAGCTTACTCAAACTAATGTCAATTGAGTTGATGATGACATCCAACCATCTCATCCTCTGTCATCCCCTTCTCCTCCCACCTTCAATATTTCCCAGCATAAGGGTCTTTTTTAATGAGTCAGTTTTTAGCATCAGGTGGCCAAAGTATTGGGGTTTCAGCTTCAGCATCAGTCCTTCCAATGAATATTCAGGACTGATTTTCTTTACAGTTGACTGGTTGAATCTCCTTGCTGTCCAAGGGACTCTCAAGAGTCTTCTCCAACACCACAGTTCAAAAGCACCAATTCTTTGCTGTTCAGCCTTCTTTATGGTCCAACTCTTACATCCATACATGACTACTGGAAAAACCATAGCTTTGACTAGATGGACCTTTGTTGGCAAAGTAATGTCTCTGCTTTCTAATATGCTGTCTAGGTTGGTCATAGCTTTTCTTCCAAGGAGCAAGTGTCTTTTAGTTTCATGGCTGCAGTCACCATCTGCAGTGACTTTGAAGCCCAAGAAAATAAAGTCTGTCACTGTTTCCATTGTTTCACCTTCTATTTGCCATGAAGTAATGGGACCAGATGCCACGATCTTCATTTTTTGAATATCGAGTTTTAAGCCAGCTTTTTCACTGTCCCCTTTCACTTTCATCAAGAATCTCCTCTTAGCTCTCTCCCATAAGGGTGGTGTCATCTGCATATCTGAGGTTATTGATATTTCTCCTGGCAATCTTGATTCCAGCTTGGGCTTCATCCATTTCCCATGATGTACTCTGCATATAAGTTAAATAAGCAGGGTGACAGTATACAGGCTTGACATACTCCTTTCCCAATTTGCAACCAGTCCATTGTTCCATGTCTGCTTCTAACACTTGCTTCTTGACCTGCACACAGGTTTCTCAGGAGGCAGGTCAGGTGGTCTAGTATTCCCATCTCTTTAAGAATTTTCCTCAGTTTGTTGTGATCCACACAGTCAAAGGCTTTGGCATAAAGCAGAAGTAGATTTTTTTTCTGGAATTCCCTTGCTTTTTCTATGGTCCAGCTGATGCTGGCAATTTGATCTCTCATTCCTCTGCCTTTTCTAAATCCAGCTTGAACATCTGGAAGTTCTCGGTTCGCGTATTGTTTTAGCCTCACTTGGAGAATTTTGAGCATGACTTTGCTGGCGAGTGAGATGAATGCATTGTGCTGTAGTTTGAACATTCTTTGGCATTGCCTTTAGTTGGGATTGGAATGAAAACTGACCTTTTCCAGTCCTGTGATCCTGCTGAGTTTTCCAAATTTCCTGACATATTGAGTGCAGCACTTTAACGGCATCATCTTTTAGAACTTTAACTAGCTCAGCTGGAATTCCACCACCTCCACTAGCTTTGTTGGTAGTGATGCTTCCTGAGGCCCACCTGACTTCAGACTTCAGGATGTCTGGCTCCAGGTGAGTGATCACATCATCATGGTTGTCTGGGTCACTAAGGTCTTTTTTGTATAGTTCTTCTGTGTATTCTTGCCACCTCTTCTTAATATCATCTGCTTCTGTTAAGTCTATACCATTTCTGTTTTTTATTGTGCCTATATTTGCTTGAAATGTTCCTTTGGTATCTCTAATTTTCTATACAAGATTCTAATGAATTTAGTGATTCATTCTTTGCAGGATTAAAAATTAGTCTCTACCACTGATCTACAAAATCACCTAAGCATTAATAAATATCAAGATTATTTCACTTCTAAATAGTTATAATTTTATAAGCATTTACCCACAAGCATTGTATACCACATCAAAATCTTATTTCTTCTTTCAATAAAAGCTTTAAATTTTCATCTTCCTTCATACAACTGTCTATTTTAGCAGTAGGCAAATGGGAATAGGATAACCTAAGAAAAGGGCTTCCAGGTGGCTCAGGGGTAAAGAATCCACCTGCAATGCAGGAGATGCAAGTTCAAGCCCTTGGTCAGGAAAGTCCCCTGGAGAAGGAGATGGCAGCCAACTCCAGTATTCTTGCCTAGGAATTCCTGTGGACAGAGAAGCCTGGTGGGCTACAGTGCATAGAATCACAAAAGAGTTGGATACGACTTAATGACTAAATAACAACAAAAACAACAAAGAAAAGAGAATTATCTGAACCAGGATTAGAAACCATGGATTTACCTTGAGAAATAATTCTGCATTCTTTGTAGATTATATCACCTCTATAATTGATATAATATTGCTTCTCTCTCCCTTTAACAAGAACACTTAAAAAATCAAATCTCTCGTGTGTAGCAAAACCAAGATCATTTTCATTGATACTAGGTAAATCTTAGATTCTATCACACTCCTAAAATGCCTGTGCAAATCTTTTATAAGGATTTGCAGTTTTCCCTAAGTCTAACAATTCATCCATTGCATTTCCTCCCTTAGAGTACTAATTCATCAAAAAAAAAAAAGTTCAGATATCAGCACTGTCGTGACATAAACTGAACTCTATCATCACCAGTGTACTTCTGAATTAATAATATTCCAAAATTCCTTTATTCAATTATAAATAAAATTATTTGTTTCACATCTCTCAAAACTTGTCAAGAATAATTGTTTGACTTCATTGGTCCTTACATTCTCCATTTGAAAAAGGAGGTCGTCAGGCCACAAGAGCTACAGGCTTTTTTCCAACATTAGCATTGTATGATTATACATAATATCAGCATTTTCAGTAATATTTTAGTTAAAAGAACTATATTGGAAATGTGAGTAAATTATTTTTAGATTATTTTATTTCAAGGCTTTTATACTGTTCCAGATATAGTCAAAATAATTAATATTCTTGAATTATTGTTGAGAATTTTCCATTCAAGATGCTGTAAGTTATTTAACCAAAACAAAGAATTAAAACAAGATTCTTGTCTCCATCTGCCTACATCTAATAGGGAGTTTTAAAAAAGCATGAAAATAATTAAACAAAAGAAAAACTTTATGATTAAGAAAATTTTCTAACATGACGGAGTTCCTAGCAAAGGATGTATTAGACTAGAGAGTCCATAAAGACTTCATGAAGGTAATAGAACTTGAGACCAAACCTCAGTTCTGTTCAGTTGCTCACTGATGTCTGACTCTTTGCAACCCTGTGAACTGCAGCACGCCAGGCTTCCCTGTCCATCACCAACTCCCCGAGCTTGTGCAAACTTATGTCCATCAAGTCAGTGATGCCATCCAGCCATCTCATCCTCTGTCATCTACTTCTCCTTCTGCCTTCAACTTTTCCCAGCATCAAGGTCTTTTCAAATGAGTCAGTTCTTTGCATCAGGTGGCCAAAGTATTGGAGTTTCAGCTTCAACATCAGTCCTTCCAATGAATATTTAGGACCGCTTTCCTTTAGGATGTACTGGTTGGATCTCCATGCAGTCCAAGGGACTCTCAAGAGTCTTCTCCAACACCACAATTCAAAAGCATCAGTTCTTTGGTACTCAGCTTTCTTTATGGTTCAACTCTCATATCCATACATGACTACTGGAAAAACCACAGCTTTGACTAGACGGACCTTTGTTGGCAAAGTAATGTCTCTGCTTTCTAATATGCTGTCTAGGTTGGTCATAGCTTTTCTTCCAAGGAGCAAGCGCCTTTTAATTTCATGGCTGCAGTCACCATCTGCAGTGATTTTGGAGCCCAAGAAAATAAAGTCTGTCTGTTTACATTGTTTCCCCATCTATTTGCCATAAAGTGATGGGACGAGATGCCATGATCTTAGTTTTTTTCATGTTTAGCTTTAAGCCAACTTCTTCACTCTCCTCTTTCACTTTCATCAAGAGGCTCTTTAGTTCTTCTTCACTTACTGCCATAAGGGTGGTGCATCTGCATATCTGCGGTTATTGATATTTCTCCCAGAAATCTTGATTCCAGCTTGTGCTTCATCCAGTCCAGTATTTTCCATGATGTACTCTGCATATAAGTTAAATAAACAGGTAACAATATACAGCCTTGACATACTCCTTTCCCAATTTGGAATCAGTCCATTGTTCCATGTCCAGTTCTAACTGTTGTTTCTTGTCCTGCATACAGATTTTTCAGGAGGCAGGTGAGGTGGTCTAGTATTCCCATCTCTTTAAGAATTTTCCTCAGTTTGTTGTGATCCACACAGTCAAAGGCTTTGGCATAGTCAGTAAAGCAGAAGTAGATGTTTTTCTGGAATTCCCTTGCTTTTTCTATGGTCCAGCTGATGCTGGCAATTTGATCTCTCATTCCTCTGCCTTTTCTAAATCCAGCTTGAACATCTGGAAGTTCTCGGTTCGCGTATTGTTTTAGCCTCACTTGGAGAATTTTGAGCACAACTTTGCTGGCGAGTGAGATGAATGCAATTGTGCTGTAGTTTGAACATTCTTTGGCATTGCCTTTAGTTGGGATTGGAATGAAAACTGACCTTTTCCAGTCCTGTGATCCTGCTGAGTTTTCCAAATTTCCTGACATATTGAGTGCAGCACTTTAACGGCATCATCTTTTAGAACTTTAACTAGCTCAGCTGGAATTCCACCACCTCCACTAGCTTTGTTGGTAGTGATGCTTCCTGAGGCCCACCTGACTTCAGACTTCAGGATGTCTGGCTCCAGGTGAGTGATCACATCATCATGGTTATCTGGGTCACTAAGGTCTTTTTTGTATAGTTCTTCTATATATTCTTGCCACCTCTTAATATCTTCTGCTTCTGTTAGGTCCATACAATTTCTGTTTTTTATTGTGCCCATCTTTGCTTGAAATGTTCCCTTGGTATCTCTAATTTTCTTGAAGAGATCTCTAGTCTTTCCCATTCTATTGTTTTCCTCTATTTCTTTGCATTGATCACTGAGGAAGGCTTTCTTATCTCTCCTTGCTGTTCTTTGGAACTCTGCATTCAGATGGGTGTGTCTTTCCTTTAATGAATAAACATTCATTCCAAAGGAGTAGGGAGAGTGAATACATTCCAAACAAGGGAAAGAGGAGAAGTGTAACTTGTACTATCTTTGGGGAATGATATAAAAATAATTGCAAAAGTTAGGGATTGTACAGAATTGAAAAAAGACACAGGGGCCAGTTTGTGGAAGAACATTGTATTAATAAGTATTCTTTTGGTTGCAAGTGACGAAAATACAACTCAACTAGAAAAGGGAATGTTCTAACTAAAATAACTTAAAGTACATAGCTAGGCTAGCTTTAAGTGTGGTTTATTTAAAGGGTCAAATACTGTCCCCATGAGCTTGCCTAGACTCTTCCTCCTCCAGTTGGAAGTGCTAGGTACTGGCACCTCTCAGCTTACATCATTAGAACACTCAGTCAAATGAAGAATCGGTCTGCTGCCACATAGTCCTAGAGCAGAGTCCATTTGCCCTGGTTAGTTGGCTTGAACCATATGTGTGACAACTGGGGAGTGAATGTACTGGTTTGTTCAGCCTGGGTCATATGTTTCACTTCAAAAGCCAAATAGTAAAATATTTCCCATTATACAAATGGGCCAGAGTGGGGAAGAGATGGTTCCTCAAAGTGAAAAGACGGTTCTTCCTACCACAGAAGATATGGCTCTGTGCGGCAGACTGTATTCTGTGACTGTGAATAAAAAGCTTAAAGTTTTTGAACATTAGTTGGCAGTAGGAAGCCAGTATAGCATTTGGGCTTCTCCTATGGCTCAGCAGGTAAAGTTCCGCCTGCAATGCATGGGACACAGGAGACACGGGTTTGATTCCCAAGTTGGGAAGATCCCCTGGAGGAGGAAGTGGTGACCCACTCCAGCATTCTTGCCTGAAAAATCCCATGGACAGAAGAGTCTGGTGTGCTACAGTCCAAAGGGTCACAAAGCGTCAAACACAACTGAGGGACTAAGAACATGGCATTTGAACTGGGCAGTAATATGATGAAGGATGGCCTTTGTGAAGTTATTCTGGCTGCAGTATAGATGATAGTTTGGATTCGGAGATGGATAAACTAGCTTTGAAATTGCTAAGAGGTTTAGGGAGTCTGTGCTTGGATGATGATGAAAGGAGGAGTAAAAAGCAAGAGACATTTTTGTTGCAAATGTTGCCTCACCAGGACTAAGAAACTCTAGAAAGTATATTTAATATTCAAAGCAATATTAGTTTGCTGAAAGAATGTTGTCATAAAGGGAAAAAGAAAAGTGTAAAGTGCAAATTATTTTAGTGTGATTTCTCAAAGTGGTTTAATAAGTGGCCCAGCCCTGAAGCATCCACCTCGTGTGTTCATTGGAAAGAACATAGCTGCCCTCTCCTAGTCATCAGAGCCTATATGCTTTGCTTCAGTCATAATTCCCCCACCACCTTGAGGTCTACCATGTGGACTTTTTAAATTCTTTCCAGATCTAATGCCCTGAACCCCAGCTAATCCCATTCAATGTGTCAAAGAGACAAAAAGGGCAGACTTTAACAAAACATTCCTGCCTCTGATTGAACAATAAAAACTAATTAGTCATTTTAATTTAGGTCTATGGTTATTTTGACTTTTGTTCTCTCCTACACCATCTTTGAGCAGCAGGGCTTGAATTGCACAGATTATAAAAGAATGGTTGAATCACCAAAAGACTATTATCCTTAATTTTTTTTAAGTCCACAAGCCTACTGACATCACCATTATTACTCAGCTTTTTAAAAGATTTAATAAATGCTGAATTTTCAATATCCACTTAATATGCTGGAGGATTCACTTACTAATATACAAAGCTTAATTTGATCAATACAAAATATATTCTACTACCACTCAACTCTTTAATTTTATTATAATGATTAAAATTGCAGGCGATATTAGCACATTTCTTGCTATAAGAAAGCTGTGCGTGCTATGATTTTATGCCAAGTCCTTTGGCCACTCAGAATGCAGAGAGATCATCTTATAAATGGAGAATGACATGTGTGGTGCTTTTCTCGGCACTGATGTCGCTCATGTGCTATCACTGCAAAGGGCGAGAGTCAGCTTTGCACATATTTACAGCCGTCTAGGCCACAGTACTGCTCAGATGTGATGGTGCGTGCAAAGCACTTGGGAATCTTGTTAACATGCAGATCCTGACTCAGTTGGTCAGGGATGGGGCCCAAGAGTCTGACTTTCTAACAAGCTCCCAGGAGAATCTGATGTTGCTGGTCAACAGACCACACTTTGAGTAACAAGGGTCTTTGAGTTTAAAATAAGAAATATTTTCTGGACCTTGGGTTTGGTATTAAATCATGCTGATGGTAGGTTGTAAAACAACCATGTGATGGAAATGAAACACAGATCATCTTTATTTTCCTCAGAAACAAAGTGTGCCTTCATAACATGAATTATACTGGGTTTGGCTGGGCAATCATGGCCCAAACACTTATGAGTTAAACCACTGCTGATGATAGCATTACCGCCAATGAGATGTATACCTGTGTGCATGTAGGTTAGAAAAGATTCATTAGTAACTGTCCCTTCCACAGTGTTTACAGAGACATTCCTCTTTTGCTTCATATCATAGATATAATTGAGTTTGACACATATCACAAATTCATCTTCAAAGTTGTTTGTCCGTGATTCCAGTTATTAATATGAAAACTAGGAAGTCCTGTGAAAAGTCAAAGCATATAGATGTTTGGCAGAGATTTCTGCTTTTATTGGACTTCCCTGGTGGCTCAGATGGTAAAGTGTCTGCTTACAATGTGGGAGACCAGGGTTCAATTCCTGGGTCGGGAAGATCTCCTGGAGAAGGAAATAGCAACCCACTCCAGTATTCTTGCCTGGAAAATCCCATGGACAGAGGAGCTTGGTAGGCTACAGTCTGTGGGGTCGCAAAAAGTCAGACACAACTAAGCGACTTCACTTTCACTTTCTTCCATTTTTATTCACATATTTCCTTTGTCAGAGAAGCAGACACACAGCTGTTTGCCACTTGTCTTTGTTCCTAAAAAAAACCCACACCTTTTTTAAACAGTTGCATCTCTGGTTTGTTTGTTTGTTTGCCTTCTGCCAGTTTACCTTAATGATTCCCTGGGGGGCTAGAGATTACAGAGATGCATTTCTCACCATTACTGCAGTCGTAGGATAAAATCTGGAGAAGGAAATGTCAACCCACTCCAGTGTTATTGCCTGGAGAATTCCATGGACAGAGGGGCCTAGTGGGCTATACTCCATGGGGTCACAAAGAGTAGGACACAGTTAACCGACTTCACTTTCACTTTCATTCTCAGGATAAAGTTATGCATCTTTTCTTTCAAGATCTCTGAAAGACAATTTGATTTGCAAAAAATTTTTATATTTCCACAAATATATTATGATTCCACTTTTTATGTGTGTCACAAAATTCACACCTGCTTTATCTTATCGATTTTCTACTGGTATGTCTACGTGTACATGAAAAGCTTCTTTTTGCACCAAAATATCATAATACTTCAGCTAATACACTAGATCTGGATCAACATTTTTGGCCTAGCCAAATGAGATATATCAATTACTAGATGGTTCTGTGAATCAAGAGTATCTCAAGACACTGATAGTTGAATTGGTAGTCAGTCAAGTACCTTTGCTCACGATGTTTATATTTATAGGCTTTGAAGGAAATATTTGTGCCACGGAAATAATCAAAATCCATGATAAGGTGGACTGTTTAACTAGAAGATGTGAACTCTTAGGAGAAATGGAGAAATTATGGGATCTCTGTAGAACTATTGTTTTTTTAAAAAGTCTAGACAGATTTTTCTTTCTGGGATGGTAAAATGTACTCCTGTCAGGAAGCTGGACTATGAGTTCCATGGAGATAGAGACCATGTCTGTCTCATCAGTGTATTTCAGCACTTGGCACAGTGTTCCCACATACTAAGTCTTCAATAAAAATGAATGAATGAAGCGAGGCATGCCTTCACAGATGCACTTGTATTCCTGAGATTCTGTGAATGTAGGGAGTAGCTAAATGAGTTTCTTAGGTTTTAAAAAGAGGATATATTGACTTCTGTCTTCAACTGTAGGTACTTGCATAGAGGTTCAAATGTTTTTATGGTTGATGGCTCTTTGACTCTGCCATTAGATGAAAATAAGCATATAATGGATTGGAAAACTTTAGCTCCAGTGTTACTTCACAGATTTGTAGTGCTTTCAAATCAAATTCTACAATTTCCCCAAGATTTCTATACTAACATGCAAACATTTTATAATAAATAATTTTCCCAAGAGCAACATGGAAACATACATTACCATATGTAAAGTAGATAGCCAAAGGGAATTTGCTGTGTGACTCAGGTAACTCAAACCAGGGCTTGGCAATAACCTCGAGGGGTGGGATAGGAAGGGAAGTGGGAGGGATGTTCTAGTGTGAGAGGACAGGGGTCAACCTATGGCTGGTTTATGTTGATGTTTGGTAGAAACCAACACAATACTGTAAAGCAATTAGCCTTTAATTAAAAATAAAATTCATACTAAAAGAATAATAACTTCCCCCATTTAAGTTTATAGAGCTCCAGGTCTCAGGAAAGCATCACTCA